>NC_079476.1:3811485-4127874 GCF_026230105.1 Diorhabda sublineata
TTGAACTAGTTAAGAAGCTCAATATTTGGGTATCTCACGGATTGAAAGAAATTTATTTAACTCGAAGAATCAACATTTACGATATACACCTTAAACTAAATGAAACCGACCCTTTCTTGAAAAGAATTATCACTAGTTAGAACACGATCATAAAGCAAGCACGATGAACCAGCACAAACCACATCCAAAGCTGAAAAACAACAAAAAAAACCTTATGCCGTCAGTTTGGTGAGATTATAACGGTGTTATGTTGCTTCCAAGAAATCAAATGATCAATTCTGATGTTTTCTGTCAATAATTAGTGAGGTTCAGTCAAACATCATGATAATGCAAGGTCTCACACATCTTTGGCATTTCCTGGGAAACTATTGGAAATTGGCTGGAAAGTGATGCCACATCCTCCATACAGCACTGATTTAGCACCATCTGACTAGTATCATTTCGAACTTTGGATGGTCAAACAGAAGCCATCAATTCCGTTACCGTACCAAAAATTTGCTCATTTCTTAGCAACACTTTTAATCCTAGAATTAAAAAGGCTACTTTTAATCATAGGACTAAAAGTAATTGCATTTGAGCTCTCTAATTGAAATTTGAAGAAACAAACAATGTCTCTTACAAACTTAGTAGAACAAACTAATTGGGCAACTATATATAAGTATTTATTTGTTATTTATAGTGATATTGAATGTACAATTGGAACAATTATTGTCAAAATTCAAAGCACCACTGAAATTATCACTAACATTTATCGAAAAATTCAAAAGATTTTCATTAATGTTAGAACAACTCAAAATATTCTCCGTAACTGTTGATGAAACATTCGAGGAAATATCTGAAAAGGTACTTGTACCTTCTTTGTTAGGTTGCAATATTTTACTGGTAGTATTCTCTTTGTTGATACGTGATTCTTCAATATATTCTTCTGCTACGGTACTCGATTTCCAACCTCCATGTCTTTTAAGACAAGTGACGTCACCGCCACCATCAATAAGAAGTGTAGCAGATGTTTTTCCAGTATACTCTTTCCAATTTTCTAATTTCAAAAATTTTGCAATTTCTTGCGGCATGGCACTAATTTTGTGATTACCAACAACCATTCTTTGACACTTCCCATTAACATACTTCAAAAATAAACGACGTTCCTGTATACTTGATGGCCGTCGTACAACATATTTTCGAAATAAACGCAAATAATTATCGCCTATAATGGTAAACAAACGAGGTTTCTTGTTTTTTGTCTGCAAAATTTTTACGACCAGGACCGAGTCCATATCCTCAATGTAATCAATTTTCAAATGAACTAGTTCATCACAACGCATAGCCCCTCCAATTCCTAATACTAAAACAACCTTTATCATCAAATATAAATTATCAGGTGCCATATTCAGGAACCGATCCACTTCCTCCTTTGTAAAAACCCTAGACTTTTTAGGTCTATATCCACACCATTTTTGATATCCAGTGTGGATCGTCGCAGCATTGAATACTGTGACCAAAGAGTGGATGGCTTGACGGTCCTCGTTAAATTTGAGAAATACACCATAAGAACACACTCTGCATAGTTTTGCACATTTTTTTTTACACCAATCCATGAATCGCTAATATGCCAGTTCATAAACTTGGCGAGATTTGGGTGGAAAAAGATTTAGATATACTGCTTCGGCACTTTCCGATATATCCGCAGGAATATTTATATCGTGTTCGGGTTTCATTTTGAAAGCATCGTAAAAAGTATTACAAAAATTATATGATTAGTACGTCTACTGACGTCTACTTGACAATCGATATTTACCAACAATACCAGATATCCATGACTACCGACTTGCTATCGCTGGTATAATTAAAAGGTGTTCAAATTTATTACCAAATTATTAACGATTTTTGAATAAAACTAACTTTATTTTAATTTTGACTTGATTGGAGAAAAAATAATATATATCATACGGACTAAAAGTGCCTATTTTAACTCGCAATTTTGCATTCACTCGGCTGCGCTGCGCTCCGCCCCGCAACTGCAAATATTGCTCGTAAAAAAAATATGCACTTTTAATCCTTATAATATAATATACTATTATACCACAAAACCGAAATTACTTTGTTGTAAATTAATAATATATCTAATTCAAGATATTTTCAATTTCTTGGTAGCTACAGCGACCTGAAGAGTATGCAGGAAAAGTTTTGCAGTGATTGGAATGTTAGATTTTCCTAAAAACTAAAAGTTGGAATGAGTTCAAAACTTCGGCAATTTAAAATAAAATGCTCGTATCGAAAATATTGAAGAAAAGTTGAAAAACTTGAACATGGTTGTTGTTGTTGGACAGATTTTGCTACAAATGGCACATTTATTAGGGCGAAAATGGAAATTAACTTTTTCCGAATTCTCTTATTTTGTGTGATTTCCTTATATTTTATATATATTCTTATATTTTTGTCATATAATTGCTATAACTTTCATTCTCCTAGTAGAATCCTGTCGTTAATTCATGTGTTCAATGGAATGGTTTTGCTTCTCGTTGGAAAATATGCGAAACATCGAAAATTATTATACATCATATTTTTTATCCTACCTAATACAGTTTATTCCTGTAATAAAATTATCGTTCCAAAAAAAAACAAAGATGGGGGGTTATGAAGTATGGTGGTGAACTTGAGGAACAAATATATAATTTGATAAAAAACATATGGAGACAAGAGCAAATATCCAACCAGTAAGATAAGAAAATTTTCTACCCCATAGTTAAGAAAAGGAATGATTCAATGAGTAGAAAACATTCAGGTGCTAACAGCACTCGAAATTCCTAAGAAAATACTAATTTGTTAAAAATGACACTGAATATCAACGATAAAGAATTAGCTGTTGAAGAAAGCCTGTCGGAAAACTTTGAAACAAAAATAGATATAAAGCAAGGAGACCCACAATCAACAGTGCTGTTTAACCTTGTACTAGGAATGATCCTGAGAAGTAGTGGCATCCTTGCCTAAGTAGATGATATGATATAGAAAAAATGTTCCTAATATTTGAAAAGAAAGTAAATAATTGAAAATCACGCTTAAATGGACCAAATCTGTAGTGATCTGAACAACTTTAACCAATTGAAAGTGACGACAAAGCAAAACAAGGAATATAGATTTGATAGTCCAAAAGTGACAGTGACGAACAAAGAGGGTGAAACAAGAAAAACCGAGAAAAAATATATGAGAGAGTACTAACAAAATTTTCGAGTGTAGAAGCAAAACGAGTGGAGGAGATGAACGGGCGGTCAAAGTACCATATGGTTGAGGTGTGGTGTGAGCAAAATGATAATGTCTGTTGGAATTTCTTAAGAAACCAATTTAAAGAATAATAATAGCAAAAAGATAACTACAATTATCTTATGGAGAAATATCAGTGTTGTTTGGAGGTCAATATCGTTCATTCACACACTTACCTACACTCAGTGTATCCCGCCGTCAAACCGATACTCGCCGATCGCAACATTGAACTCCTCGTTATTCGCATTGAGTGATAAAATTAACATCAAATCTTCTAATTTTTTCAAATTTGTTTGATAACCATTTAAACAATAAGTGATGGTAGCAATATATAATAAATTCAGTACGAGATTGAGAACTACCGTAATTCTAAACAAACTTTCCTATTGGATCTTTTTCCAAATTCGATTCTTCTATTCACCATACGTTGAAATACAAATTCTATGATCCAAAAACAAATTTTTACCTGTCGGGAGCTATCGGTACTTTTATATAATAAAAAAAGGTGGAAAGGACTATTTTTCATGCATCTATTATAAAGATAGACGAAGGTACTATTTAAAGGTACTTTCTCAATAAAAAAACTAAGTGACTGTAGAGTGACTCCTAGACTGACAAATCCAAGGCCATCTTCCTGGATCTCCAGCTCTCGTACCGCCTCTTGGTGGTCTGCCTACAGGTCTGCGTGTGTTCGGTCTCTGAGTTTTAGCCCACTTTGCCCATCTGTCTTCTGGCATTCTTTCTACATGAATATTTTTCTTGCCCTGACCCATCTTACCACATTCTGTACGTCCAATGCTTCTCTTATGTCATCACTCGTTATTCGGTACCTGAGGATAATTATTTTTGTTGTTGATGTCTCGGCTCTGGTATCTGAGGCATATGTGAGAATAGGTCTCACACAAGTTTTATAGATTCTGGTCTTGCTCTGTGAGCTTATCGCTTTGTTTCTCCACACTATATCTCTCAGACAGCCGCTGACTTTTGATGCTTTCATCGCTTCCTCTGTCAGGTTTCTTTCACTAGATATATTGACTACCAAGTAATTGAATCTTGATACCTGCTCTTGTTCCTGCAGTCTTGTTGACTGAGATGCTCACATTACATTGTTCGGCAGAAATTTTCATCTTACATAGTAGACGTTGCAAGTCGTCTTCATGTTCTGCTACGGCAATACCATCGTCCGCATAAAACAATACCTTTAGAGAGCGGTGACCCGTTCTGTATCCTGCATTGACTTTGTTGACTTCCTCGATAATTTCATCCATCATGATGTTAAATAAGGTTGGGCCAAGACTGTCTCCCTGCCGAACACCAGTATTATTTGAACTTCTTCAGAGACTCCTACCTTAGTTTTAATTCTTGTTCTGGTTCCGGTATAAAGTTCTTCGATGAATCGTTGGTACTTAGTCTATGTTGTTTTCCTCAAGACTTCTAATCACGTCTCCCAGGCTTATTTTATGAGATGCTTTGGTGAAGTCAACAAAACAGACAAACATGGGTTTATTGAATTCTATCGACTTTTCCACCACTGACGAACTATGAATATTACGTCCACTTTTGACCTATTAGACCTGAATCCTTGTTGTTCTTCGGAAGTTGGTACCTTATATCTTGTTTTATTTGCCAATATCTTAGTAAAAAGTTTAAGAAGCGAACAGAGAAAAGTTTTCCATTCATCTGAGATAGTGCCAGAGGTTATAATCTTCTCGAATAGTCGCGTGAGTTCTTTTTGTAACTCCGTACTTAATAATTTCATTGTTTATATTATCAATGCCAGGCGTCCTCCGGTTCTTCAATTTTTTTTTGTTTCCTGAACAAGAAGAGTCTTTAGATTCAATTCTCTATAATATAAACCTGTCTTTAGTTTCGTTTACGTTAGAGGTATAGTAATCGACGAACTAAACAACATTCTTTCAAATGTATCTAAATTTTTTATGTGACGTAAGATTATCTATCATTCAGTTTCCATCACATATTACTGTCAGTAGAATCGAAACTGCAGATCATCATACTAAAAAGCCTTTAACAACATTCCGGAAATCATAATCTAGCAAACAATTATTCCCAAGTCCCAAAACCTTAAGGTCGAGGATGGCGAATAAGTAGCACAATAATCAAAGTACGATACCTACTTACAATTTTAACTATTAAAAATTATTAAAAAAACTAATTTTGAAACAGAAGAGATCTAAAATTAAGAACATTTAGAAACATACATGTATCCAAAGGTATACGAAATTAGAGAAACTTAAAACTTAATGTATATAAATACATATTGTACCAAAAGCAAAATTAAACTTGACTAAGTGCCTAATCTGTAGGAGCAGCGAAGCTCCGCTACAGAAGAAGCTGCTTGCTTCGCTGTTCCTTTATCACTTTGATCCGAAACGTCTAGCTTGGGTTTGTGAGAGTGAGAAATAGGAGGTGTGACATGAAACCTTGTGGAAGATAGAGGGATGTAATTGTGCTGATTTTTCCTGAAACGTGATACCTGGTATTTCGGAGAGAACTAAGTAAATTGCATACTGTTAGGACATTAAGAAGGAATGAAGAACTTGACTTGAAATTCCAAAAAGAAGGCAAAATTTTCTGGATCAGGTATTGGTCGAGAGATTATTGTTCTATTGGAGAAGTTGTTCGGGGAATCCGGTGGAGAGGAGGTATTATGTATTTTTGATTTTGCGACGACACATGGCATGGTTCGCCACAGTTTAATGTCATTATTAGCGTCAATTACATACTCTACGATTGCAGACAAAAATAAAATTTGAATTAAACAATAATCCTAACGAAATTCTGAGATATACCAAAGAAATCAAAAGAGTTTCAGAAATCCTTGAAACTCTACCACAAAATATGATTAACTATGTCTTGTGATAGTTTCCAATAATTCCTAATAAACATAGATAAAGATACAAAAAACCCTTTTTTTATCTTGTTATTTTCTTATCCTTTCTGAAGCTTCATCAACCTAGAACTTTTTATCTATGGATAATGTCTAATTCGTTAATACTAAGTTTTCTAAAGAGAATTCTGTTAGTTATATTTTTTTGTGTGTACGATTACTGCAAACTTTTTGATTCTGATGTGGAATTTATAACAATTTATTATTTCTACACTTTTTTTTTTTATTTCATTCTTAGTTATTTGATCTCGATTAAAATAGAATGTTGAAATGTTGGAATAATTTCCACGACGACATAAAACGAAATCAAAACGTGCAATCATACGAAGTAGTGATACACGAAACTATCATTTAGAACAACCTTCATCCTGGCACACTACTAATTCGTTTATTTGCTGGGGTTTTTAGCTGTCCCAACTGGATGAAGGCTTGTTACGCAATCAATGATGAATTGAAATCGAAAATGATGAACTATAATTCATGGGAAAGTTTATCGAGGAAAGTTGAGTAATTTATAAGTGGTTCGTGTGAAATGTAATGTACAAGTAGGTGATACCGATTTAATTTTTATTGATAAATTGTATGATAGATCATTCTTCATTTTTATCTAATATATGAAAATGTTATTTTACTGCTAACTTAATCATTGTCATTAGTTCTATTTTACAATTTTAAAACTTAACTAACTTAACCCAAGACCAGCAGTGATAGTGGTAGCCTCCACGGTGTTCTTTATGGTAAGCATATAACCTTTTATTTCTATTCTAATTATTTCATATTTTTTGTTTCGGCTTTTGATTTCTTCGGTGAAATCACATGGAGAAGCCAGATTGAGACCTTGGCATCAACCAGAAAAGAGGTGATTGATTCCACACTCATTTAATGTTAATGTTTTGGCAGCAACTTTAGGTAACAAATTAATAGGTTATCACATTTTACTATCACTTCGAGATATTAGAAGATGTAACGATAAACGAGGGTTTGTTATGCACGATGGAGCTCCACCACACTTTGATAGAGGTTGTCGTATTTGGTTGATTAAACATTTTACGAATCGATGGATTAGTAGAGGTACAGAAGCTCCGATTAATTGGCCTCCGCCGTGGTGCAATTTTAATCCCTTGGATTACACAGTTTGGATTTATCTTGAAGAAAAAGTTTATGCTACAGAGGTTAATTCACCTCAAGATTTGGAAGACAGAATTCAATGTCAAGAAAGATAGACTATTTTGTGTTAATAGCATTTTTTTTAATTTTCATCTTGTGATTTTTTGTTTAATCAATATATTAATCATTGCTTCAAATCAAAATATTCCGAAAACGATACACGAGTTTTATCAAGAGTACCTTTTTCGTGTAAAATTAATTGATGTTCAAGTTCACTTGATATTTTGCTTAATAAATCTAATATTAAAGAAGTTATATTTAATATTACTTGGTACGAACCGTGTAACTAGCGCCATCTATGACAGACACAAAAACAAATTCATTGGATGTATCAGCTTCAAAAGCATATTCGTATAAAATTTCAATAGAATGTTACCAGTAGTTGCGACAAAATCTTAAAAAATGTGTATTTCTTAGTTTTCTATACACCCTGTATATATTTCTTCAATTTCTTAGACCTTTTGATATATTTATGCTTCTAAATGTTCTTGATTTTAGGTCTCTTCTGTTTTGAAATAAGTTTTTTGATAATTCTTAAAAGACAGATAAAAATAGACGTTTCGTCAATTTTGTAACATCTTGGTATATATCTACCATTGATTTCTAATTAATAACATAGGAACTCAATCTAAAAATATAATTTTTGTCTTCCTTAAATGATTGATTTTGATGTTACATTTTGTTGAATATAAAAAAAAATTAACTTCATTGGCTGAACCTTGGATATGTTGTTGAAAAGGAAACAAATATTATAGATAAATGAGATGTAGTCATATCTAGTGACCTAAAATTTCAATTAATGTGCGTTTATTAATAGACTTTGAATATTTTGTGTCTGGAAATATAATTATTCGGTTTATAGTCGGAACAACTACGCCAACGGATTATTAAAATTCTTATGGACAAGAATTTACCACTTTGTTTAGCGCTTTAATGGAAAAAGTTTGAAAATCATAAAAAGTAGACCAGTCGATATAGAGAAATTAATTTATAATTGAACCTTGCTTCTCAAGCTGTTGGTTTGAACTTTGCAAGAAGTTGGTATACACCTTAAGGTAACTTCTAATAAGTGGTATTTACATCGGACACGCGACTGGGCTGTTATACAGGGAATTGTCTATCCACCAAGGGCAGTTTTCGAAAATCGCTTAAATTTCGATATGTATTGCTGCAGACATATCCCTACTGGTCAGAAATATTATTTTATATTGTCGTAATATAGCCACGGTTATAGCTTATCCCCACAACGTCATGGGTTATCGGGTTGCCTACTCATCAAGGAGAATTCCCTGTAATCGATGAAACGTGTATAGCTCTTCCAATATCAATTGCAGAAGACAGTTATGCGAGGAACAATCAATATTTCATAAATATGCACGGCACTCATACCAATTTAAGAATATAAAATTCGATAAACTCTTACAAACTGTCAGTCCACGTGGACTCATTATCTCCACGGTTCACCAATGAAAACATCGAATCGTAAACATAAATGCATTTCTATTGGCCGAAGCTGTATATACACAATTTCTTCGAAATATTCCTGCCAGAAAGTTTGCGATAAACATTGGCGTGGCTTAAATTTAATTCATTCTTTAAATAAATAGAAATATGGTGTTCTTTTAGACCATGGGCGAATGAATACAATGAAATTTCACAGTGTGGTGAGAATAAAGGCAGATATGAATTTAATAATAAAAAATTGGATTTACAATTTATTTCAAATATATTCGATATGTTCAAAAAAGAGAAAAATATTCAGCAATCTGATATTGCAATCATGATCAGAATTGCTGAATTAACTAGAGTAAATGAATAAAAAGAATTGGAGTGCTGTGGATCATTCACAGAACCGAAAAATATGGGAAGAAAAACTGAAATCAGTTAACAAAGCTACTAAAGATTTTATACGTAGGACAATTCATAGGAAAACAGACTAACCAGAATACAATTATACCAGTTTACAAACATTGCGCCCAGTTTTGTCAGCATCAAATACAAAAAACTGAATAAACGGATGGCAATAACCGTCAAGAAACGTTCGATGGCGACAAGATTATTTGCGAAGGCTACCGAAGTTCTAATAGACACATAATGTATCTAGATGAAACATGGTTTGAGTACACGCTGGAAGCAAAGACGGTTTCGTGCCTAATCCTTTATTAATATCTGCTAAAAAAATTAAAAACTGTGCAGCTGATTATCATAAAGATACTACAGCAGAATTATTTGAAACGTGGTTTAATGAACAGATTTTACCTAACTTTCCATCAAAATCAGTAATCGTTATGGACAACGCATCCTACCACTCGCAGCAACTCCTTGAAATAACAAATAGTAATAATAGAAAACTCAACTTTTAGCATTTATGTCTAAAAAAAATATTCCTGTCAGCGATTGTAAAACAGGCCCAACAAACAAAGAATTGTTTACTGTTATTAAAGGTCTAATACCTCGTTAGGAAAGTTCTAGCAACAGACCGCTAAGAGCTTTAGAAAAACTGTGTTAAACATGTTATTATTATAGTATTTAAAAAATAATAAATTAATAAAATACGTAGGGTTCCACCAGCAATGAAAATTTAGTGGTCCAAAAGGACCACCTAAGTTATGATTGATTTAGTGGTCCAAAAATATAACGTGGTAGACAAAAGTAAAAAAATTAACATATGCATGCTACACACACTTTTATACATATTTTTACGGCATATATAAATTCTTTTATGCAAAAACATCACTGTAAATATAAAACATAGGTTTTTTAAAAATATTTTGGGCGACAAATTTGTCATCGATGTGTATGATTTTGGCGACATTTCTTGATGATTTGGCGACAAGTATCTACGCTTATGGTAAACAAACAAAATTGTCGGCAAGGGTTTTTACATAAATTTTCATAATCTGCAATTGATATTGGAAGAACTATACTTTAATTGATATCGTTGCAATTGCTTCGACTATTGTCGATATTGACGTACCCAAAATCGTACATAAAGTTGTCGGACCAAGTCATAAGACTAGAAGAAAGTATAGGGTTGCCTCTGTCTCCTAAGGTTATCAATCTATGTTAATTATATGTTTTATTTCTAATCATACATTTAAAGATACATAACATAATATATTTAAATGTTTTGAATAATAAAAAAAAAGATAAATCTTAAATCTGAATTAGAACAAAACATAAATCCTACTATATTATAAATGTGGATGTTTGTTACGCTTTTGGACAAAAACTACTTGACAAATCATCATGAAACTTTGTACACATATTCTGGGAGGTACTAGAAGTAACATAGTATACTTTTTATAAAAAAAAACATTTTTTACATCTTTATAATGACGTGGATTCGAAACTTCTCGCAGAAATGTTGTTGAAAATTTTGTAATATAGTAGAAAATGATGTGGATCTCATAGCTCATATTTTCCAAGAATTGCACCAAAATTTGAGTAGTGATCAGTGGTTATATTAGCAATATTAGTCTCAAAAATGATTATTAAGATTAACACCGACATTTTAAAAGATGTGCAAGGAGAAATGAAGGATGGATACAATCATGGATAAGGAACTAAGTACTTCATATCCTTTCGAGTTTTTAAATTCCCTTGAACTGTTCCTCGGCTATGTAATGGAACAAAATTGGGGCAGAATACACTTGGTGCTACTATTTTAACAGGTGTCGACAAGAGAGAGAGTATTATCATACCTCGGATTCCAATTATTCCAACTGACCTTCCTTTTCAATTTAAAAGAGTTCAATTTCCGGTCAAGCTTAGCTTTGCTGTTACTATCAACAAAGCACAAGGGCAGACAGGTAACAGGAGTGGATTTAGAAAAGCCATGCTTCTCTCATGGCCAACTGTATGTAGCGTGTTTACGTGTATCTAATGCCCGGAATTTACACAAATTTACACCCAAAGAAAAATCTTATAATATAGTCTACAAAAATATTCTATTCTATTTTATCTTTTTAATTGTTAGAATTCAAATCTATTTATTTTTGTTACAGGAAAATATATTTGTTATTGTATTTCAATAAAGCATGTTTTGTAACTTCATTGTATATAGTAATTTTTAAAAATCGATAATACTAACCAAGCAATAAAATATTGATATATTTCTATTATAATGATTTCTGATACTTATTTAATGGATTCGATGCGAGCGTAGCTAAATTATAACACATCAAACTCATTCAAATTTGGAATTATCACTTTCATTAAGATCCACATGAAGGAATCAGACAAGTTCTTACACACTTTGTGATGATGGAATAGATTCAATGGCACATTTCGATCCTAAATACATGCCTTTGTCTGCACTTATTGAGAGATACCTGTCGTAAAAATCGACTTAGCAGCTTTGAGTAAAGTTCGGTCTAAAAGTAAATTAACTATCAAACTATTCCACGAACACATGTAGTGTAGAAACTTAGGAGGGAAGAAATAATTCGAGGTTAGGTTTACTTTGAAGATTATGTAGTCTAACCTGTCGTAGAACATAACGTGTGTTACAGGAAAGTCCTGTTCAATGTACAAATTTACGACACAACACACACCACAACTTAATACAATAAACAAACGCTCAATACACCTATTCCACGGCTTTCCTCAAGAGACGGAACAAGTATGCACGTTCTTACTTTATTACCCAGGGTGCCAACAAGCACTTCGTGAGCGAAGCCGACTATGCTACATATTTCGCGCTTAGACTGTACGACTCTGAATCTGGCGTCTCATAACGATTTAATATTCATTGATTCACCCGATCGATACACACGTGGAAATTCCGCCTGATGGGTAGGTAAACTGACAAACCATGACTTTGTAGGGCTAATAATACAACTTGCCTTATAGGGCAATATCTGTAGTACTATATAGATATGTAAATCAGCCCAATCGCGGGCTCATGGTGGACACCACTTCCTAAACGTTACCTTCGGGTATGTACTAACTTTGTGCAAAGTTTTAACCCAGCAGGTTGAAACGCAAGGTTGACCCGAATTTTAACTCAGACTATCGCAAGTAGAATACTCGAATAAACCACAATGGATTCAGCAACTAAACTAAAAGAATAACATGGGCATTGTTCTTAATCTAATATTCAAGGACTAGTCAAGATATGTGAACGCTTTTTAATTAAGAATAGAATTCATTAAATGAATTAATTCTTGGCTTTAGCCAACCGAAATACCAAAGCACGTCTCTGCTAACTTTAATTTTGTAGCTAAATATATGCTTCAGGGTACAATGCAGTGTTTAAACCAGTTTGTTTCAAATTGCATTATAACTGT
This sequence comes from Diorhabda sublineata, assembly GCF_026230105.1. Classification (NCBI taxonomy): domain Eukaryota; kingdom Metazoa; phylum Arthropoda; class Insecta; order Coleoptera; family Chrysomelidae; genus Diorhabda; species Diorhabda sublineata. The sequence goes on from NC_079476.1 coordinate 3,824,110, forward strand.
CCTGAGGGAATCTGAAACTAGATTCTACCTACTAGAACATTGTTTTATTTTGTTCGAAGTCAGTTTCTAGAACTGACCCACTTCTATTAAAGTTGGATTTGCTCAGCAATTTGATACTAACTCTCCAATTCCGTATCCCAAACGAGCAACGTTTTCAAGAATACATCTGACAATAATTTTTAAGAGCTGTTAAATTTCAAGGTCGATAATGTCTGACAAGCGAAGTCTAATTTAAATTGTAGAGGTTTTATTGAAATATTTGTACGTATGTCGCACAATTTCGCATATTTGTGATTTATAATAACAAAAAATTCAGTTTCACACATGATACAAACCAAACTTCGACAAGAATCATGTTTAATGTGGTATTCATATTTTCAGCCTTGACGCCTAGCATCTAAAAGGAATTTCAATCATTTGCCCAATTCTATGAACGTTGATGTACCCATTTAACCAAATTTTTATCAAACAAAAGGCATAGAAACATCACAGGACGATACTTTCTCGCTTAGGTGAATGAATTAAAAAATACCAAAATGTGTAACGTCTTTCAAATTTTCCGCCACTTGAGAATATTTCATTAAATCACTGCTATGATTTAAATCACAGATATAAAAAAAACATAAAAAAAAATTTAAGTAGTAAAATAAGGAGTGATAATAAGTCATTATATAGAAAACATCTCTAATTATGTTATCTAAAAGAACGAAAAATAAGTCATTTCAGCCTAATGAGAAAAGAAAAAGACTGTCTTTGGAGTGTAAACTGAATATAATTAAAGCCTTTGAAGCAAAACTTAAAATTTGTGATTTGGCCAAGAAATTTGACCAACCGGAATCAACAGTCCGAACGGTTATAAAAGGTAAAGAAAAATTATGATCGCTGTGAAAGACTCTCAATCTTTGAATTCAAGTATCATTCGTAAGAGTCACGGTATTATCGCACAGATGGAAACATTGCTACAGTCATGGTGTAATAATCAAGTAATTGATTAAAATAGAGTATACTTTCAAGAAAAGCAGATTTTTGAAAAACTAAAAGAAGAAGCTAGGGAGGTGGTTAAAAATGAAGTGTTTAAAGCTAGTAACGGCTGCTTCATCCGATGTAAGAGTCATTGTAATTGGCATAGCAACGCAAAGAGGCAAGCGCTGATTAAGAAGCTGCATCTCTCTATCCAGAAAAACTCAAGACAATGATAGATGAAGGTGACTACACGCCAAACCAATCACAACGTAGATGAAACCGGTCTTTTTTGGAAGAAAATGCCTAAAAGAACTTTTATTGCGCTTGAAGAGAAAACTTTTCCAGGTTTTAAAGCCGCCAGGGATCGATTGACAGTAATGGTGGGTACGAATGCAGCTGGAGATTGTAAATTGAAACCTCTCTTAGTTTATCGCTCAGAAAATCCAAGAGCCTTAAAAAATAAATCCAAAGCTGTCATTTGGAAGTCTAATGCGAAAGCTTGGTGACAGCTTCTCTTTTTGAAGACTGGTTTGGCCATCATTTTATTCGAAGGTTACTGCCAATTGAAAGAAATCACATTTAAAATGATGCTACTAATTGACAATGCACCAGGTCATCTTCCCGCAAATCTAATTAATTTCGATCTACGTGTGGAAGTTGTATTTTTTCCACCAAACACTACCAGCTTGCTTCAACCAATGGACCAGGGAGTCATTGAAACATTTGAAGCTTACTACACAAGGCGGTCATTTGCACATCTTCATGAAGCTATGAGACAAAACAATGAGCTTTCTTTTAAATACTTTTGGAAGTAATTCAATGTTTTAGATGTTGTAAGAATTATTTGGCAATCTTGGTTTCACTCTCAAACTCTCCATGGTGTCTGAAAAAAAATGTGTCCATTTTTTTCAGCACTGAAACCAAATAATCAGTTTCAGATCTTAAACAAATCGATAGCATAATAGAAGAAGTGGTCGATATTGCGCCAAACAATTAAATTTAGACGTTCAAGAATTGCTAGATTCACACAATCAAGAGGTAACAATTGACGAGGTTATAGAAATGCGTAAGTATGACCAAGACATTGAACAAACTGATTCGCTAGAACCAGTTGAATCGGAAAATCAAACGACAATTGCAAACTTAACAGATGGACTCAATTCAATTGAAAAGGGGTTACAAATTTTAGAAAAAATAGATTCTAATGAAGAACGCGTTTCTACTACTAAACTCTGGAAATAAAAAAATTACTGGTATGTTACGAGGAAATTTTGCATGAGAAGATGAAAAATTTAACTCGTCAGGCAACATTATTAGAATATATGAATCCTTCGACATCAAAATAACTTCGGTTTTAGTTACTTTATTCATAACAATGTAAATTGTTTTATTATCTTACACTTTATTAAACATTTTTCTTCTAAATTATTGTTTTCTTTACCCTCTGGTCCCGATTAAACATACTTTATATGTATTTATATGCAAAGTTGAACCCCGACTTACGCAAATTTGACTTACACGGCAATTGCTCGGACCCAACTACCCCGTAATTCCGGGGTATTAGTGTGCGTTCACATTGGCGACGCTCAAGCGGTGAGCGTCGAGCGATGCCGCTTTTGCGATGTCATCGCGCGCTTTGTCCTTTTCAAAATTGTTAAGCGTCGTTTTAGTTATTTTCTAACTTTCGAACCAAAAAGACGTAATGAATTTGGTATTATTACTTATACAAAGTACACGAATGCGAAGGCTAATTTTAAAGAAAATCAAAAAATACAATACAATACATGAACTTAATAGAAAAAAAGTTGCTTATGGCGAATTCCATCACCTTTATCATGAACTTCGCAGTGATTCAATAAGATTTTTTCAGTTTTTCAGTGGAAACGTTTGATTACATTCTGGGAATAATCAAGCATAGACTTCAAAAGAAAACAACTAATTTTAAAAAGCCTATTTCTCCGCCAGAAAGGTTATATTTTACACTAAGGTAAGAGTTATGCATTTTTATTTGCATGTTTATAGTAATTACAATAAAACTAAAAGAAAATAACAATTACCAGTTAGGTAATGGATGAATTTTCAACCCACAAGCTTGTGTTCCTGAAGTATACTCTGGAGGCACTGTATATCCTTGTTAGTTTTCTTGAGGATGTGTTTCTGAAGAATATTCTGGAGGCACTGTATATTCTTGTTGGTTTTATGGAGAATTTGTCCTTTTAAGCATATCGTGGAGACACTGAAATTGTTGAGGACCCTGTTTTTTTTTTATTTAGAGAGCATATATCATAACATTTAAGACGTGCCCTCACTTGAAGCTTTTCCAAGGAATCAAATTCAGAATTATATGGTAATAAGCTCACCAGAAAGTGATAAACCGAATTATTCATTAAATCGTCATTTTTATGTTCATCATTCTTTAATAGTTCCAATTTTTGTCGACTCCATACTGAATAAAAATATAAACATGAGCGCACCACAAAGGTGAAGCCGCTCAAAAAAACGAACTAGATCGAAGCTCGAGCGGCGTTGAGCGGTAGTCTTTTGCAATTTGAACACATTCATTCAAATTCTATAGTCAGAAAGATTTTTTAACACCGCTGGAGCGGCATCGCTCGACGTTCTTCGCTTGAGTGTCGCCAATGTGAACGCAGACTCACTGTATTTTAAAATCTTAATTCACCTTTTCAAAAGTTTAAGATATTTCTATATCGCCCTTGTATTTAATACCAAATCAATCTATTTGAAATTATTTATTGCTAAAATTAGAGAAAAAATAGATTTATATAGAAATTTGATTTTTGGATTTTAGAATTGTTTATTTTTGTTTGTATGAAAATATAACTGCTGTACAAATTTTTTAATAGTTTCGTTAATTCAGCAATGCTAAAAAGTAAATTAACTATCGAAAAAATCTTCTCAGACTATTAAATTACTAAAGGTGTTATTTCGATCATGCTTAAACGGTTCCAACAAACTAAACAACTGCCAACGATGATCGTTACCTGAGACATACGGTAGATATCCTCCTAATACCTGCAGAATTGTGGAAAAACTAATTAATACTAGAGGTGTTTCTTTATCGATCTCGAGAAGAATATGTATTGCTAAGATCTAGGAGACTTCTAAGTATAGCATCATTGACACCTGCATTTTGGCAACAAAGATTAAATTAGACATTGGAAAGCTAGCACTGTTGTAATGACGTGCGGAATTTTTTGTTTCCAAACAGTATGCGAGAACGAATATAAATAAATTCATTGACGCTTTTGTAACAACGGTCTGTTCAAAATATTCACCCTTTTCGATAAAGGCCGAGATTTGTTTCAATGAGTTGATTGTATTGAATAGATCGCTGGAATGGAATGTGGACGCCATGGATTCACAGTAACCTCAAACTCCTCAGACAGCAGAACTGACATAGAAACAGGGCCGGATTAAGCTAGGGGATTGGGGGGGGGGCTATAGCCGCGGGCCCCAGGTCCAAGAAGGCCACATCATTTGGAAATCATTCTGTATTTTTTGATATGTTGATACCACAAATCTAACGTATTGATATTATTTTGTGAATTTTTCTGGGTTTTCGAATTCCTTAAGGGGGCCCCGTCATTATTTTAGCCCCGGGCCTTATACATCTTTAACCGGCCCTGAATAAAAACCATAACGTCCAAAACGGTACGCTCTAGGCTTGTGTTGGAGTGTAAGAAATAACTGGTTAGCGATGGCTGCAAGATCCAGCTCCAGTTTGATTGCCTAATAACTCGGGTATCGACGAAGCGGAATCTTGGCGAATCTACCAATAGTTGTTATCTCCAGTAACTTCTAAAACAATATTTTACGAATCTAAAGGCGCAATCGGTACTGGTAAATCTTCGTCGTATTGCAGACGGCAAATTTGGATACTCGATCTTGTGCTTTCCTTTCTTAGAATAAACTTCAGTCTTTGTTAGACAAAAATAGCAGTCGTCAAAATGGTTAGTAGGTTTTTTTCTTCCTATTCATACACTGCACCAATGACACGCTACAACTAACACAGCATAGCACAACAAAATTTGTCAGGAGAAGTTTTGCAACTGCGACGCGTTTGATTCGACATTTTCGTCTTTATAATCACTTTTTGCACTATCAACAGAGAACCACTTACTATTTTCATGTTTATTATTCTGAATAATAGGGTTCAGGTATTTTTTCAGCCATAAAATTTACTGATATTAACCGCCCCTTTATAAAATTACCTACCTGCTAATTTCAATAGGTATAATTAAGTTATTGAAAAGTGGTACTCGTTAGTGTTTAATAAATATTTTTACTATTATTGGACGGGTATTTCCATTTTAAAAATAAAGGTCTCGCCTCTTTATGGCCAGTGAATTATTAGTATAAATTGGACAAGGCTACTTACAAAATTATGTTGTGAGACATTGTTGGAATGTCATTACACGCGATTTCGGTAAATTTAGAAACAGTTTATGTCTGGTATTTTCATTCATAACATACTTTCCGCGCTTGTGTACAGTAAATACAGCATTTTCGGGAGTACAGGAACTACGAAACAATTCCGTTCCCTAGAAAAGCCAATACATTACAGCCAATAAAACTGTATCTAATTAATACAAATCTTCACAAATTACAAACGATATCTGAATGTTTATATCAGAAATATTTAGTTCCTCACAAAAGTGAATCTTGAGTTGTATATTTATTATTTAAATCCTTAACTTGTATACCCATTTGATATTTGAGATGTTAGGGGTGATTTAATTTGTTACAAATATATCAATATATAAATATTATCGATAATAACTAATTAATGTAGCTTTGAGTAAAAATAAACTAGCAGGTGATATAATTGATGAATTAGAATTAATCATTACGTACGAATCAAGTGAATATTATATTTAAATAGAATTAAAAAATCATATAAACTATATTTTTGGTGAAATAATATTCTAAGATTTCCAATTAATTATTAATGAGATTCAAAATAAATAAGATGTTTGATTTATCCTACCTCGTAGCACTTCTTGAGCGATGATGTCCAGGACCAACAGTCATAGGCCTACCTCTCTCCTCTAACATAGGACTACCTAAATCCTCGTCTCTATAATACGGCGAAGAGTGATGGTATCCGTAACCGTGCTCCGGAGAATTATTTCCCGATCTCGTCTGCCTCAACGGTTTCCGACCTAGGGGACTGCCACCGGGGTAAGCTCCCCGGCTGGGGGAACGGTCCACAGTGGGTAGTCTCACGCCTCGCGGAGACCGGGTGCCCCCGACATACGCGTCCCGGGACATTTCATGACATTTTACAGCATTTCAGGACATTGTCTCACACTGACTCTCTCACAGGGGTTGGAAGTTTTCTCACGTTCGCGATCTCTAGTCGATCCGCGCCTCTTTCGGCCACTCTATACACTGAGCTCGCTGATCAATGAAACGGGCGTAGTGTGTGGATGCGTGCGCAACTTACACGCGACTCCTACACTCGTTCCAAGGGCGGAGAATATACATGGAAGGGACCAGGAATTGGGATATTCTCGTTTAAAAATTGAAATGGTGGAGAGGGACTATTGGAAGGGCAATAACAACTTAATTCGGCTGTAATGATTATGTATATTGACTGTTTAAACACCGGAAAGTACAATTTTCATAAAAATGTCACAACTAATGTGATAATTAAACATTATGTGTAATTATATTTTTCTCATCTGCTTAAATATTTTCGATATCTATTTTAAATAATATTTCTTCTATCTATATTATTTCAATCAAATTTTCTGTTAAGTTCTATTCAAGTGGTCAAACATGTAGATATTATTGTATTAAAAATTATAAATTTTAATTAATTTGAATAGAAAACACATTAGCTATGTTAGGATGTTCTATAGACGAAAATATATCAAAATTATATCGGAAAATCATCCTGAACCTGTGTAATATATTTTTCTTCATTAATTTATGCCTATGGAATTTCATTATTTTCAATTAAAATGCCCTTTGGTCTACTTCTTGTAATGTTACTTCTCACATTTTTGCACAATTTGATGATTGCTAAAACTGTTTCGGTAATATAGCGTTTGGTTTATATATTCAAATAGATTGGTAGCTAAACTCAATATTTATATTATCGCCCGTCACGAATCTGTATTTCATCATTGACTCCATGACCCCCATGCTGGGGATTTTTATTTGAGGATTTTTTTTTCTGTATGAACTATCATAAAACTATAATTACTACTAATGGTTTCGAAGATATCTCAAAAATATTACCATTTTTGCCATTACTTTCCATATTCCCAATAGATACTAGTGAATAATTTTTCTACTTTTCTACGCGATGACAAATTACTTTTTCTCTTTCATATACTGATCATCATTGAAGGAACATCTTATGCAGAATTTCATAATGTAATTGGTTTCAAATATATGAGAGACATTTATTATTTGGCTATAAAAATTTCCCATGCTAAAATTTCTTATATAACTTGGGTACGCCACTGCTTGGCAGAAACCGATTGCCAATTTCATTCAAAGGTATTTCTCATCAAACCACCTGGATTGGTTTAATTTCCATCTAATAAAAATCCTGTTGCTCTAAACTGGAAACGCTTATATAGATATTTATCAATGATTATAAATTGTTTCTCGAAATTTTTTTATCATTAAAAAAAGAAAATTGAAATTGATAAGTACTCGTCTACAAAGCTTTTATTGGACTCGATCTTAAATAGAATCCAAGAAAGATATGGATAAATAATTAGAAATTACTTTTATTTTCTTGTCAGATTAGTCCAGTAGCAAAAGGATCAAATCTATTTTTTTTGTAATGTCTAAATATGAAAAAATTATATCTTGTTATGGCGTTTTCTTTGTATGCGATTGCCTCACAAGGGTGGATTTTGATAATTATTGGGTTATAATATTATTTCTTATTATTCGTATTTCCATTTGAATTTTTAATATCGGATAATACAAAAATCTTTTCAATAAATATCTAAACGAGTGCTATGCTTTGTAGTATAATATAGTAGTTCAAGAGTTAAAATAAAACGTGAACTAGTAAGCATGCAAATAAACCGTTAATCAATATACACAAAACTCCTATTTTTTTGTTTGTATGTCTCTGAAAGAAATTTGATGAGGTTATGGATAATAAGTGCATACTAAAAACGTCCATTTCGGTAAACTGAAACAAATAGAGGAACCTTTGTTTTATTGATATTTATATCCTTGTAGTTGTGCTAGTACATCATAGATGGTGTGTCAAATCGTTTGAAAAGGAATTTCGATTATTCAAACTACTTTTTGTATGTACTCTACATACAACATCGATCAAATTTTCCATTATAACTCGACTCACTGATTTATTATTAATATACTTTAAATTCGAAATTACCTCATAGTTTTTTTATCATTACAGTTAGCATTCATTAAAATTTTCATATAACGCGGTATAGCTTCTGATTAATAGATGTCGCTGTATTCATTGTTTTGAATATCTTATATCAAATAAACATTTAATAATAAAATTATTAAGGATTCGGATATTGATCGATACTTTGTAAGATTGGTCAAAAAGTGACTTTTATCATTTCTGTTTATATTCTCCCTCCTAAATAATGTCTATTGTAGCCTAAACAGCCATCACTCCACTGCAACAAGTTTTTGTGATTTTTCTAAGCTTTGGATTGAGTTAATCATAATATTTTAATTAACAAATTGTTGTACAATTTCAGAGGAACACCTCTTGTATTACTATTACCAATACTTTTGTTATTCATTGTGATTGTTTTCTGTATATTGAAATTCTATTTTATTCGTATCTTGTTTACTTATTTGCTTATGTTTGGTCTTAGTTTTTAGAAGCTTTTGTCTACAAATTGTCATCATTTTTTGATAATAAGGCATTTCTTCCTCTCTCTGCTAGTGAGTTCTATAAATGTAGGTAAGTTGGGCCGTAGAAAAAATAAAACACATATTATGGAATGTAATAGCTTTATAAAGTGTATTTATACTAAGTTATAATAAATTACTTATTACTAAATTGATATTAAGTTCGTAGTTAATAAATAATCGAGATTCTCATGTTACTAAATGTATTCAAATACAATAAATTTTTAGAGATTATTTCAGACTCTCCACTGTCCTATTTCTCCACTGAATAAGTTTTAATAAATCATAATTCATCTATTAGGCCGAATAAACACCGGATCTATTCAAAAGAAACTCATTTATGACGGAAATAATTAACCAGTTTGCAATGCAATGAGTAACAACCTTTGTATTGGAATTGGGAACTACAGACAGAACAACTGGTTGCCAAACAGTCGGCAACGTGTTTAGAGAAACGCGGCCGTTGAATCGCTGGCAACTTGAATCACCCACCTATCAAAGGTTTCATCGGACGAAGGTTATTTTGTTTTCAATCTGGTGACGAGTTTGTCACTTAGTTAGTTAGTTAGTAATTCGTTCTAGTAAAATTACTGGCTTTATTTTATTTATTTTTTGTTTCTTGGAAGTATATTTGTTATTTTTCTGCGTTGAAAGCAAGTACAAGAGTGCAAGCGAGTTATTCGAATGATGCCTGCCGTGTGGAGATCACTCTGAATATTGAACTCGATGTTCAGGTCTTGTAAAAACTGCCAGGGATGTGAGATTGTGTTTGACAACTCAGAAACAGAGTCAGGTCAACGACCTTTCTTCTACGCTCTAAGCTGTTCAAGTTCAACTGGTCAACTCTGGATCGCCTATAAGTCAATTTGCTCTCTTCTGTATTGAGTCGAGCATCTCTGGGTATGCTTTGGGGTCGAGCTCCAAATGCACGAAGAATATTGCAAAGATGGACGAATAACATAGTTTGTACATTTGCAAAAGAAGTTTGGACTGGATTGTTTTATTCGACGCTGACGTAAATAATTTTTTTATAGTTAAATTTGAAAATGGGACGTAGAATAGGTTTTGTCAATTTGTTGAAATAAGGAAATAAATATGTTGTTCTGATACAATTATTTATTTGAAAAAAAAGTATGGAAAATTCAAAATTGTTGAAAACTTTAGTCACCTCGAGTTGTTATAAAGCAAACTGAACTATTGTTTACATTTGAGTCAGTCAGATTTTGGCCATAATTGAGTCTGCTGTGCTGAGCAGACACATGTCACCAATAAGTTAGCGGGCAGTTTGTTATTTCCGACACTTTTTCGAATTTAGTTTCTTTTCAGTCGCTCTACGTATATTTGGCCTTATATTTATCGATATGATAACTGGAGAAATATTGGTGGCTTATCTGTTATGGCATTTCTACAGTTTTAGTAAAAAATTCGAGCTTCTTCATTCACGATCAATGAAAAAACAAAATAAAATCAAAGAATAGAATTTTTTAAACACTTTTGTGAGATTCTTCTAATAAATTAATTTTTCATATAGTAGTTCCTTATCAATTTGAGAAACTGTTTTATGTGCGTTTTCCCTGCAACCTGGTGAAGCGGTTCCTCAGCCAAATGACAGAAGAGCAATTCCTATATCAGGTCCCACTCCAACAAACACTTCTCCTATTAAAATTTTCCTCATCCTACCAAATTCTATCCAACGTATCTCGCTCCTGGATACTTTGGATGAAGATGAAAACCACGGGAAAACCTACTCCATTTCTATCAACAAATCAACTCTTTGTCATCAAAATATCGACAAGTAACTCTGGTCAGTAGCATTTTATCAAACAGGCCGGCCGTTCTCCTACACAATCGGCGCTGATGACGTATAGTACTTATATCGGATCTCGAACAAACACCATTATTCTTGTAAAATTAAATTGTATTTATTCTCGTTAAAAAGGATTATATATTTTTTCAAATTTTCCAATTCCATTGATAAAACCATAAGTTCTAGCCCAGTGGAATTTCAACTACACGTGTAAAAATAATTGGCTAAACATGGAGGTACTGGTGGAAAACGTAGAGATATTTTGAGACAAATATAGAAATTGAGAAATGGAAAACGAAATTTCTCTTATCGGTTGAAAATGTTAGATAAGCTGTTTCAGAAGATTTATTGATGAAAAAAAAAAAAATAAAACGAAAGATCGTCGTTTATTGATAGCCCATATTAAGGATGATGTAGATTTTGTACATGATTTGCTTTAATTCTTCTCAAATTCTGTTGAATATTACAACGAAAAAATGATTGGTGATGTTTTTTAAGAGTATTTCTATAAAAATCCTGATTCACTTACCATTTTTTGCGTTATAATACCATTTTGCGAATGGAATACGATCAAATTTATTGACAAGTGATTCAAGAGAAACAAAAAATGGGGGAATTTGGAATTAGAGTAAAACAAACTATAGAACTATTTGACGCTTCGCCTTGAACATATAATTCAAGTTAATCTTCATTAATTATCTACGGTTGTATTTATAACGCAAGCAAAGATACAATGTGATCAAACTAAGAACTGTTCACTATTTTTATTGCTTTTCATAGATGATTCTATATTAATCGAACGGACTACTATAAATTCGCATGGTGAACTTTTTATCCTGTCATTTCTTCGTAAATGAAAAGCACGATACTAGTACAAAACTATACAAATACAAAAATGTAGTGCTTTCAACAAATTGATATTTACTGTTTGATGTGATGTACTGTTACTATGTTAAATGGATAATTGTCACATTTTTTGCAGGTCTATTTACACATATATTCTTCAGTCCTTTCACTGCACGTATCACACTCCACTTTGCAACACCAGTGGAATTTACATCTGCACTGGTAAGTTTTTGTGTATTGGTGTGTGTTGTAACCTCGCCCGCAGCACATTAAGTCACAACCATCAGTACCTGAAATGATAGAATTATTAGATATTGTTCATTGCTCATAATTGTACGAGGGTGGTTCAAATATAAATCGGAATTTTTAAAAAGACGCGCGAAAAATTTAGTGTCGTAGACTGACTCCAAATCCTCCGTTCCTGGAAGTAGTTCGGGTTATTTTCGACCCCCTATAACTTCGTTGTGGATTAGAAACTAAGCAAGCATTGTATAAATACGTTATATTTCAATCATTCAAGTAGTTTAAGAATTAAAACTAGTCAAAGTTCTTAACATTGTCACTCACTGATCAACTGATCATAAAAATTCTAAGGCACTTCTAATAGACATAGACGCATTAAATTTTGAATACAAATTAGTGTTCAGTGTATGGCATTCGATAGTTTTTCCTTTATCAAAGTAGTCAATGAAAATTATCTCACGGGCATCCTCCAACGTCAAGAACTTGCCTGAAGATGAAACGGTCTTTGCCTTCTTTTTCTCCCTTTCTCCGTTTTCAGCCCATTGTTTCGATTGTTTTTTTGTTTCAAGTATAAACTGATGACACGCGTTACATCTATGCGTACTAAACGACGCAAAAATTTCCAAACACTCAGTGGAAGCATCTTCACGCCGCTGTTTTCGTTCCATCTTGAGCCCAGCTTTCTCATGTCCAAATTTTCATTTAATATGCGATGTACCGCACTTTTTAAAATGCCTACTATGCGTACTGGCTCGCGCACTCCAGTACTGCTTTGAGGATTTTCTTCAACACACTGAAGCCATCACCTCATTTGGTCGACCACGGCGATATTTGTCTTCGCAGGTCGTACGTTTAAACGTTGCCTTGTAAAATTTTACTGTTAATAACGACGGAGCAGTCTCACTTAGAGTAAAATCTAGTTCAGCTTTTATATTGGTTGGGATAAGGCCTTTCAAATAAAAGTATTGTATCCCATAACGATGACCAATTTTTTCCATGTTAAAAATTCACTGAAAACATTCAATATTCATGGCTGCCAAACAAATACTAATACATATACATATACTGGATAGATTGTGTACTTCCTAATACAGAGGTATTTTTGAAGCAATTACCGCCATCTCTAAGTTAAGCCAGATACTCGTATTCCATGTTAAGATGGATGATAATTATTGAAACTGTGTTGATATATCAAAATCGGAAATATATATACCAAAAACTGTATTTATTCCATTCTTAATTTCAATTTCAGGCTGCTTTAGCTATGATATTGGTCTTACAGGTCTACAAGAGAGTACTGTCCCACAAAAGGGACAAATATAGAACTCAGAACTCAAAAGAACTATTGCTATATAAACTATCTATTGCCAGTTTGAGGCGTGAAAAGAAAAATAATTCGTACAGTTTGCTGTCTGACACGTTTATTCTAACTATAATTATATATATGTAATAGATGGGCAAAAAATATACCAAAATCAAACAAAAATTCAATATACTATTACTTTCTGGAGGATTTGATATGATGCAATAATCAATAACTAGTGAATCTATAATATCATGATATATTTTCGTTACTCACCTCTGGAGGTTCTATTACATTGTCTTCCTACTGTTCCTAAAGATCCGGCGGCCAAATCTCTCTCGCAATAATTGGGAGACATTTGCAAAAAGACTAATTCAGACATCTTTGGCATTTTCTTCACTGGTACCTTTCCCTTGGTCAAAACTAAATGTTGTCTTCTGGCCTTCCTCGGAAAGTCTATACCTCTAGGTCCGTGACCGTGCTGATTGTTAGCAGCGACGGGTCTCGCTCGATAATATTTCTTCATTAATAAATCTCCGATTTGTCGGAACGTTGGGAGAGTCTTCCAGCAGGTTTTCATGGTACAACTTCCTGATACTCCGTGGCACTTACATTCTACGATTAGGCTCATTTTAACAGCCTGGAATAATATGTTTTTATATATATTTTCGACACAAAATTTAATACATAGTTTAAACGTTCAGTTAGACAAGTCGTTTTTTTAAGTCAGTTGCATTAAAATATTTCATAAGATCCCTAAGCCTGACATAGCTTACAGTTTCAGAAGCATTTACGTATCGGTGTATATTAGTTAAAAAATATATTTATTTTTTCAATTTTGGCTGTAGACAAACAAAACCAACTATTCAAGAAACCTTGTAAAGATCTGTAAACCAAGGAAAAAGAGGAAGAAAAGGTAGTTACCAAATAGTGTAGATAGAGCGAAATAAAAAGAGACAACTGTAAAGTAGATGAAAGTAGTGACCAAACGCAGAAGAAAAAAGTGAGAAAATCGGTGGATCGAGACACAATGATCAAAAAGATACAGCAAGAAGATGAAGAAGGTGCTTTTCCATACATTCCACATAGTGGTGTGTGGTCTAAATTTAAAGTATTATACTATATACAAATTTTCTCTATTCGATTATATTAAGTGCTCTTATTTTTGCTTATCTTCATGTAGTGCTTATTTTTCCAACTATATTATCAATTAATTTGTCCCATGTCGCTTTGGGTCTTCGTCTTTTTTTGTATTTGCCTAATTTTGTTTCCTATACTTTCTTAACTGGTCTTGAATCTTCCATTCTCTGTATAAATGATCCCACCAACTCAACCATCTGTATTCAACGACTTTTATGAGAGACATAATTTCTAGAACTCGTTAATCTCTCATTTTTCGTTACATATCCCATATGCCTTGAATATTTGATCTCTGCATCTTGCAACGCACTTTTTTGTCTATTAGTGAAAGTACATGTTTTGCAACTATAATATTGGTCTGTAAATTGTTTTATAAACATCTAGTTTCGTATTTCTTGAGACTTATCTTCTATTGATCAGGTAACTGATTGTTCTGTAATCTGACATCTTTAATTCCCTTGCTTTAATGTGTTCCAGATGGTGTGTAGATTTTGGATGTTTCCTGCAATAAGATATTTATCATATCATCTAGAAATATGTTTAACAGTAATTGACTCCAATCACCACCTTATATTACTTCTTCTGTGGCTAGAAAAGTCTCTGAAATTAGGTTTTTACCTAATGGTTGAAATTTCGTCAAGCTCAAGACTGCATTTCATCACCAGTTTCATACGAAGGCTGCTACTCAAGTTTTGTGATAGATAAAGAAAAACAGAAAATGGAAGCATTATTTTTATTCCGATTGAGGTACCTCCAAAACACGTGATTTGAACGCACCAACTTTATGTTTAGGCTGAGAAAAAAGTTGATCTCGCAGTTTATTTTTGATCTCCAAGATCATAAGAAGTCATTGGATTCCAAACAAGGAGTGTACGGCGGATGACCTATCAATTCGATATTTTGACTGTTCGATAATGTTTTTGTTTCAATTAATGTGTGAGAGCTCACGTTGTCGAGGTGGAGACTTTTTCGAACACTTTTGGTTTACCTTTCAGAATTGACCGTTTTATTCTGCTCTAATGGAACAGTGGTGACCGTTTGCTTTGAAGTGTTTAGTGCGTGAACAACTTTTGTTGGATTTGGCGCGTCTTGAAAAACCTCTACAGTCAATTCTTATTTAGTTTCCGATTCATAAGGGAACAAATTTTTTGTCAGCCAAATTTTGATGCAATATTGAATGTATGCGAGTGGAGCTAATCTCCAAACGAAGTGCTACCATAATTGAATTTAGAAAACCAGCGAAACACAGTTTCTGATCATCAAAAGTCGAAGCAAGATGTGACTTAATCCACGTCGAATCTCATAGAAAATCATCGCATGAAAATTTTCGCGATTCAATTCTATTTTTTGATCAAGATGAATGTTCCAAGTATCTATAAACAACTCAAATAACACTCGTATGTCACCACGTTCTGAGTACGTTCACTATTGAAAATGTCAATTTTTATTATGGCAATGTCTGTCAGATTTGATATATTCACATCAGTGTTGCCGTTTCCCACAACTTAAATAACAGCCCTTGTATCAATTTAACCGTATCTTGAAAATGAGAGTTGATAGAAAAAAATTGAACCCATTTTAGAAATTGGCACGGCGAATGTTGATTTTTTACGTATAAAAATTTTTCTCTCCACGTCATATTATAAGTACTTGTTTATGTAATGTTGTAATCGTTTTATATAAGGTTAGTTTTGTATCATTTGTGATTTATGTTGTCGTCGATGTAACCTTCGTAATTGCCGTTGAGTTTCCCCTCCATAATTTTTTCTCAGTCGCGATTTCACAAATCCTGCTCACTCAAATTGTCTCCGATTACGCACGTGATGGATCTTCCAGTTTTAAACATACTAATTTGTTTGCCATTAGCAGTCAATTCATTCAAGCTGTTTGGTGTATTGACCATTTACTATATCTTCAGTTTTCATGGAAAGTCAGTCGTTCGTGTAGCAGGCTCCCGTTGAACCCATGATTGATTCAAAACACACCATAATAATGCCATATGATTTAATTTTGAATCACACTGTGATTTGTGTAGATACAGATGTTTGTTTGTTTTAATTGGACCTTCTTGTGTGGCGAGAAGCTCGTGTTAAGTGGAGTTCAGTTTACACGTGGTTAGGTAATTGCATAAAATAACCCATCCTGTAGAATGATTTCTGATCTTCTTGACGTGTGTACGCCTCCAGGGAGCTCAATTAAGTAATTCTCTTTCGAAAAATTAACTGTGGCATCTTATTTACAAAATTATGCTCTAATATATTACCATCTAAATGTTGGCATAAAATCAGTGTCGGAGTCGAAAACAGTTAATCAAATTCCTTGATCATTAGTATTAGTTCTTTAACAAAAAAAATTATTAAGTTCACTTATTTAAAAATTGTTCTTACGTCCATGTATGGATCGATACAATATTATTATAAAATGTCGTAATTATCGATTTTGACCGAGTTATCTTGAGAAAAAAAGAGAAAAACGAGATTCGGTGGAGATACGAATTTTTTTCTCAAAATAATTAACATGAAAATTATTTCAGACTGTTATTGTTTATTTCTAAAAATATGATCATAAATAAATAAATTCTTAATTCGAATATGACTTAATGCTAATTAATTTATAATTATTTATCGCCTACTTATATATGTCATCATGAGAATGATTGATTAGATAGGAGGAGTTGCATAGAAGTAGGTGATGAATTATTGGTAGACAAGTAAATAAGTTTCCACCCATTTTATATTTTCTTAGAAAAAAATGATGTAACTTTCTACGAAATATTCATTTATACGTAGTATGTGTAATGATATATGCATTATTACAAATATTCAAAATTTTCAACTGAGTCATTAAACTATAATCTGTAAGTGAGTTTCAGTTTGATGTAACTAATTTTAAGTTTTAAAGCAATGACGATCTGACACTGTTAAGTGTCAAAAAAGGTAGAAATTATTCAAAAGAAATAATGTAAATAAATTTATGTAAAACAAACATCAAACGAATTCTTGGTATTTCCAACGTACATTAAAGTCACCGTGCTTCCGCCGAATTTTAGAATTCTACTACAATCGGATGGCACCGTTTCTAGGATCCATGTAGCGGAGACGCTAGAATCGAAATGTCTGATAGTCATTTTGGTAGACGGTGCGCATTGGAAACAAATTATTTATGCCCTCTTTTGCTACTTTATGTAATTCTGGAGGTCACCTCGTTCTTCACTTATTTTCTTGTATTTTCATAACTTTGGATTACTTTATAATTGACGCAAATAGAAAGCGAAGGTCAAAATAAAAAGAAAAATTGCATTAAATTTGTTTTTGTCGCACTCGTTGATCTAAAAAACGCGTGTGACAAAATATTATCGTATAAAATGTGTATTCTTTCAAATCCAGTTCACATTCTCTGATCATAGTCATCTTATAAACTTATATAGACTCAACCTTCCATAATTTTTTTTCTAGTATTATTTATGTCTAGTAAAATGAAATCCAGTTTGTCATATTGTCGCTATATCATAGAATGTGTTTCTCCCTTTGTCAATCTCATCAATTTCAAATTTTTAATGAACTATTTCGCTGGAGGTCTCCCTGATCATCGATCTTCCATCATTATCTCGACGTGGTCTCTCGAATATCGTCATTTTGATCTCGTGGATCGTACTATATCCAGGAGTTTCATTAATTCTCTTATAGCTTGATTTCTTATTTAATCGCTTTCCTCTAACAGTTTCCAATATTTTTATCTCTCCGACGGACTGCTCTTGATATTATTACGATTATCCGGCATGTTCAGAGCATACTGACCATCTCAAATTAACTTGGAGTTGGAGTGTCTGCTTTCTTCTACGCGGTTAGTTATGTCACCAATGACATAACAGTAAGTTGCGTGGTTTTCCATACACTTATATAGTTTTACCTTTTTTATAATACAAATAGTCAAGCTCCTCAAAATAGCCATTAACTGCCGACAACACCTTTTCATTAATGGAAAACCTTTGACCACTGAGGCATATTTTCAAGTCTGAAAATGATCCTAGGTTCTAAATCGGGCGAATAGGATGCGTGAAGTAGCAATTCAAAATTTAATTCATTAATTTTAGCCATTGCAATAACTGATGTCTGAGTTGTTGCATTGTCTTGATGAAACAACATTTTCTTCTTAACCAAATGTGGCTGTTTTTGCTTGATTTCTTCGCTCAAACGTTGCAATAAGTTCGTATAATACTCGCTGTTGATATTTTTTCGTTTTTCAAGATAGTAAATAAAAATTATCCCACGCGCATCCCGAAAAACCAACGCCTTGACCTTACCAGCAGATTGTCTTCTTTGGAGCCGGTTCTCCCTTTTAACTTCATTGTTTTGATTGTTCTTTTGTTTCGGCGCTATGAAGTGATGGACCAATGTTTCATCCATGGCTATGGAACGACTTTATTTCTGTGGAACATTGCCAAACATTTTCCGCATCATCCAGTATCACTTTGTGGATTTTTTTCATTTTTCCTGGAGTCGTCACCTCATTTGGTCGACCACTGCGATGCTGGTCTTTGCCACTGATGGGTGCCAAACAAATACTAAACAATACGGAGTTTTCAAACTTGAAATATATGCTGTATACATTGTGTACTTTTTTCAAGCAACTACTGCCATCTATAGGTCAGGCCAAGTACTTCTGAGATCATCTTCTTACAAATTTTAGTGAATTTTAGTGGAGGGTAGGGAGAACAAGTAGGGCTAGAGTAACTATTTAGACCGAAGGGAAGAAAGGGAACTCAAGTTGCGGGTAGTGAATATAAATTGGTGAATAGTATATTTAAAATATGGAATGGGTAAGTTTGTAGTTCAAATGTAGTAAGTGAATAAATGTGTTCAAAGTGTAAATAAATCTAAATAAATAAACTAAACGAAAGAAACTGTCAATTATTTAAAAAGTAGTAGAACAATAACTAGATTTTACAAAACGCCGGCTCTGTTGCGAAGCAAAATTCTGGGTGCAAATTTCTTGAGGCTAACATATCTTGAATGTTATAATGAGACCTGTTTCTAAGTGCATAACGACCTTAATTTATATTATTAAAAAATTTTTAGAGGTAGAATCCTAAGTGGAACCTTCTCGTTATTAATAATAAGTTGTAGAAGAAATAGCTGGAGGGCCATCCCTATAATTGATGAAGTTAAGTGGTTAGCAGTAACATCAATTATGTTACGATCCGTCATTCTCATTTGGTATCACAGTAAACCTCGATAAGACAAAGACCAAGGGAAACGTTGAATAATTTGAGTTATAGAGGTTTTTACTTACTAAGGGCTTAAGTTGAAGAGTTTTTATTGGTTTATATTTTTACTTACAGAGGTTCGATTATGAGCTTTGTTTAGGACTTGTAAAGATAGACGAGGAAGGTTAAATGCAGATACTGTAATTTAGTGTATTGTTTGAAATCATTTGGTGAAGCATTGGACAAGAACAATGGTCTACAAGGAACCTTTTTTGTTTGCGCATTCATTCAAAATCATTCATTGATAGATGATTGAAGTTACAAAGGTCGTCGTCGTTACAACTTTGAGTTATTGAGATGCGAAGCCCAAACTATACATTTAAGTTATAGAGGGCTCGTATTTTAAGTGAAATAGATTTTGGATTCCAAGGGGAAGGGAACACAACATTTTATGAAATTATAAAAGTTATTACGTTATCGAGGTTCAAGTTATTGAGGTTTTACTGTAAAATGTGGATCAAATAATATACATTAAAGTTAAATTATGATAAAATAGTGGTGTAAGTGCTTTAGTGAAGATGACCAGCGCCCAGGTCGCCCTGTGACTGATCAACTCAAAACAGTGAACAAAATCAAATCATCAAATGAGCATCGAATGAGCATGTGATGATTACGGAGGCTATAAATATCGATAAAGAAACGGCTAGAAAATTTTTCAGGACGAATTACACCTGACAAAAGTTTGTGCGAAGCTGGTGCCAAAAAAACTGACTCCTGACCAAAAGCTTTTACGTCAATGGCTCTGCTCAGATTTCCTTGAAAGGTTAGTAAAAGATCTGCTTTGAAAGGGACCCGATTTGAGTCGATGGAAGCGGTAAATGCAGAGTTCCTAAAGGCTCTCACCAAAGAAGACTGCTTGGATTAATGGAAAAAAACGTATGGAAAGGTGTGTGGAGCAGACCTCTCATCAATAATTATCACATCGTATTTAGAGTTGCAATTTGGTGGAATTTGCCTTCAGTGAATATGCTGACATGAATTTCATGGAAACCAACAAAACGAAAAGCATGCTTCGGGTAGCTGAAATGAAAACGCTCAGGACTATCAGGGAACAATGTGGGGTGTAAGACATCGTAAGATGGGAGAGACAAAGAAAAACATACTGGAACAACGCTCAAGTGAGAAGAATGAAAATAAAGAGATTAGACTGCCACGCATTGTACTTGAAGGGAAACCAATAGAGAAAAGAGAACCCGGACGACCACCTAAGAGATAGATGGACAGCTGGCTGTCCACCTCCTAGGGACTGATACAGAAAAACCTGCAAAACTTGTATGCTGAACGCTTTCCTGACAGAATAATACCCGACTGTGGAACTTTTGTTAGGGTTTATCCCAGCTTACTGGAAACCGGTTTGTCTACGAAAATAAAGTAAACTAGTTTCCATTATTTTTTAATAAAATAATTTAGGAAGTTTCCTATTAAAAATAAAGTGGCGAAGGTCGATAACGAACCATACGAACGTCAACTATAGAGAAAAATGCTGTTGATGTATCAACGTATCAACGACAACTATTCATATGATTCTCCAGAAGAAACTTCTTTACCTCTTTCACATTCATAAAATATTTGCCATGGAAGTAGAGAATTATCCAGCGAGACTGGTCTAAGCTCGTTGGTTTTTAGATAAACAACGAGTTGATAATATATTTGTTGTACTGTTTACTGATGAAGCTGGTTTCACACGAGACGGTTTCATTGATTTCCAAAATTTCTATTTTTGGGTAGATGAAAATCCTCAAGGTACAATTCAAACAAAGAATCAACATCGATTTTGTGTTAATGTGTGGGCAGGAATAATTGTATGAGAAAAAAATCATTTAATAGTAGTTTGATAATAGCCTGAGTGGTCAGTGATCCTTAGACATTCACGAAAATGATTTCTCGACCATGATATGTGATATTCCTCTAAACATTCGCAGAGACATCAATATTATGAGTTTTTAATGGATGATTATCAGTTGAAAATTCATAATTCATGATGTTCAAATGTATAATTTGATAATTTGAATAAATGTTCGGATTTGTCAACTATATTTTTTTTATATCACAGCAAAATTTTTACGTTATCTATTGACTCCTGATCAATTGGATTACAAAATATTCTATCCATAATTTGATTCACCTTTCTTCCAGCTTTATTATTGTGCAAGTTCATCAAACTCCTAGCATCGTTCTCCAATTCCCTCGCATCTAAGAATTTTCTAGCAAATCGGACTCCATAATTAATGTCTACACTACATCCTCCCCATTTCCAACCGGCAGGCGTTGGTTCCCTAGGCTTAGGACCTGGATCGCAACCACATGCTGATATGTTTCCTCTTGCACATGCTGCTGTGACTGAGTAAGCAACTCCTGCGCTACTGATGGCGTATGTAAAAGCTGCTTCTCTAGAACCTGAAACAATACAATAGAAAATGAGTTAACGTGCAAGTATAATGGCTTGTTACTCATGTTCCTTATTAGAAAGTATTTTTTTATTCTGTTTATTTTAATGAGGAGCTAATTCTACTGAATATGAATGAGCTATGAGCTCTTTCTGATGTTTCTAGTTCGTGGGGAGTTTCGTCTTTGCCGTTAAGCAGGCTAACAAATTTTAAAAATCAGCTAAAGCCCATTTAAAAATACTTGCCGGGGGTAAACAAATGCTTTTATCGTAAGCTTTTGAGTGGTTTTTCAACTTATTTGTTCGAGTTTTCTTACGAAATTGCTTCTTAAAGAGTTTCCACTGAAAGAAGTGGGAAATTTCCTACAGAAAACGTAGCTTTTGTCCACTATGCAATGTTTTGTATAGTGTAAACGAGCGGTAAATGAAGTATATTAGAAAATAAGTAGGATTCTGCTTAAATCCACCTAAATCTTTAAGTTTTCCCTTGTACTTTCCAGCTGCCTCTGGGTTATCACTTTGCAACGTTAAGAAGTATTCACTCATGTCTAAAGAACTGTAATAAGAGCACAAAATAAATACACGTATCCTAAATTTTGTAAACTGCTTGAAAGCTTACTTCAAAACTGCAAAAAGACTCAGCTTCAGTTTTGTGGCGACCACACCATGTACCCTCCCATTTAATAGATAATACAGATACACATTTTTTCGACCAATGTCCTCGATAAAAATTGATCTTGTGACCCCGGGAATTTGAAGTTACCTACTTCTGGGAATTTCAAACCAACATACTTACATACGAGATGTTTTGAATCGCAGGGAGGATCATTCAGTGCTGGAACAGCGCTGCTCCTATAGATTTGGCACACGCGACTCAAGTTAATTTTTTGCTTCCTATATATTTTTGTGAATATTGTTAGTTTTCATATTTGTATATATATATAGTTAGTTTAAGTGATTATTAAACTTTTATTATTGTACTAGCTCTTCACCATTCTTGAACTTAAGATTAGCACCCATAATTTCACTGAAATAGATGTAAAAAGAGTCCATGGAATCTTTTTAACATCAAGATAAAAAAACAAAACTAAAACAACCCTCACTATCGGAAAAACCAAGAAAAGCTGACACGGGTACATTCGAGAAAATTTGTCGTAGATCAGCCTAAATGATAACAACAAAAATTTAAATATAGATTTGTTTGCGTATATGTAATGACGGTTCTGATTTTTATCATCATTATACGTCATTAACTGAGAAATTAAAAATATTAATCATTTATTTTATTATGATCAGTAAACAATAAGATTGATCGAAGTTTTAAAACGTATTCAACCGAAAATGAACATACATGAAATCTTTCTCTCTTCATTTTCTATCTTTGGATGCTTCGAATCAATTTATCATTTGATCCCAACAAAAATATATGTTGTTACGATAATTATCGGTAATCAAAACTAAAATAAATCAAGTGATGCTAATGATTGGCGCCTCCCACGGTCGATATGGCGTCAGTCAAAGAACACGAAGATCGCCAATTAATACTTCATTGCGTGACTTTATATACCCACATTTACTCATCACGATGTTCACTCACGTTTTCTCACCTTCCCACATATTTTTTTCATAATTTTAGGTATATTTTTTCGATAAAATTTATTATTTTTTGTTTAAAAAGACATACAACTTACAAAACAAAATAAAAAATTAATGAAAACTCCCATCAGTTTATAGTCGTATAAGTTTTTTACTAAAATATAGTTTACATTGTTTTTATGCACTAGCTACGAGTTAAGTCTGAAATTCGCAGAAATGACTTATTTAACTTAATTACGTTGTGATAGAAGCATAACTCACATAAATACCAAGTCAACTTGGTGATTTTTAGGTCATTTGAACAGTTTTGATTGTAATCCCACGATAAACGTTATCTCCAGCTGACGATTTTAGTAAAACAATTCTACAATTTTGTATCTTCTTTGAAAATGTTCGACGTTGAGAACTGACGAACATTTAAGTCACTTCATCAGGCAGGATAATTAAAAAAATTGAAAATGTGTTGACTAATGTTATCAATCGGAATATATCAATTCGTCGTGATTTTTATCATTTTATGTCTATTTAGAAACGAAAAAACACTAACGATTAGAACAATTTTCGATTGATATCAGAGAAAAAACAAAATATACTACAAATACCGTACTACTCCATATAAATAATGTTATTTCTTTATATCTATATCTACTAGACATTCCCATACCTTGTTCGATATAGTTTATAAGACATGTAGATCAAGAAGTTGCATCTCAGTCAGCAACAAAATACTGAGGGAGTGGAAGAAATCGTAAATATTACAGATATAAAAGAGACAATGTGCGGTGGTTCTGGCTATGAATGATTGTTTCTTTACGGAACTACTGACGTAATTTATTATAACTTGACCTACGTACATCAGATTACTTCGAGGATAATCATCTGAACATAAATGTGTATCCCGATATTTCGAATATCTTTATTTACTTGATCACTAAATATTCACCTAAATGTCACTAAATATTCACATACATTTCCTAATTTTGAGAATACGTTCCAACAAAAATACTATGACACGTTTTAATGTCATCATAAAATATTATTTGTGCACAAGCTACTTATACACAAAGTGGCTGTAGGTTCATCAAATAGAAATGAAACCCAGTGTTTATAGCTGATGTATTAATCACACTGTCCTTGGAATATTCAGAATGAGGGATGGCCTTGGCTGCAAGAGATCTTCTTCTTCTATTTCAGGTATTATGCCCTGGAATTCCGTAGTGTCTGACACTTCGAGTGAATCTGCGCAACAGAATCTTCACGCTGCATCATCTGCTTACGCTGATACATTTATCTTGTTATAATTTCCCAGAAGAATTCTTGGATGTTTCAGTTATTGATTTTACCCATATCTACCTTATTTTTGCTTTTTATATCGACCTGTAGCTGGGTAACTTTATTTTTCTTGACTAGCTCATTCAATTTATCGAACCATTCCCACCCAAGTCAGGATTTTATGATATTAGAACTTAAAGTTCTAATTGTTGCTTTGATATCGGACAAGATAATGATTTTTTGTTTCCAATAGTTTGCAATTTTTTAATTGAATTGTCTATTTGCAATCGTAATTGATATTTTAACAATAATCAGATATTACAGTATACATATTAAGTCACAAACTTGTAGTAAAAATATATGGCTTGGACACGTGTGGTGCGAATCTTCAAACTACAAAAGAGAGCTATTAGATATTTATTCGGACTAAATAGCAGGGCTCACTGTAGGGTCTTTTTTTAAAGACTTTTCCTTCCTAATTCATATTAGATTCTGTTGCCCAATTCGTAAGCACGCTTCTCCAATTTCAGAAAGGCTTTCCACTTAGAAACTGGGAGCACAACCTTTACCTATCTACTCCACGTTGAGAATTAGTTAAGGGCTCAATATTTTACTATGCAAAAAAATGCGCAATCACTTGCCAATTGAAATCAAATCGATATCATCTTTTACCGCATTCCGTAATAATTTGAGGACATATTTACTAGAAAGTGCTAATTAATATTTGCTATTTTATATACGACATATTTTCTAACTATTACCTATAATTTTGTTACTCAATGTGGTTTTCTTATGTATATCGAAATTTTATTTAATTTGTATCTTTTTTTATTTATTTTTATGTTTGGTTTTTAGTTTTTTTCTACAAATTGTGACAATTTTTTGACAATAGAGCATTTCTCTCTCTATTACGTTAAAGCTTTATGATTCAATGGAACCCTAGGACTAGAAATAATATGTTATGAGTTTTCAGAAGACATTTTGACCTTGCCGAAACTATAAATAAACTGTACGGCATGGTTACAAAATGAACTGTCTGATCTTACTGGATTTTATAATTTATGGAGGTAATGTGGACGATATAAATAGTCCTCCATAATTTGTACTAACCTCAAAAATAATAATTTTCAATAGAAATACGACCTCTCGTTTCATTATTTGCGATTGTCGTGAAAATTTATCATACCTAACTTCTTATGAAATATGTCATCAAAGATTTAGTTTGTTCTCACATTTTATTGATGAATGAGGATTGCTGTTATACAAACGAATCCAGATGAGTGAAAATCGGAAGCTGTATGAGAAGTTTAATAAGTTATCACATAATCGATGTAAGTTGAAGTTAAATATTTCACTTCAAAGGAAAAAATCATGATACTTTTACAGGGTACACTCAAAATTGGAAACCACTCCTTCGAACATAATAAATTATCATGGCTTGATTACGATATATCTAAGATTTTTCTCTACTACATCATCTACTGTTAATGTGATAGGTGAAGTCAGAACTTCTTGCTTTCCATGGCAGTATTGATTTATTTATTACCTATTACCTACCTCGCACGGAGCAAAATCTGGTAAATAAGGGGGGTGTGATCAAAACACCTTTGGATAGCTGTCCGCGTCTTTTCTCTTTAATTGTTTCCCGTAAAGTGGTCAGTAATGTCACATAGTAATCACCAGTTATTGTTCTACCGTTATCCAAAAAACCAATCATGATTACTCCATGGCAATCTCAAAAAATTGAAGCAATAACTTTTCAAGCGGATTTTTAGACACGAAACTTTTTAGGTTTTCTGAGAACCAGGGGGTCGCCATTCCATCGATTGTTGCTTTGTTTCTGGATCGTAGAAATGTACCCAAGTCTCATCCATAGTAACAATTCGGTTTAAGAAGTCGACATCGCTTTCAAATCGAGCACAGATCGAACGCGATGCTTCTACCCTTGCACGCTTTTAGTCAACATTCAAACATTTGGGGATCCATTTTGCACTATATGATGAACGCGTTCGTATGAAATATTCAGTACTTGAGATATCCGTTTTAGCCCAATTCGTCGGTCTTATAAAATAATGTCATGAACTGCATCGATATTTTCGGGAACTGACACAGAAACAGGCGTGCTCGATCGGTCATTATCTTCAATGGAAAATTCACCTCTTTTGAGGCTTGCAGTCCCATTTTTCACGGTCGCATACGAAGGGCATTGATCACCAAGGATATTAAGCGTATCTTCGTAAATCTGCTTACCTCCTAACCCTTTTAAATCAAGCGCATACAAGATACACCATGAATTTGCCTTCAGTTCAGTCTTGTGGTTTTACTGTTATTTCGTCTTGGATGTGAAGGATTAGAAGAATGTTTCATCTGGGGTTATGAAACGATGCTAAATTGTGTTTTATCGCTGTGAAACATCTATTGAAGCATCTTCACGATAAAGTTTTTGCTCGTGTCTGAGTAACTGAGTAACTTTTTCAAGTGTTTAGTGCGCCTGAAAGCTCGTGCACTTCAATCGAACACCGAGTAACGCTTTTTGGACTTTCTTCTTTTTTTCTAGGTCCATCCATAGTTATGTATGATGCTAAATTCCGTTATATTGCTGTGAAACTCTATGAAACAATCAATTGAAGCATCTCCACGACATAGTTTTTGCACGAGTCTGAGTAAACGCGCTACTAATCTTTCACACAGCTTTAAATTAAAAATTTTCTACGATGGAACAACACTTTTTTCTTAACCATCTTCGGCTACTTTTGCATTATTTATTTGTTAAGCAGAAGCAATGTGAATTATATCTAGCGCATTCCAGAAATACCATCAACTTGCCTGGAGTTCAGTCTTTTCTTTTTACTGTTATTTCGTCTTGATGTGAAGGAGCAGAAGAATGTTTCATCCATGGTTATGAAACGATGGTAAATTCCGTTTTGTTGTTGTGAAACTCTATGAAACACTCAATTGAAGCATCCTCACGACATCGTTTATGCTCGAGTCTGAGTAAACGCGCTACTAATCTTTCACTTATCTTTCAATTAAAAATTTTCTACACTGGAACAACACTTTTTTCTTAACCATCTTCGGCTACTTTTGCATTATTTATTTGTTAAGCAGAAACAATGTGAATTATATCCAGCGCATTCCAGAAATACCATCAACTTGCCTGGAGTTCAGTCTTTTCTTTTTACTGTTATTTCGTCTTTGATGTGAAGGAGCAGAAGAATGTTTCATCCATGGTTATGAAACGATGGTAAATTCCGTTTTGTTGTTGTGAAACTCTATGAAACACTCAATTGAAGCATTCTCACGACATCGTTTATGCTCGAGTCTGAGTAAACGCGCTACTAATCTTTCACACAGCTTTAAATTAAAAATTTTCTACGATGGAACAACACTTTTTTCTTAACCATCTTCGGCTACTTTTGCATTATTTATTTGTTAAGTAGAAACAATGTGAATTATATCCAGCGCATTCCAGAAATACCATCAACTTGCCTGGAGTTCAGTCTTTTCTTTTTACTGTTATTTCGTCTTTGATGTGAAGGAGCAGAAGAATGTTTCATCCATGGTTATGAAACGATGGTAAATTCCGTTTTGTTGTTGTGAAACTCTATGAAACACTCAATTGAAGCATTCTCACGACATCGTTTATGCTCGAGTCTGAGTAAACGCGCTACTAATCTTTCACACAGCTTTAAATTAAAAATTTTCTACGATGGAACAACACTTTTTTCTTAACCATCTTCGGCTACTTTTGCATTATTTATTTGTTAAGCGGAAACAATGTGAATTATATCCAGCGCATTCCAGAAATACCATCAACTTGCCTGGAGTTCAGTCTTTTCTTTTTACTGTTATTTCGTCTTTGATGTGAAGGAGCAGAAGAATGTTTCATCCATGGTTATGAAACGATACTAAATTCCGTTTTGTTGTTGTGAAACTCTATGAAACACTCAATTGAAGCATCCTCACGACATCGTTTATGCTCGAGTCTGAGTAAACGCGCTACTAATCTTTCACACAGCTTTAAATTAAAAATTTTCTACGATGGAACAACACTTTTTTCTTAACCATCTTCGGCTACTTTTGCATTATTTATTTGTTAAGTAGAAACAATGTGAATTATATCCAGCGCATTCCAGAAATACCATCAACTTGCCTGGAGTTCAGTCTTTTCTTTTTACTGTTATTTCGTCTTTGATGTGAAGGAGCAGAAGAATGTTTCATCCATGGTTATGAAACGATGGTAAATTCCGTTTTGTTGTTGTGAAACTCTATGAAACACTCAATTGAAGCATTCTCACGACATCGTTTATGCTCGAGTCTGAGTAAACGCGCTACTAATCTTTCACACAGCTTTAAATTAAAAATTTTCTACGATGGAACAACACTTTTTTCTTAACCATCTTCGGCTACTTTTGCATTATTTATTTGTTAAGCGGAAACAATGTGAATTATATCCAGCGCATTCCAGAAATACCATCAACTTGCCTGGAGTTCAGTCTTTTCTTTTTACTGTTATTTCGTCTTTGATGTGAAGGAGCAGAAGAATGTTTCATCCATGGTTATGAAACGATACTAAATTCCGTTTTGTTGTTGTGAAACTCTATGAAACACTCAATTGAAGCATCCTCACGACATCGTTTATGCTCGAGTCTGAGTAAACGCGCTACTAATCTTTCACACAGCTTTAAATTAAAAATTTTCTACGATGGAACAACACTTTTTTCTTAACCATCTTCGGCTACTTTTGCATTATTTATTTGTTAAGTAGAAACAATGTGAATTATATCCAGCGCATTCCAGAAATACCATCAACTTGCCTGGAGTTCAGTCTTTTCTTTTTACTGTTATTTCGTCTTTGATGTGAAGGAGCAGAAGAATGTTTCATCCATGGTTATGAAACGATACTAAATTCCGTTTTGTTGTTGTGAAACTCTATGAAACACTCAATTGAAGCATCCTCACGACATCGTTTATGCTCGAGTCTGAGTGAACGTGGTATAATCTTTCACACAGCTTTGGGATAATATGCGATGTAACTTTTTCGAGTTTTTATTGTGTCTTCTAGCTCGTGCACTTCAATCGATCACCGAGTACCGCTTTTTGGAATTTCTTCTTCATTTCTAGGTTCAACCATGAAACGTTGCTAAATTCCGTTTTATTGCTGTGAAATTCTATGAATATGTCACTGTAAACGTTAACTACTGATAGATGAAATATACAAAAGAATTTTCATTTCATTAAGAAATCTACAATATTTTTTTCAAAAATATTTTTTTACTTTAGAGCAACGTAAATGATTTATTGTAATTATAATTTTGGTGTGGCTACTTTAGATAATAATATATTAATAAGTGTTCTATCATTGAAGTGAAGAGACGATTTTACTCTACGTAACCTGACTCAAAAGTCAAATCGTAGAACTTTTATTCACATTTATATCTATTTCAATATTGATGGATATTTTGTTTTCTAAATAAAAAGGTCGAGACATGCATTTCGTATAAGAATTCTTATCTATTACTTTGTTGCGAAACTTGATACAATGTTACCTAACACGATAGTAAATTATTCTACTGCTCTTTAATACACAAAGTAATAAATAAATCATACGCGTATCGGATTAAACTACCAATAGGTCAACCACACCTATTCACTTTCCGTAGATATATATTTCATTTACTTACCTCGTCATCTTCCTATCTAGATACTTAAAATATTCTAAAAGTATCAAATAATTGGGCGAGTGCGATAAAATCAAATGGGAAGTTTTAATGTAGGTAGAAGTTTTCTTTTAATCATATTTACATCCCGTGGGCGAAAATAGTTTTTTCTGTCCGTTAATTTTATTAATATTATGTGAGATATTGCTAGTGACAGTAATCTTATTTAATTACGTGTGAAACACTGTTTTTTAGTGTTTCGAAGATTTTAGATGAATAAATTGAGTAGAATTTTATGTTTTCTTACGAGGTCACTGCTACCGAAAGAAAGTATAAACAATATGAATGAATATTTTCATGATCGGAATATTTAACATTAAAACTTGATGTAAGGCGAGGAATTTCTTCAGCGTAGTAACTGAATTTGTTAATTGTTGTTGTCATAATTCTTTGCGGCGCTTAACGTTATACAGTAATACGAGATTTCAAAAAGTTTTTTGTATAAATTTTATTTTATAGTCGATGGTATTAATTTATTACACTGTTCTGGAAGCTGTTGCAGAACTCTTGCTCCCGAAACTACATTAGATTATATCATAATTAATCATCGAAACCTGGAGACCTAAAGACGGGCATCACAACAGTCCTAAGGAAACCGCAACTGATTCTGTTCTTGGATCTGAACTCTGGAATTTTCATCTGTCCACAAATTCCACAAATTGAAGCTTGAAGTATTATTAGTTCACAACGAATTGACGACCTCATTCACAAAAAACAATGTACAGGGTTATTCTAAATGATGGACCCATTTTACAAAATTTGTATTTATTAAAGTACAAATGCTACATGAATAATTTTTATACCAATGAAAAGGACGTTCCATAGTTTTTTTAATGCATTCAATGTGGCCTCCAGCTGCTGCACATCTACACGGTAGCCAAACTCATCCCACACACGAGCCAGTATATCTGGGTCCATCATTTAGAATAATCCTGTATTACTAAGAGAATATTCACAGGTAGACTAGCCAAAGTAGTCTACAAATCATTCAAATCATTAAAAACAACGTACTAAGGAACACCTTTAGTACATTTTGAACAGTATTCTCCACAAGGATCTGGATATAGTCACTGTCGACTAAAATGTAGTGAAATTTGCCACGAGTCATCACCACAACAATGTTCAGGTGATTGACACTGACATTTATCTGAAACTCAAAGAAATGAAAGTATTCAAAATGCAAGTAAACAGCATCCAGAATATGAATTAAATGAGTGGTCACGCCTTCGTGTTCGTTGTAAAGATTCAATTAATTTAAAATTAAGTTTCTCCTCCTACTCGAACAAGAAAACTTTCATAATCTCATTAAAAAAATTTTTTTACGAACTTGGCAATTACGTAGATTCATCTGGTTATCGATTGTTAATTTACGTTAATTAATAATAAACACCCACAAGGAGGTAGTTAATGATTTTATGATGGGTCTGTAGATCCTGAATCTGAATCTTTTATTATCATTGCCATTGAGATTGCGTGTTTTCTCTAAATGCTGACTCGCTTTTTGACTATTTCTAGTTCGCCCATTTCATGAGAGTTGCTACTTAAGTTTTGGAATATGACAACACTGATGTCAATATGTCAAATATGACATTGCCATCATAAAGTTTGACATTTTTAATGGTGAACGTACTCAAAACGTATTGTCTTCATACGAGTGCTATTTGAGTTGTTGAAAGATACTTCAAACATTTGATTGTCTATGATTTTTTACGTGTTCCCATCACCTCGCTTCGTTCGTGTTCTATTTGTGTTAGCCACACTAAAAAAATTGCTTTTCATTATAACAAATGGTATGCTTATCTTATGACTTTGTGGAAATCAAGATAATCATCTGTAGTTGCCCTATAATTGACCAATTTTACGAAGATCTCTAACAAGTATTTTTTTACGTCAAACTGCATACACCAGTAATCACACGTAAGTTATTTGCACGACTCTTCCTAAAACGAATTAGCACAATTTCCAGATACACGTAATCTATTTACTCTGTTGCCAAGTGTTCTTCTCTGAACTTTATACTTCCGAGCGACTGCTTGAATTCATATACTTCTTTCTATTTCATTAAGAGCTTTCGTGAGCTACTCTCTATTATAGTTTGTGTAGATAACGCCACAATGAGATCCTGTTAACCACAACTGTGTACCTTAACTAATGGAAAACATTCGAAATACCTCAATTTCAGTAATTTCTCACGATAAAAATCTGTGTGTCGCTGTTATTATTTACAAATTGAGTTTATCTATGATAATCTAACACGAAAGGATTCGAAACTTGTTAATACAGATGTTAAAATGTTACTCATGATTTGAGCATACGAAACAACTCTAGTGACAGATAAAGTAACTTATATAAAATAAAAAGTGTGAATTTAATCGACTAGACAATTATACGTAGAGTTGAAGACAGATATTCCCATCCTTATTGCAGTGCCTCAGCTCGGACAATGGGATATCGTTTGCAAATATCCCAGAATTAACGCCACTTACATAAGTTTTCTATTTAGAGAAGATAAAAAAGTCAGTAGGACTTATATCAGGCGAGTAAAGCGGTTGAGGAGCTACAGGGCCTAATGCTTTTTATTGAAATTTCTCGTCCCTTATTCATTAGTCAAATTTTGTGAAGCGATGATGTGATTCAAATTTCATTGTTTCCGTTCATTTTTCTTTGACAACCAATGATTTCAACGGACTTATTATCGGACATTTTTCCTGAATCTTGCAAGCCTTTACGAGGCTCATTTCCTATCGAACTTAGTCCTTTGGAAAATGTCTATAATCACCGAAATACTCTATTCGTAGGTCTGCTAAAATTTTGCAAAAGTTTCTGTTGCAGTGTGCATAAGTTTAAGAGGAAGCTTGTTAGCCTGTTAGCCGTTATTCGAAATCACCGTCACTAATTTGTGGAACGCTTTTTAATATATGATTAGGTTGGGTTAGACTAATCACTGATACAATCAGAATTGACCTTTTTTTAGCATTTATTTACAACAATTGACACGAGCTTCTTTTTTAGCGATTGTCAAATTATGCGGTATCCAGCGCAAACCAATTTTTGTGAAGATGAATGTCCATGTATGCCTCAATTTGATGGTATATAACATGACTATATTGCAATATTAGTTTACGCACAGCATCGATATTTTTGGCAAAAAATTTCTCGTTTGCCATTCAGTCACATGATAATCTTGCAATATCAGTTTAGTACAGCCCATTTTGGACTACATCTACGAAATTCATATTGCAGAGTAGTGCGACCCCGATTGAATTAGAAAAACCGACCAAAACACCAAAAGTTGAAGAGAGTTTGACACATTGCTGTTGGTTTAATCCACGTCGAAAGTCGAAGAAAATCATCGCACGAAAATTTTCGGAATTTATATCCTTTATGACCAAGATGAATGTTTTAAAGGTAAACAACTCCAATAGCAATCGTATGACAACACGTTCAGAGTACTTTATGTCAATGTCAGATTTGGCATATTCACATCAGTGTTTCCATATCACAATATTTGAGTAGCGACCTTCGTATATAGTTCACGTGCATGAAATATAATTTTTCTACGACCGTGCGTTTCAACCCACTTTCCCGCACGCATTTTAGTTCATCTTCAAAGGAGAAACAACTATCAAACCACCCGGGTTTGATATCTGTTGCTATGACAACCCAAGGATGTAATTGTTACTAAAACGTCAAAGTTGTTCAAAACTTCTTGGAAGTGACCGAATAAGAACAATCTTCTTCTAAATTAAACCACATTAAACCAAATCCGATACAATAATATTAATGGATTCATCTGACGAAGAACTTCCCGAAGCCATTTTGAAGGCTGCAAATGAAGCTAATTCCGAGCTGTTACCTGCCAAATCCAGACTAAGGTATGAGAAACAATACGACCATTTTGTTACATGGTGTAAGGAGAAAGGGGCCAAAACTTATAAGGAAGAGGTATTTCTGGCGTATATTTCAGACCTAAGTAAGGTTTTGAAATCTAATACATTATGGTCCCGCTATTCGATGGTAAAAAGTTTAGTAAAAATAAAACAAAATTTGGAAATAGGAAACTTCCATAAGCTAACGTCGTTTCTTAAACAAAAAAATATTGGTTTTCGAGCACAGAAAACACAAGTTTTTACTAAAGAAGATATATCCAGGGTTATGCTAGCTCCCGATGAGGTATACCTGATGATTAAAGTGAGTACCATTTTTGCACTGGCTGGCGCTCTCCGCAGTTCCGAGCTTGTAAATATCACTGTCGACGACATTCAAGATAAAGGCAACCTAATTGTTGTGAAAATTTCTGATTCCAAAAATCATTCGTCAAGATCATTTGTTTTATCTGAAGAAATAAATGATGGAACCTATTTGAAAGTACGCAGATTTACGACCACCTACCATTCCACACCGCCGATTTTTTATTCATTATAAGAATGGAAAATGCTCAGTTCAATGTGTTGGCGTAAACATTTTTGTAAGATGTCAGCAGAGATTGCCGCATATTTACGCCTACCTAATCCGGAACGTTATACAGGACACAGTTTCAGACGTTCTTCGACAACGTTCCTAGCAGACTCCGGCGAAGAAATAACCAACCTAAAGCGCCTGGGTGGCTGGAAGTCTACTACTGTCGCTGAGGGCTATTTGGAGGACACCGAGAATCAGAAGAAAAAAATATCAAATAAAATTCTCTGTACTACAAATGACTTAAAACCGTTGCCGTCACCATCATCGTCACCTTTATGCCACCTGCAACCGATGCCATCCTCATCGACGTCATCTACCTTCCAGTTGAAACCAAACAACTCCACTGGACCAGCAATTCTTACTAGTCTACAGAATGCAACAAATTGTGTTTTCAATATTAATATTTATTATAATTAGTAGTTTTTAGTTATATTTTTATAGTTTTGTATAAATTTTGTATATTATTATGTTTGTTGGAATAAAATAATTTTAGAAAAATGGGTTGGTATACTTTTTTGTATATACGGTCGTAGAAAAAATAATGTTCCTAACTCATGCGTAAAGTGTCTTTCCCGCACTTGACCGCTTGCCCGAACTCCGCTCCGCGTCGTTCGAGACAACTGCAGTCGCGTGCGGGAAAGTATAACTTTATTTATTTTTATTTCTTTAATTATTTCCCACACGCTGTCATGGTAATGTAAGAAGATGAAAAAAGGTCGCATATTGTTGTCTATGGCGAACCTTGTCATTTTTTGACGTTAACTGTCTAATTATCTGAAGAATATAAGTCACTATCACATTATGAAGCAGCAGTAATTTTCTGATTTTGTATTAAATTGAAATAGTTATTTGTATCACATGGACTGAAAGTGCTACTTTGTTGGATGAGTCTGAAAATTCAAACGAGTCCAACAAAGTAGTATTTCAGCCGCGGCGTACACAACATTTTTTAAACGACGCATAAGATCCAAAACTTCTTCACTTACACTGAGAAAAGAGAATAAACAATAGAAAATTATAAACATTTTATTTATTGAACAATATAATGTACTTAATGATATTTGCAATGTCAATATTAATTATTTATCTTGTTGTATTGCGAGAGTACTTTTAATCATCGAGAATGTAGACCATAAAGTAGAACTTTTCCAGATTTTATAATTTTTCTGAAAAATAAGCGCGAGCATTACGTTTTCCGTTGAGTTTTTCGCCTTTTTCTGGTGACATCACTTCATAAAGAGCTCGTACTGTTTTTCGTACCTTGCACGAGATTTATCCGGCAACGAATTAAGATTTTGCTTTCTTCGGTGAGATCAGGTGGCGTTGATTCGGGTAACTCTTCATCACTGATGTTTTCTTTTCCATCATCATTCATTGTTATTCATTAATTTAGAAAAACTTCGGATAAAACAAATGAGTGTTTGGCTGTCACTTTCACTACATGGGACACTCAAAACGCAACTTTCGGTATGTAAATGAATACAGAACGAACAACTTTCAGATGGCGTCGTCTAAAAAAATTCAATTAAAGTAAAATCTAAGTCGTAGCTTTTTCGGAAAACTTCTGAAGATTGTCTTGACAAATAATTTCCTATAAACTGTACTTTGAATTCTTATCAGGCCACTCATTGACGTAACTTATTAATATATCAAAAGTATATCTATGTTATAATTGGACAATTCGACACATTTTCTAGAACCAATTAACGTAAAAATATTTAGACCAATGTATGATAGGTATATAGACTTACAATTATCGGGCGTTACCTACAAACGTGTGCAGTTTCTATATTGTGATAAAAAAAGCACATAACTCGAGATAATAGACTTTTTTATACCAGGGGGCGTGAATATATTTAGGAATAAATAAAAAGAAGGGCATGTCGGTATACTTCAAAAGATCAGAATAATCAAATGCCGTATTAACCTCCCTCAACTTCCCACGTTCTTGTTATTACAATAACACAATGATGTCAATAGTTCAGGAATTTTAAGCGAATTTTCCGCTGAAAAACTATTTTGATACAAGAACTAAAAAGTTTACACATTCAGATCAAATGTATTGGTTGGTTTTGCAGTATAAAATAAAATACTTTTCAAATAATAAAATTTTTATCAACTATATATTTTCCATTATGTTCCATTTTGCCATCTTTCTTTCAGCTTCATGATTCCGCGCTCATAAAATTTCTGGGCCTAACCAGCTAAAAACTGAAATAAGTGCGATTGAAAGTCATCGTCATTTATGAAAGTTTCACTATTCAAAGAATACTGCAAAATTCGAATTAAGTGGTAATCGAATGGTATCAGATCAGGGCTGTATGGAGGATGTGGCATTACATCCCAGCCAAGCTCCTATAGTTTTCCACGAGTGGCCAAAGATGTGTGAGGCCTTGCATTATCCTGGTGGAACACTAAACCTATCCGATTTGTGAATTGTGGCCATTTTTCTTGGATTACTTCATCCAGTCTCATCAATTGTTCACAGTAAACATCAGAAATGATGGTTTGGTTCCTTGGAAGCAGTTCAAAAAACACAACACGATTGTAATCCCACCCAACTGCTTTCGATGGGGTTTGTGCGGATTCATCGTGTTTGCTCCACGATCGTTTTCGGACTATGTTACTCTGCAGGACCCATTTTTCATCATCAGTGATGATTCTCTTTTAGAAAAAGTCGGTTTCAATTGAAATATTATTATTTTCTTTTTCGATTATTCTTCCATAGTCCGTATTTATCACGGTTTGCGATATGATTATGACCAAAAAGTCTTTGAAGAATAGAACTAGAATTACAAGAAGATTAAGCTTGATAACCATAATATACGGGTGATTCAAATATAAACCGGAATTTTTAATTAACCTGCGAAAAATTTATTGTCGTTTAAGTGGCAGCACTGAATGCTAGACTGGTCGGTTACGAAGTAGAGAATAACCGAAAATGCGTTATATCACTTAATTTATCTGTACTAGAGTCTGTTGCGCAACGCACCATTATTCGTATTTGGATCAAAAATAATTTAAAATCCACGGAAATTTTTGAAAATTTGGAAGTGTATTAATAACATTACGCTTTTCGAAAAGGCCACATGCGTGGGAATTAGCATAGGTAGCGAGGTAATTGTTTTGGGACACGAGAGGATTAATGGCGGTTGATTTCGTCACTGAAGAATGAGCTCTGACCGTTCAGTATTATAGTAACCTCCTTAAAAACACGGTGATCAAAACAACGTGATATTCCAATCCAGAGTGCGATATTTCCCATTGGGAAACACTGGAACATCCTCTTTATAATCCGGATTTGACGCCATGCGACTATTGTTTATTCATTCAAAGGGGTACTTGCCGGACTACGATTCGAAAACAATGCGGAGATAGAATCCTTTGTGTGCGAATGGTGAAGTGATGAGCCTTTAGATTTTCACGAAAAAGGCTTCCGAATTTTTTCGGTGGGATAATAAAAGTATTTAGAGTGTGAAGGAGACTTAATTAAAAAGGCCCTGAAAAAATAATTCGGCTATGTAACTAATTTTATCAAAATATCGGACTATATTTGAATCACCCTCGTATAAATCGACACTATATTTCGATACAAATTTTTGTACTGTTAATTATTCGTTCTCAAGGAATAATAAGATTTTTCAATACCTCTTTAGTATACGAGGTCTGGCTATTAAATAACGAGACTGCGCGCCTAGAGGGCGCCCTAGACGGGTGGGGTAAAATACGAGTATTGTGTTGGATATCTAGATATCTTTATGCACGTCCCAAAACACGTTTCCATTACTATCATAGTTTTTGTGCAGTAGCGGTTTGAAACGAACGTGTGAAGAAAACCAAGAGCAACGTATCAATCTCAAATTTCTCGTTAAATTGAGAAAAAAAGTCCGACTGTGTGCTATAATTTGTTGTAAGAGGCTTGTAGGGATATTTTTCTATCTCGTTCGCGTGTTTTTGAATGGTGTAAGCGCTTTAGTGAAAGCAGATTGAGCACTGAAGATGACCAGCGCCCAGGTCGCCCTGTGACTCCGGAAACAGAGACCAAAATCAACCAAAATGTGCGTGCAAATCGTCAAATGAGAATTCGGATGATTGCCGAGGCTGTAAACGCCGATAAAGAAATGGTTAGAAAAATTTTACAAGAGGAATTACACATGACAAAAGTCTGTGTGAAGCTGGTGGTAAAAAATCTGGTTTATGACCAAAAGTTCTTACGTTGACGGGTCTGCTCATATTTCTTTGAAAGGATAGAAAGGTTAGATAAAGATTTGCTTTGAAAGGAAACCGATTTGATTCGATGGAAGTGGTAAAGCAAAAAACGGCAGAGCTCCTAAAGACCCTCACCAAAGAAGAAAGGAATGGAAAGGTTTGTGACGAAGGGAGGGGAGTATATTGAAGGGGAGCATTCGAATGTAGAATAATTTTTATAATAAAACCCTTTTTCGTAACACGTCTCGTTATTTAATAGCCAAAACTCTTACCTTCAAAATATGTATTCATCTCCAAATTTTGGAACGTGACTCGGACTATCAAGAAGCTTAGCCACCTTTGTCTAAAATACTTAAATGGTCATTGTCTTGATATTCTGCCATTTCAGCACTGTAGCGACGATCGGATATAGACACATTTCTATCAAATCGCATATCCCTACTAAATAGATCGTATGAAGCTGCATTCGTATCTACATATGGATATCAGAAATCTATCACCTTTGTATAAAAATTAATTTCCTGTTGAAATTCAATATATTTCCTATAAAAAACTTCAAGTAATCTAGTGTCTCAAATAACACAGAGGTGGATTTGCTTGTAGTCCTATATCGATACTCTCACCTACACATGGATCGTAATTTTACGAGGGTTGATCTAATAGTAAGATCAATAATCTTTGTTGTAGATCAAACTTGATATTTTAATATCCTATCTATTGATAGTAGTTATATATCAAGATATTGTGTAGAAGAATTACAATATTTTGAGCCGACTGCAACGAGATGTTCTGATGAGTAAAGTGAACTTATTGGGCCTCAATAATAATTTATAAATATCCTGTTGCCAATAGGTTGCGAAAATATTTTATTTCGCATCTTTATGAAAAAATGTTTTATTGAATCAAGTTTATGGTCAGATATAAGTTTCTATTGACTCCAAAGGAACGTTAATAATTTTATAAACTTCTATAGCCAATTCCAGTCACGTCAGTATTCACAAAAACAGTATTTTTGCAAAAAATGAGACTAAAGAAACAAAGCGTATCCAAATTTGATCAAAATGAATTACTTATTTACTTTAATTTGAATATAAACTGTAAATATGCCATGTGATTGTTTAATAGAGATACCAATGTAATACTAATTGCAAATAGCGTCTTGAATCTCTTTTTGAACATGAACGTAATCTCCTTTTAACTCCATGCACATTTTCCAGCGATGTTCTATAAGTTCTATACCTTTTTTATAATAAATTTCTCAAAATAGTTATTAACTGGCGACATGATCTCTTCATTGTTGGAAAATCTTAGACCACCGAGCCATTCACCAACGAAATAATCCGAGGAGGCTATATCTGGCGAATAGGGTGAGCTAGTGCATGAAACAACACTGTCTTCTTAGTCAAATGCGGCAGGTTTTTCAATATCTTCGCATAATACTCGCCGTTGATTTTTCTTTCTTTTTCAAGATAGTCAATGAAAATTATCCCAAAAAACGATATGACCATACCTGTAGATGATATTTGTTTTGATTGTTCTTTCATTTCGGATGTGAATTGATGGACCCACGCTTCATCCATTATTAGTATGGGGTGCAAAAATATGTGAAACACTCAATGGAAACATCTTCACGGCGTTGTTTTTGTTCAATTGTAAGAAAACGCAGTACCCATCTAGCGCACAGCTTTCTCGTGTCCAAATTTTTAGTTAATATGCGATGTACCGCTCTTTTTGAAATGACTACTATGTCTGCTAGCTCGAGCACTTTCAGTTTACGATCAACCAGTGCCGCTTTACGGATTTTCTTCAACATTTCTGGGGTCGTCATCTCATTTGGTCGACCACTGCGATGTTGGTTTTTGCCATTAATGCCAAACAAATACTAAACAACGAGGCGACTTCAAACTTAAAACATATGCTGTATAGATTGTATACTGTCTAATACATTAGTATTTTTCAAGCAACTACCTCCATCTCTAGGTCAGGCCAGGTACTTCTGGGACCAACCTCGTATATACTTTTGTTTCTTATCTATAACAACCAATGTAGTTCAATTTCAAAAAAAAGGTGACAACCATGACACTACAGCTCTATAGTATTATTGTATTTTAATTATTTCATTAATAATTTTATTTATATTCTAAAAAGAGAGAAAAAACTTTTTTTCATTATTTGTAGTTAGATAAACATAGCTTAATATTAACAACTTATTGTACCGTTAATTTCAAATTATAAGAAGACTTCCATCTTCATACAGCCGCTACAACATATTTGATTAAAAATGATCGAGCTAAGTCACATATGTAATTAAATAGATTAATATGCATTTATTTATGAAATAATGTAAATAATAAAACGTGACCTACCATTAATATGGACAGCAATCAATGCAAATTTGTATTTAATGACTCATCTGCAATCTTCTGGTGTAATTGAATATGATAAAAATCTCACTAATGACCAATCTGTTTTACTTATGATCCTCGACAAAAACCTGTCACAAATATTATTTGAGCTCGTTATAGAATATGTAATACTTTTCTTTAAAAGTCATTTAATTAATAATAAATTATTATTTAAGCAAGCCGCTATAATAGTTGATAAATTGAAGTGTTAAAATTGACATTCTCCATTATTTTTTTGTGGTTATTCACAATCACAGGGATCTTAACAAGTTCATTTGAGCAGTGGCCATGATCTATCTTATAAATTTATCTTACCAAACAAGCTTTAATGCCACATGCTTACTCATGATAGTGAGTAAGGGGAAGAAAATTAAGTTCCATATAAATTGGAAAAAAGGTTTTATTTTATAATTTGAGTGTTTTAATTTGTATTTGTATTGTTAAACTAGATAGTCGAACCTGCATCATATTTTTTTCTTAATTCTAGCTTAGAAAAACTTCTTTCTGTGGAAGCTGTATTTACAAGCATAGTCAACATAATTCTAATAGCAATGTGAACATTGGGATAGATATCTTCCAGTTAATTTTTAATTAAATATTGAATCACCTGACTGGCGTCTTCAACAGATTGGCTGTTGGTAATGTTCAGTAATGTAGTGCGGTATATGAAAATTGCAAATGCTTAAGATTTGCGAATAATATATCTTCGTTAATTTTGGTACGTTTCAAATTCTAGAGATAGATAGATAAACGTAACTTGTCAAAATATTTTATTACCCAACATATTCTCCTCTTAATTGGATACATTTATTACAGCGAACCTGCAACGTCTCTGGACATTTAAAAAAAAACGTTTCTTCTTGCTCTGCAAACCAGACCTCCACAGCTTTTATTACCTCCTCGTTGGGAGAAAATTTACGACATTTTAAACTTTTTTTCAGTTAAGGAAAGAGATGATAGTCGGACAGAGCTAAATCTGGTGAATAAGGGGGGGTTCTTGTAATTCAAACCCTAAATCACGAATTTTTTGCATGGCAACACGAGATTTGTGTACAGGGGTGTTGTTTCTCGTAAAGTGGTCAGGTAATATTGAATAGTAATCTCCAGTTATTGTTTTATCCTTATCCAAAAAATCAATCATGATTACTCCATGGCAATCTCAATAAACTGAAGCAAGAACTTTTCCAGCAGATTTTTGGACACCAAACTTCTTAGGTCTTAGAGAACCAGAGTGTCGCCATCCCATCAATTTTTGCTTCGTTTCTGGATCGTAGAAATGTACCCAAGTCTCATCCATAGTAACAATTCAGTTTAAGAAGTCTACATCGTCTTCAAATGGAGCACAGATCGAACGCGATGCTTCTACTCTTGCACGCTTTTGGTCAACGTTCAAACATTTGGGGATCCGTTTTGCAACAATTTTTCTCATGTCCAAATTGACGTGAACTATATGATGAACGCGTTCGTATGAAAAATCCAGTGCTTCAGTTATCCGTTTTAGCCCATTTCGACGGTCTGATAACATCATGTCATGAATTGCATCGATAATTTCGGGAACTGACACAGAAACTGGCCTTCGGGAACCTTCACATAATTGGAACTTTCAGCAAAACTAATAGAGTGGAGAGAATATGTTAAATAAAGATTTTATATGTACATAGAAATAATTATTGAGATAAACGTTGATGACGAAAATGATATATAACCTATAAATTATTATAGAATCTTACATTTTTAAAATTTTTGGATCCTTTTATCACATTAAAAATAAACATCTGGAACTGATGGACTGATGGATTGAATTACCTCACCACTTTAAGGTAAACAATAACCGAAGAGTAGTACGTATCATTACCGGATAAGGTGAGTGAGAAAATTTAAAGATAGCGAATACATTTGTAGAAAAAGAAAAGGTTTTACTCGCAGAGTGTTATCACAGTTCAGCAAAAAATCACGAGTTGCATTATGAATTGATTGACCTTCCACCGTAATCATTAGATTTATTTCTTTAGACAGACATTATTCTGTTTCCTAACTTCAAAACGTATAAGTAAACGAAAGGGTTAAAAACGTTAAATTATCGCTAAAAAAGTATATATTGAAGGTAAAATGATTATCAAAAAAATGAATTGTTCATTTATTAGCTCGGAAACTTACCCTTTACATCATAATGTGATTGTAAATGATTGAATTTATTGGTTGTAGATTGAAATGTTCACAAAATCTGTAACAATCACTCAAATCATGTATCTTTGTTAAGTAGGAAACTTTTCAGACAACGTATAAGTCTAGTTAGTTCATTAGTATAAGGAGAATATTAGAAAGATTATGCCGAGCAATTAAAATAAGTACAGATTGAATAGAGGTAATAAATCTGACCAAGAGGTCTAATTGTCTCACGCACCCCTATATATCTCACAGTCAACTTCTTCTGTTGGAAATTTTGCTGATTTTGAAACGATTTCTCTTTGGCTCCCGAGACTAACGTATATTGTGACAAAATCATATCTAACCATACTCAAATGAATTTCACAAATCTGAATTGATATTTTTTGCAGTTCGCTAACGTTGTTCAATAAATTAAAAATCTTAAACGAAACTCGTAAAAGAAGATAATCTGCTGCACCATTGTTAAAATCATGGCTAACAGAAAGCTATTAAAAGCAAATTGAAAAATATACGTTCTACTAAATGACGAGGAGACGAGGAAGAAGAAAACGACGAGGTATTCCTTCTACTGTTACACACACACGTCTCCTGCCAATTAGCTGCCGCAGATTTATTACTGATGTTTCGATACGCCGTATCGGAGAACAATGGAAGACACATTTGTAAAAAAAACGACCCGAACTCACACTATGTGACTAGAATGCTAAAGGCTATTTTGTGTCTTGATGATCTTCCAGAGACGGTGTATTTTTTGAAAGTTTATGTC
Source organism: Diorhabda sublineata (assembly GCF_026230105.1). Taxonomy (NCBI): domain Eukaryota; kingdom Metazoa; phylum Arthropoda; class Insecta; order Coleoptera; family Chrysomelidae; genus Diorhabda; species Diorhabda sublineata. The sequence goes on from NC_079476.1 coordinate 3,868,552, forward strand.
TCGTCTTGTCTACACTCTTTTTAGTTTTGGTTGAATTTTATTAACAAAGCCGTGACATTGTCTAGTTTTAAAAGTTATTAGGTAGTATTATTATTAATATAAATAATTGTTGCAAATTTTTTCCGGTACAAAAACAAAAACAGAGGCAACGATAGACTAGGACAATCATTATTATATATTGAGAGGAAATGCAATTTTTCTATTACTTAAACGTCAATTCTCAATATTTTCAGCGTCATTATAATATTTTTTGAAAACATCACAATCTATAGCAATGATAACATAATCAACTTTTTATCGATAAGCATAAAAATAAATTTTATATTTCAATATTTTTTTTATTCTAATTAACGTGTCTCGACAACTAAAATCATTGACACATGGTACAAATATGATACTTTTATTAGCTATAATTACGACCTCAACATTAACATTAACAAATTGTTTACATAGGTAATGGATAAAATACATTGAGAATTCATATTCTACCATATAGACCAATAGCTTTCAAATATTGGATCAGGCGTGGTAACTGTTATTTAAACAAACTTTCTTGGAGCCAACTTCTTAGCTGGTGGCTACGGCGCTTATTGGAATATTGTGGACAACTTGTATACTTGACTGTCAGTGGTATTTTTCAGTGCTGACATTTGGCAGGGGATCAGAAGCGGTCATTAAATGTCCGTGAGTTATTCGAGTATGCCTGATGCGTTGTCTGTGTACAACTGAGTCTCTACGACTCATGGGAGGTAGCTTAGGGTTGCAGCTTGCCCAGTGGTTTGCCCATCGGTCACGTACAGAACGTCTTATGCTAGCTATGACATCATTGTACATTTGTATCGAGTCGCTGTGGAGGTTAGACGTCGAAGCTTCTTCTGCAGCTTGATCTGCAAGTTCATTCTCATGTATACCAGTGTGAGACTGTACTTAGATTAAAGTAATGGTAAAACCAGAGCTTGCAAGACGGTCAATGGAGTCATGAATATTCTGAATGATAGGGTGTACTGGATATATTTTTCCAATTTAGTCTATTGATGTGAGGGAGTCGGTGCATGTTTGTGGTCACGGTCAGGGTATAGGGAACTTGGAGGATTGGAGCAAAAGATGGTAGATGATATCTTTGGATTATTTGATGTGAATTGGCTATGGCATAACCTACGCCGACCTCATATTTAGATTTAGATCAGTATACAGGATATTATCTATTATAGTGAGTGAAATTGATAATATTTTGAAATCTTTGTTACAGTATATCGATGTTTAGAAAATATGTTAAGAGATGTTTGTTTGTTGTCTTTTCCCAGGAGGATAAGATGGGATAAGGATGGGGGCTGTTTCAGGTAGGTTGATATTGATATTGGATATGATGATGGGATTGATGAAAGTGATTGGAGATTAGAGGTGAAAGAATTATGATTACGGAAGCTGAACTCAACAGATTTCAGAATTTTTACCAGGGATTAACAGAAGATTAAATGGGTCAACAGAGGTTAACCTCATACTATCCAGATAGGAGCTGCAGGCAACTAAATCATCAAATTATTGATCAATTTTCAGAGAGGAAGTAGAGTTGTCACGGAATGAAGGAAAAGACGCTATCATAAAAAATACGATTGTTGTTATTTAAGTTTTAAGATATGACAACAATGATGTGAATATGTCAAATCTTACATTGCCATATTAAAGTTATAATGGTGAACATACTCTGAACATGTTGTCATACGGGTGCTGATTGAGCTGTAGATATTTGAAACATTTAACTTGGTCAAAAAATAGAATTAAATCACGAACATATTTTTGCGATGAACTTCTATGACTTTCGACGTGGATTTAACCAACAGCAGTGTGCTGATCAACTCGCTCCAACTTTGGTGATAAAGCACCATCTCGAGCCACAGACATTTGCTGGTTTTCCAAATTTCATCGTAGACTTTTGTGACAGATATCAACGATGCTGAACAGATAATGCAAGATCGTTATGTGACATACCGTGAGATTGAGGCATACTTGGGCATTAGTTCCAATTGCAAACATTATCTATTGCATGAACATTTGGCTGTCAAAAAAAATTTGTTAGGATTGGATACCGCATAATTTGTCAATCGTTCCAGAACAAAGCTCGTGTGGATTGTTGGGAAGACATACTGAAAAAATTTAATTGCGGTTCTTTGGAAGACGTTTATGAGATCATAACAGGCGATAAATCATCAATGTATGCATTTGAACCCGAATTTAAGCAACAATTGACTGTATGGGTCTTTCAAGAGACAAATGCTCGCACATGAAGCACTTTTTGGCAAATGGTCTTTTGTTATTTCAGAATAACTGAACATTTCATCAAAGTTTCATTAGAGCAACGTAGAACGATCAATTCTTAACAATACACCACCAGCATATTGCCGGAAGTGTTTGAAAAAATCATAATTTTTCAAAAATGACAATACAGTTAAAACAAAAATGTTTTTGAACTACCAAAACATCGAATTGATGACATCCGTATCAACCCTCGCAAACTTATCAATATCAATCAAATGGTTCATAATTGAAAGACATAACCGGACGGAACTATTGAAGTAAATGGTTTTAGGATTGTTTTAATGCTCGTGAGTTTATTTGGACGTTTGTTTTTTGACGAGATCCTACAAGACAATTACTTCACCTAACTAATTCTTCCCATGTCAGCAAAACAATGAACGTCCACTATTGCCAATCGAGCTATGGAGTTTGTTCAAGAAGCATGCGCCAAGGTTTTGCCATGGTCAGCTCTTGTTGTCTATCAAACATCTGTGTGGAGTTTGATTGATTTTTTCAAACGTTGAGGAGGTAAATATTCATCGACGAACTTATATATGTAACAACAAATCTGCCAACTAATCTATTTTACTCAGTGGTAGCCGACCGGTACTCCTGATGTAGTATCACATCGTGAAGACCCATTTTGTTGCCCTGTTCTAGGTTTCTGTTTCTCCCTAGCTATGTTCATGTCTTGATAGGCTTCTCTGTTTTGTATCGTTTAGTCACATCTTCTTAGAAGCTATCGAATATTTTCCTTTCCATTCTCTGTTGACACTTTTGTTTTTAAGCACGGGTAGCAACGTTCCATATCTCTTTCATATCAATAATTTTTTCGCTAATCGTACAAAGGGTAAGTCCCTCCACATATTATGCGAGATTACCCAGAGTTGTACCAAATTTTCAAACCAGAAGAAGGTTTATTCGATCGACTCTTTCTCCTCCCAACAAGACGTACTTTGATCACCTCTTGACTTTCCGATCTTCTTCATAACGCTTCGGTTATACACATGTTCCATTAGAAATTACGCCAGGTAATAGTTATATTTTTTTCTCTTCTTTTCCTCATATTAACGCAATTCTTGTTTCCTCTGTGTTTCTGTGGTGATTGTCATTTTCTCTACTAGAAGAGATATAAGCTTCATTTGAATAGGTGATGGGCCAATCATATTCGAGATGAGTCAATCATGCTTTCCATTCACTGATGCGACTTTATCCGACGTCTACTTGCTATGTTTTCAAAATTTCAGCGCCAATATAACCAAATTCATAAGAATTGATGTGATTCAACTTCAATCGGCGTCAATAGTCATAAGTAATTTCCAATAAACATAAAGTGACAATCTACCTCAATCCGGTTCAATGGAGGTAAATCTAACATATCTGACAGAAGTAAACGCCAATACACCCAAATATATAAGAATTGATATAATTCGACTTTAATCGGCGTTAATAGTCATCAGATATTCTCAATCAACAAAAGTGACTTTAATTGGCTTCAATGGATGTGAATCGAATATATCTGACGGAAGTGACAGCCAATACACCCTAATATATGAGAATGTCTCTAATGTCACTTCTAAGTATTTCACCGCAGTTGCACCATGCATTTACTTGAGATATTCGCTCAATTTTGGTGGTTAAGATCACTAACTCTGTCTTATGGATAGCCAGTGATAGTAATTGGGACTCAATATATGCCACAACATAATCTGATTCAACCGTATGTCCATTGTGAATGCGGTGGAGACTGTCGTATTGGTACCCCTCTTCACTTTGGAGTAGTTAATATCAAAGTTATTTGGAGCTAGCTGCCACAAGAATACATTAACCTCCTCCGTTATAAGATGCGTAGACGTGTACAGAAATTTATTCAGTTGTGGGGTTGCTAAGCTCAGGATTTATACCTCCTGATATAATATGGTGCAAAAAAGCCGCACCAAAAAAAAATTCGTCAATTTATAGTATTTCTAATGTCACTGAGTATAAATTTAATTATTGAGACGTTGAACTTTCACGTCGATAGACGGATAACAGCTAATTTTATATCGTAAATTATGTGTTTTATTGCACTAATAGGATAACACGTTAATCCTCAAATCTGTCGTCCTTCCTCTCTAATAATTCACCAACTTGAAAACCAATAACTTAGGATTATTTTGTTAGAATTTTACATGCTTATTCAATTTGATTTATTACCGTAAGGTAGAAACTTGTAACCAATTCATAAAAAATTAATTTACCAGTGAAATAAAAATTGGACAAATTGTCTTACATCATGAGGTACAGTTTCGTTAGATAAGGACAATTAAAAAATTTGTTGATAATGGAAATCACTATCGATACATACTTTTGAAGCCTTTTACATTTGATAGTTATTGAGTATATATCACATGATCAGGATTAATTTTACTTAGATATATTTCCACTTTATTAGTGTTGTGGCAAACAGTGAATTTTAAAGAAAAAGTGGCAATTAATGTTAGAAGCATGAAAAAATTGGTATGTTGGGCAGTGATGCCAAAAGAAGATTTTAGAGATCGGGGAGCCCCTCGAAATTTGCCATAGGAGGGGCTGGGAGTCGATTTTTGAGGTTCTACGTCCCGTGAAGAAGTGGGATGATCAATTTTGACGTTCTTGGGGTAGATTTTACATATTTTGACTCTCCTGGGCATTACTTTCAAGATCCAACCTCGATAAGTGCCACAAATTTCAAATTGAAAATTTCCCAATTTTCCGATTTTTGTAAAAAATACGTCAAGACCGAATACCGAACACATTTTTCAGGATCGAATTTTCAATACGATATTCGAGTAATAGAGGTCAAATATGACATTTTAACGTATATATGAGCTCAATATGTCAAGGTACCGCAAGTTTAATATTTTTTTTGAATATATGCTTCTCTGTACAAAATTTGAGGAATTTTGAAGCATTACAAATAGTAGATATGATGACTAGAGACCTCGAAAAATGAGCCCATAATTTTTGTTTTTTTCAGAGTGTATTCGACGGATCTTCAATATTGGGATCGATTTCAAAATATTCAACGTAATAACCTGTTATTAAAATAATAATTCATTGTAGAGGTGTAGCGATATCCTTTTGACCACTTCGCAGGGGCGCGGGGAAAACAAATTTTGGAATAAAATTCAAATTTTTTCTGGTAAAAAATAACTTAACTTCTTTCTTTCGAATTTTTATCTATTTTTTTTATACTTTTTTTTAAGTGGTGGGGAGTTACGAACGTTTATTCAAATTTATTCCCCTCCCTTCCAGAAAATTGACCCCTGCGCTCATCACCAAGCTTAAAAGCTTCACATTTACAAGCTTGAGACATTGCATTATGATGGAATAAATTCCCTGACTATAAACAATATATATGTAGGTAATATTATTGAGCTCATATACAGGTTAAAATGTCTATTGAAGAAAAGCCGCAATTTTCAATTTGAAACTTGGGCCACTTCTCGAGGTCAGATCTTAAAAGTAATGATATATTCATGTTCAGGAGGGTCAAAATATATAAAATCGACCCTAAGAACGTCAATCCTCTCCTATGGCGAATCACGAGGGCCTACCGATCTCTAAAATTTTCTTTTGGCATCATTGCCAATTTTCATGCTTCTATCATTATTTGCCACTCTTTTGCAGTTTGCCACTGCACTATATTTGATTAATCCTTTTTGACTACGAAAATAGTATTTCACAATAATAGTATAATATGAAACTTTTTTATGTCTGACTAATAAAAGTAATTTTAGTTTTTGCTCTAATTCAATTTCCAGTAAACAAAAATCAGACAATTTAATTTGGTAAAAAATACTTGCGTGTAAACGCTTAAGTGAAGTCAGCGAAATTAGCTAAGGTAACATTTAGCTTTCAGCTTAATCAACCAGCTAAGGTTGATGTGATGAGAAAATTAATGAAAATATGTGCAATTTTAATTTATATAACTGACGCAAGAAAAAAATGCTTGAATACTCATTTCTATTGTAATATTTTACGTCAGGTGACGTCTAGTAATTGAAAAGATCGTTGAGCACCAATCGTGACGCATTATCGTACACGATACAATGTAAAATAAAAACAAACTCAATGGGAATATCAATAAAGTCTATATTTTATTCACATTTTCATTTTTTTCTGTATTTCAAATATGTAGTTTCTCTCTCCGTGAGTCTTTTTTATAGTGTGAAAGACTTTTATGATTATTTATTATTATAAATTGTCGTTATTCATGGTCTGTCATTGATGATAGATGATGACAAATAGAATTAAAATTTTTTATCCTATCTATGTCTAATGGTTTATTATGATGATCTATATAACAAATGTTTATATATACGTTGACAGTTCAGTCCAACATGTTTCAGTATGAATTTAGAAGTCCATTTAGTATTGAAACTCCCCGTTTAGTTGTTTCGTTACTACACTTTTTTCAAAATATTTTTTTTTATAACTGACTGACTGTTTTTCCGATTACTGCCAATATTTTCGAAATTTTCTCATCAATTTTCGTAACTAACTCTTCGATTGCTTTTTTTCTTCGTTTTTATTGCTTTTTCTAATGATTGTGACTTTTTTAATTACGTTCTTTTCTACGATGTCTGTTTACATATGACTAGCTTTTACCCGCGGCTTCGCTCGCATCGAATCCATTAAATAAGTACCAGAAATCATTATAATAGAAAAGAACGAACTCTGTAGCTATATTAGAACCTAAGATATAGATCTTTGAATGTAGAAAAATTGCCAAAAACCTCCACATTGAATGTCCGCGCCTAGCTCCTCTCCAACTCAACCGATTTAAGTGTTCAAAAACTCAAAAGAAAGAAGGTGTTTCAGCGAGTGTTCTTAAATCAAAACAAACTGTGTAGCTATATTAGAACCTGAGATATAGATCTTTGAATGTAGAAAAATTGCTAAAAACCTACAAAAATCCATAACTCCACAATGAATGTCCGCGCCTATCTCCTCTTCAACTCAACCGATTTAAGTGTTCAAAAACTCAAAAGAAAGAAGGTGTTTCAGCGAGTGTTCTTAAATCAAAACGAACTGTGTAGCTATATTAGAACCTGAGATATAGATCTTTGAATGTAGAAAAATTGCCAAAAACCTACAAAAATCCATAACTCCACAATGAATGTCCGCGCCTATCTCCTCTTCAACTCAACCGATTTAAGTGTTCAAAAACTCAAAAGAAAGAAGGTGTTTCAGCGAGTGTTCTTAAATCAAAACGAACTGTGTAGCTATATTAGAACCTGAGATATAGATCTTTGAATGTAGAAAAATTGCCAAAAACCTACAAAAATCCATAACTCCACATTGAATGTCCGCGCCTAGCTCCTCTCCAACTCAACCGATTTAAGTGTCAACAACTCAAAAGAAAGAAGGTGTTTCAGTGAGTGTTCTTAAATCAAAACGAACTCTGTAGCTATATTAGAACCTAGGATATAAATCTTTGAATGTAGAAAAATTGCCAAAAACCTACAAAAATCCATAACTCCACATTGAATGTCCGCGCCTAGCTCCTCTCCAACTCAACCGATTTAAGTGTTCAACAACTCAAAAGAAAGAAGGTGTTTCAGTGAGTGTTCTTAAATCAAAACGAACTCTGTAGCTATATTAGAACCTAGGATATAAATCTTTGAATGTAGAAAAATTGCCAAAAACCTACAAAAATCCATAACCCCACTTTGAATGTCCGCGCCTATCTCCTCTTCAACTCAACCGATTTAAGTGTTCAAAAACTCAAAAGAAAGAAGGTGTATCAGCGAGTGTTCTTAAATCAAAACGAACTGTGTAGCTATATTAGAACCTGAGATATAGATCTTTGAATGTAGAAAAATTGCCAAAAACCTACAAAAATTCATAACTCCACATTGAATGTCCGCGCCTAGCTCCTCTCCAACTCAACCGATTTAAGTGTCAACAACTCAAAAGAAAGAAGGTGTTTCAGTGAGTGTTCTTAAATCAAAACGAACTCTGTAGCTATATTAGAACCTAGGATATAAATCTTTGAATGTAGAAAAATTGCCAAAAACCTACAAAAATCCATAACTCCACATTGAATGTCCGCGCCTAGCTCCTCTCCAACTCAACCGATTTAAGTGTTCAACAACTCAAAAGAAAGAAGGTGTTTCAGTGAGTGTTCTTAAATCAAAACGAACTCTGTAGCTATATTAGAACCTAGGATATAAATCTTTGAATGTAGAAAAATTGCCAAAAACCTACAAAAATCCATAACCCCACTTTGAATGTCCGCGCCTAGCTCCTCTCCAACTCAACCGATTTAAGTGTTCAACAACTCAAAAGACAGAAGGTGTTTCAGTGAGTGTTCTTAAATCAAAACGAACTCTGTAGCTATATTAGAACCTAAGATATAGATCTTTAAATGTAGAAAAATTGCCGAAAACCTACAAAAATCCATAACTCCACATTGAATGTCCGCGCCTAGCTCCTCTCCAACTCAACCGATTTAAGTGTTCAACAACTCAAAAGAAAGAAGGTGTTTCAGTGAGTGTTCTTAAATCAAAACGAACTCTGTAGCTATATTAGAACCTAGGATATAAATCTTTGAATGTAGAAAAATTGCCAAAAACCTACAAAAATCCATAACTCCACTTTGAATGTCCGCGCCTAGCTCCTCTCCAACTCAACCGATTTAAGTGTTCAAAAACTCAAAAGAAAGAGGGTATTTAATCGAGTGTTCTTAAACCAGAACGAACTCTGTAGCTATATTAGAATCTGAGATATAGATCTTTGAATGTAGAAAAATTGCCAAAAATCCATAACTCCACATTGAATGTCCGCGCCTAGCTCCTCTCCATCTCAACCGATTTAAGTGTTCAAAACTAAAAGAAAGAAGGTGTTTCAGCGAGTGTTCTTAAATCAAAACGAACTGTGTAGCTATATTAGAACCTGAGATATAGATCTTTGAATGTAGAAAAATTGCCAAAACCTACAAAAATCCATAACTCCACATTGAATGTCCGCACCTAGCTCCTCTCCAACTCAACCGATTTAAGTGTTCAAAACTAAAAGAAAGAAGGTGTTTCAGCGAGTGTTCTTAAATCAAAACGAACTGTGTAGCTATATTAGAACCTGAGATATAGATCTTTGAATGTAGAAAAATTGCCAAAACCTACAAAAATCCATAACTTCACATTGAATGTCCGCGCCTAGCTCCTCTCCAACTCAACCGATTCAATTGTTCAAAAACTCAAAAGAAAGAAGTTGTTTCAGCGAGTGTTCTTAATCCAAAACGAAGTCTCTATCTTGAATAGAACCTGAGATATTGAGGATAGAACGTGTGTATGTCAAAAACAACCATAAGTAATTTACAGGGGGATACGCATTTGAGTATAACTTGAGAATGGTGAAAATTAGATGAAATCCGATGGTTGATGGCTGATCTGTGCATCAATACCTTTCATTGAAAAAAAATTAAGCAAATCGGTTAAGTAGAACGCCTGAACGGACTCGGAATGGAAACCACAATTTTTTTAATATATAAGATATACTTATGTGATTTTAGAGAGAGAGAGAAAGTATTATTAGAGTTATTAGAATAGAATTCGTTTACAAAGTAGAAGGGATTTTTTAGTAAATATGCCCTCAAATTATAGTGGTGTGCGGGAAAATATGATATCGAATTCCACTTCATCATTTATTACACACCATTAATAAATTAAATTTGTAAGCTGTACCAAGATTTCCCGTCACGATGAGTGTATGTAGTAGATATAGTTACAGAAAACTCTTTACAAAAATGAATCTGAATTAATTTTACTTTTTCCCGTGTATGAAAATTTGGAATTTCAAAAATTTCGCCGCCCCTCAAATCTCTTCGCCCTTGGCCCGGGCTTCGTGGGCCTAGGCGTGAATCCTTAACTGATTTTTTTATAATACTTGCTTTTATGTATGAAGATATGAATAAATTTTGGAAAATAATGTAGGAAATCAATTTTTTTTCAATGAAGCTAATGATAAATGAAGACCAATTATTATGAGAGATATATCTCGATCGTAAATTAACTAAGTTGTATTAATTAATTATCTTTTATTGCTTATTACAAATGGGCAGTGTGGGTGAATTTACCATTTGCGGCTACCATTATTTACGACGATAACTACGATAAATCTCTATATACTCATTAATTGAGAATTTTATTTTTATTACGTGACCAAGAACTCAGCCGGTGTGTTATTACAACTTGTTTCTTTACAAAATAATAAATACGGCGAGCTTCTTGTTCTTCTCCCCATGATATTTATACAGTGAGCTATAAACAATGTAACAGAATGAAATATAATGAAGATTTAATCCAGGCTAACCAAAAGTCTCATAATTTCTTATTTGTAGATGATATTTTGTTATACAAAAGACTAAACTTCCAATTTCTGTTATTCTCACAAATAGCAGTACAAAATAAAGTAATCATAAGCATCAATATTGAAGTTATACATTGTTTAAAAAAGAAAGCGTTGTATCTATGTATATGTTTCCGTAAAATTGTAAATAAAGTTAGGTTATAATCTATCTCGCGAGATTGTAGTCTGTCAACTGTCGACAGTTGACAAAATGGCAGCGATTTTTCTATCCTGCAAGGCTCCAGCTCGGTTATGTGTATTCTCAAGCATGCGCAGTATAGATAAAGTGTCTCGAATAAGAGAGAAAATGAATTCCCGCACCGCCATATTTGTTTGTTAATTCATTTGTTGTCGAATGTAAATATTGTGTTGGTGATTGTAAATTGATTTCGTGTTGTGGAAGTAAAATGAATCTATGATTAACCAAAGAAGTTTAGTTTGAATTATAAATAAGTTATTGTTATTAACCGAACATAATCTAAATTACATACATTTTCTGATCTCGTGTTCGATATTGAACCATCAACAAAACTCAAAAACACCAGCTATTGTTAATCAGGATGAATTTACCATAGAATTATAAAGCTATTACAACGGGTATAATAGAAATAATAAAAAGTGTGTTGAAATGCTTAGATGAGTGATTTTGGATACCATGTGATGTCTTAATTATTGATTATGTACTAAATAATAAGTAGATACTTCATGTTACAATTCTTGGAGTACATTTATTTTATTTAACTGACACCTGTTTCGTTTCTAATTCCATGAGCACAGGTCTACTGTAAATCCGACTAATCAGGGACAGCCTTCAGACAGTTGACAATTTGACGATTGTTAGATTGTCATTTAACATTTTCACTTTGATAGATTGAAAATCTACCGAAAAATAAGGCATAAAAAATCAATTTCTTATCGACCTTCCACTTTATTTCAGTAAATTTTTGGTAATTTCATTTTTATTTCATCTCTATGGATTTCCTTTCGCTTTAAACAAATTTTGTATAATAATTTTCACCTAAATTCGTATTTATTTATTTGGGTAACAAAACGAATCAAATAGAACAGATTCGTGTATGGTTATATTTTAAAACAATTAGTTAGAGCTAGAGTTACAACATAAGCTCCTTTTTAATCAAATCTTTTCTTTCTACTCGTTCCTTCTTCAGTAATTTCCAACTGTGTTCCCGTTTCCGTCCTCATTTTATTTTCCCCCCGCAGTTCTACAAATGCTAGGTTGGGGTTTGAATGCCAACCAGGGATTCAATCGGGGCAGCACAATCTCACCAATAAATCCAATATCTGGGAATACAGTTGACGGCTGCAATTTGCAGTCTCATCTCTAATACATATATAATACTGAGTAGCTTTTAATTTGTAACTTCTTTTTATTCTTTATACTCTTTTAGATACGCAGTTAATGCGAATTTATTATTTTTTTAATAAATTTATTTGTTGCTAAGACATTTTTTTATTATTCTTAGCAATAAATATTGATTTAGATAATCGTGTCCGGGGATAGTTTTAGTTTGTTTAGGTTTTATTATTAATTTAATTCTGAAGGTGTTTCGAGCTTTTCCGCTTTTTTTATTAATTTTTAACAGGGTTCGTTAAAAAGCTGATGGCGTCCAATTTGATATTAATGTTTCACCCCATCTGAGTACCAGTTATTTATATACTTTAACTGAGGCCGAATGCCACTTTCTGAGGAAGAGTCTCCTACCGGGAAAAGGTTATACTATATTAGTTTATTCCAAATATGCAATAAAATATAGGGTGTTTCGTTTAAACAAATGTAACGTCTATATGGCACAGCATTCTGAAACACCCTATAAGATTGTAAATAACTCTGAAATAAATCTGAAGACTAATGCTTCAGATTTTCAAATTGATATCTCAAAGGACAAACAAACTGATCTTTATCACACTAAGCGATCAGCTTGTATATAAGGATTTATATTAATTTTTTAATATAAGGATGAAATTTATACCACACCTGTACAATTTTAACGAACTTTAATTATTGTTTTCCTTCATTTTCTTATTTTGATTTTCACTTTTGCTAGTCATGTGAAACCTGGCCTGCTTATTTTGATAAGCGGTTTGATTAAAACGATATTGTCTCCCTGATTTTCTTCTTAATCACACATTCAGCCTGTATCTTTTTCAAATCAAGATAAATGGATGTTTCCATTCATAAAGTGCATAAACGTAGACTACTGACCGCAGAGATTTACATATATTTTATAAAATTCCATGACTAATAACTTATCATAATTTAATTTGATGGCATTAATTTTTTTCGTATAAGTAGACAGCATTTCCTAAAATTTAGTAACAGGAAATACCGGCCATTGTCAACAGTCAGTTATAAGCCTCAAGGTATTAGTAGGGTAGTATAAATTAAAAAGAAATAAGACTTAATTAATCATTGATTCATATGAAAATAGTTATATCAACTTCTGAAGAAATTTCTAGATATATAGTTTATTAATAAATCATCACGATCCTTGCGAAAACAATATACAACTATGAAACAATCTGTAAAATTTTACAATGAGCAAATAGTTTGAATGAATTTAAATTGTTTGGTTTTATCTGGTTTTTATATTTAGATCGTTTTATTGAGGGATAACCATACAACACATCACTATGACACTAGAATCTGTCAGGTAAATCACATGGAAGATGCCTTCTAAGCTGGGTGGAAGGTCTCATTAGAGGTTGACCCAATGTGTTTGGATGGGTTGCCACGAGGTGAAAATATTGATTATTGGATACATACCAAGGAACATTTATAATAATGTGTACTTTCAATTGAAATCTTTCTAGAATTGCTATACTTGAGTTGGATTTAGTGCCCCATAGTTGAAAATCAAAACTCCAAATGGGTTTTAGTGTGAATTTGTTTGTTAGGAGTTTGTTGTCGATTATTAATTGGGATTTTCGACTATCAACAAGTACAGTTTTCTAAATTTTAGACCTAATTGCAATTCCTAGATATTTTGCACTCTCTTTTTAATGCAGAAGATGCCCGTTTAATAATACAGTTGGACAGGTTCCTCTCCGTTGGGTGTAGGTAACAAGCACAGATTTATTTTCATTTACTTTTATTCTCAAAGTTTTCGTCCCCAAGAAAATGTCGTTCAAGTTTGTCTGCAATATATGAGAGGCCATAGCTGGGTCTTGGTGAGATGCTAGACTCGGCAGTGTCATGGGATAGGGTATCGGGCCAAGTTTACTTCCCTGTGGTTCTACTATTCCTTAACTGTTCTGCAGGTGGGATTCTAGAATTTGGAGAAGGTTGTGCGGAAGATTTTACCTGATTTTGTATAGTAGTCCATCGTGCCTAACCTTGTCTGTATACTTTTTATGTGATTCCAAATTGGTGGTTAAACATTTGTCTGTTAGCTTTTAGAATCGGTTCTATTTTCTCAATTTCTCAAGTTTCGACATAACTGGTGATGGACTTATTGGTCTGTAAGATGTGGTGACTTCCAGAGGCTTAGGGATTAGTATAATTAGACTCGGAACGAGAGCAATTATTGAAATTAATGATAGCACAATTTGTGCATCACAAATATTGTTAATCTTCTTATCAGCTTCGTGCCTAAGACCCTCTAAGCCACAATAACTAACACAATTTTTGACTAATATATTTTTTGATAAACAGATATTAGTAAGAAAGCATCGAAAATGTTTAATAATTGATTTTAAATTATGTCCTGAGGGTGGACACATTTTATAAAAAGAGGGTTGCGAAAATAATGATTAGTAGTTATAGTTCTAGCTCGTCATAATTGTCTCGCTTGAAAATTTAGTACCATTACATGATTTTAAGTATTGTATATATTCATATTTTGGAGAACAGCGTGGGCGATGGGATCCTAACAACATGATTAACTGATTCGAGATAAACCTCGTCTGCTACTCCTCATCGTTAATTTCGCCAAACAAGGACAGTTCTGGTCAGACGTTTCTTGAATATTTATGTCTGAATATCCAAGCAAAGTACTTTATACGTAAGGTAGTATTTGGTTTTCAGAAAACTAGCTTTCGTAATTCTTTAATATATAGGATGATTTCAATTTAACGAGTTTCAACTTTGAGATGTACTTCGTACATATGAGAATATGATTATAACAATGTTGCTGATGAAGAAAAAATATGTATATAGGCAATATATCTGGCTTTTTACTTCTCACTTTTTTACAGAAAATAGGGATTTTACAGATTTTCCGCATGTCTGTTCGTCCGCCGAAACTAGGAGTCGTAGAAACGAAATAATGGAAAATATATAAAAAGTGTGTGAAGTAGCGAATGTGAATATTGTCTGCGACAATCACATGAGTTGAAAAAAGGTCTTTACACACGAATTGCATACAATATTTTTTCTACTAGAGAAATTTTTATCAAAATACAGAAGTTATTGTAGTAGAAAATAGTTATTTTTGTATAAGTGTATAAAATGAGAATTGGTTAGTTTTAACTTTGTGCCAACCGCAAGTCGAGGCTAAAAATTCTTTTGAATGTGTGGACGCATACTCGCATTTTAGACACGAAATGCAAACAATATATTTTGTAAAACGGTGAATGTGAAGAACTTACATAGTCTCAGATGTTTTTAAAATAAATACTTTCAATACATATTGACGTGGTTTTTTGTCCTGATGGTAAGTCATGGTTTTAAACGACTGTTGTCTTGAAAAAAGTCCATAAAACGTCCCGATGGCTGAAAATATGTCTTCGTATATATAGAAGATAGTTTAAATAACAAAATTAAGATCTCTAACTAAATATTGAATTGTCCATCTTTTACCAAACAAATTAAAATATCTCATAAAATTGTAGAATCAATCAAGAAATATATAACGTTTAAGATCAGTAGCAACTTGGGACATTTTCGGGAATTTATTTTGGAAGTGATTGTTCAAACTGTAAATTATTATTCCAATACATGAAATTGTTTTATGATCAATAATCAATAATCTAATGATTGACTCTGTTAATAATAAATCCTTAGAAAAGGTATATTTCATGTTTATTTTGGTAGTGAAAAAAAGTGAAATTGTTTAACAATTGTTGGAATTATACACGATAATAACTAAAAGAATGTGTTTTATATTATTTCTATTAGAGTTTCGAAAATATGTCGTCACAATGTTAAGAATCAGAAAGAACTAGCTACTAACAATAATTCTACAATGGTTGTCCCTTAACTTAATATTTTGGGTTTGGGTAATTTCTTAAAATAATGATTTTTGCACTCAATATTTCCACAATAGTTGTACAAAAAATGAGTTTTGTTTCTTGCCACTTCTGGTTCTATACAAAAATTTCGTTTAGGTTGATAGAGTTTAACACCCGCAATCGATTCAGCTTCAAAATTGAACAAAGAGAATTATCATATGAACACTTTGAAATAATCAGTCACGTGGCTTATTGACTTTTGGGTTATCGATTGGGATCAACTTTTTTTCTTCACTTCTTTATTTGTGAATTAATTCACAATTTTTTTTTAAATCTTGAGGCACTTACTACTGCACACATATTGTTATATGATTCTATTAAGAGTATTTGCTTGGAATTTATTATTTTTAAATTTCCTTTTTTACTTTCCTTCGTTGTTTGTGAGTGAGTGAGTAAATTCCGCGATCCAATTTGTATTTGAATTTTGAGGTTGTTTAACTGATCCAATTCCTTTTAAACTTATAACAATTGGTTTATCTTGTGTTCCTAATATTCCATTTTGATTAAAAAAGATAAATTTATCTACAAAAGCTGATCAAAAGAAGCACCATTTCAACGTGGATTTTTTGCAAAATACATAATTTTGAAACTTTTTTTTACACCTTTTACATTTGACATAGATCATTGTTTTTAGAGTAATTTCACACAAATGCCTCTGATGACTAAATTAGATCAATTTTCTTTGAACTGTAATAAAATATTTCACACACATATAAAATCCTGTCAGTTTTTTGCTGCCAATTCAAATATTCGCCACTAATTTACAAATTTGAATTGAATTTTTACTAAAAGATAATTAAAACAGTCCGTTTTGTTTATGCAGGCGCAGACCACTTATACAACTGACGAAGGTACTGATTTTCTCGAGTTTTTTCCGCTAGATGCTTCAACAGGTGTCAATAACTACGACATAATTAAATTTTCTAACAATATAAAAGGTGAATTTAGTAGCTGAATATTAAAATATTTGAAAAGATCATTTTTATATGGTGTTATTCTTAGTATGAAAGGAAATAATTTTTATGATCTAAATAAAAATCATTTTTTCATTTGTGTGCCTTTGTTAGATAACGTCTATGAGTGAAGCAGTAGCATAAAATGAAAATTGCTAATTTTATCTCTGGACCACGCAATTTTTCTATTCATAGAAAAAGGATTCATTTTATATACAATTTTTTTCCATTAAATATTTCACTATTTAAGCTTTTTCATAACTTTTTTTGTCTAATGTCTTGTTTTTAAATATTAGATGTAACTTACGCATATTTTTAGGAGAAAATATATATAATTGGATACATTTATTACAGCGAATCTGCAACGTCTCTAGACCTTTCAAAAAAAAATGTTTCTTCTTGCTCTGCAAACCAGACCTACACAGCTTTTATTACCTCCTCGTTGGAAATTTACAACCTTTTAAACTTATTTTTTTAGTTGAGGAAAGAGATTATAGTCGGGCAGAGCCAAATCTGGTGAATATAGGGAGGTGTTCTAGTAATTCAAACCCTAAATCACGAATTTTTTGCATGACAACATGAGATTTGTGTTGCATAAGCAAAACACCTTTCGATAGCTGTCACGTCTTTTCTTTTTAATTGTTTCCCGTAGAGGGGTCAGTAATGTCGAATAGTAATCTCCAGTTATTGTTCTACCCTTATCCAAAAAATCAATCATGATTACTCCATGGCAATCCCAAAAAACTGGAACAAGAACTTTCCCAGCAGATTTTTGGACACGAAACTTCTTAGGTCTTGGAGAATCAGAGTGTCGTCATTCCATCGATTGTGGCTTTGTTTTTGGATCGTAGAAATGTACCCAAGTCTCATCCATAATAACAATTTGGTTTAAGAAAAAGAATATTCAGTGCTTTAGATATCCGTTTTAGCCCAATTCGACGGTCTGATAAAATCATGTCATAAACTGCATCGATATTTTCGGGGACTGACACAGAAACTGGCCTTCTCGATCAGTCATCATCTTTAATGGAAAATTTACCTCTTTTGAAGGTTGCATAATTTTTAGAGAAGGAATATGAGGAATCTCGAGGTTTATAAAGAAAGTCCAAGGCGTTTGTGGATTAAGCAAAATAGACATACATCTCTATTCAATTAAGTCCACATTCAAAAGATCACTATTCATACTAGTTCTCGGAAAAGAGAGATTTCGTCCTGATAAAATGTAAATATTTCTGAGCATTATAATTTTGAAATTGTAGCCGTTTTCCAGGCTATTGTCTAGCTTATAATATGCAATTATCCACTGTGAAAGCGCCTCTTCAAATTTACTACTGTAAATTATTTTCTTCTTCTTGAATCTCATCAGTTGACGCTTTCAGCGAGTGATGTGCGTTTCTAGACGTTTTACTTCCCACTTTAAAGAAGAGGGATGTGGATACGGTGGTTATTCGTTCATTCGTAAGAAGTGATCCGATCCCGTGGTTTCAATCTGCCTACTCCTTGGAATGGAAGAAGCTGAAGATAAAAGTATATAAAGAAGGAAATTTTTTTTCATTTCCTTATCAATGAACTAATAACCCATCCTCATCCCTCTCTTGATAATGGCTTCAAAATGGAAGCCGAAGCGTCGAGAATTTTCAAAATTTCAACGCGCGAACATAGTTTTTTATCATAATCCTGACCGCTGAAACCTTTCCGAATGTATATGAACAGGGTCCTTCACGACGAGCTGAATCGATATGTATATGGGAAAGCAGTGTGACTAGTGCTCTGAAAATTTGCTTGCATGGGTTTTCCGAAATGGCCGTTTCAGCTAAAATAATTTCAGTTTTCTAAAACTGGACCCAAACTTCGTTATTTCAAATGGAATGCTATGGTTTTTACAAATTTTTAAAATCTACGCAACATTTCAATACAACTTTATATAAGGCTTAGTATGCCTAAAAATCACCATTTTTCGATTACTTCACATTTTCGAAATTTTTGGACACATGCAGCCCTCTACTAAAAAGATGTATTTCTAAGTTTAAGTGAGTCAGGTCTAATATTTTTGAGATTTGGACAAATAACACTTACAGCTTTCAAAATCTTTGAAAACATTGACAAAAATTTATATAGGGTGCCGAATTTCGCTGTCTAAAAACTTCGAAAACTCAATTTTTTCAAATGGCAACCATCATTTTTGTCTTTACCATTGGATTCTACGCTTTAAGTCATATATCTCAAATCAAAACTATGCCTTTTATAAATTTATAGTGAAATTTCGCGTAGATTCCAAAAATTTAATAAAACTATAGCAGAACACTAGTCCCAGTACTTTCCCATATGCATATCGATTTAGCTCATCGTTAAGGACCCTTTATATATGAGCGATTCTTCAAATTTCCTACTTTGAATTCTTTCTTTTCTTTGAAGCTCACCAGTTGACGTTTTTGGCCAGTGACGTCTTGAATGATATAAATTATAGATTAGAAATGCAATCATACTAAAATATTCTCTAAACCTATTTCTAAACATCCTCAAATATAGACTTAAATGGCATGGTTTTGAAACCACCAAATAACCAGTGGAATTCGACAGATTCAAGATACACGAGTGCCTCAAGCGTCATTTTTTGACGTACATATGGCGTAAAACGGTTGATCGGAATTATATTTTTTGGATCTTCATCGAAGAAAATTACCAAAAGAATTGTAACTTGATAACTTGATAAATAAGGATAATAATGATTAGGTTTATTAACTATGAAACAAAAAAGACAAGTATATAGTTTTTAATAATAATAGAGACATTAAACATTAGTTGTAGGAGGTTAAATGATCGCCATAGTGAATGCAAATGTCGATAATAAATCGTGCGATTGTATATTGTGGGTTTTTGTAATTCTAAACCTCGTTTGAGAATTACATCAATCTGACGCCTTCGTTAGAATTTCGCGAAAAAAAACTAAGTATAGTCGTTTCATTGTTTCAGCATTTTAATATTTGTCAGATCAATTTTCAGTCAATTAAAAAAAAATTTATGCCAAGGATTGCTTGCAGTGTAGCGATTTGTTCATCTAAGAAGTAACAAATATTTTTATCAACCGTATCTCACTATTCAAATTTTCCCGTCTTGAAATTAATTATATATACCTTTCATATGTTCCTAAATCGTCTTGATTTTAGGTCTCTTCTGTGTTAAAATTAGTTTATCTTCATAATTTTTGAAAGTCTGTTGACAAGTTGACGTCTTTAAGAAAGAACAGCTCACGATTTGGTCCTGTCTGCATAAAATATCATAATCATCGCAAATTTGCTGTTTTCTGTTGTGTACAATATGTCCTGTCAGAGTCAAGTGACCGAATTAGCTGAGGCGGTTTCACAAAAACTGAAATCTCTTAAATACCAAAAAACTATATGGTCCGCAACAGCTTCTAATCTTCTATAAGGCCAAGATCCGTTCATCTTTGGAGTATTGCTCGCACATTAGAAGATCGGCTTACAAATATACCATTAGGAGGGTCGACTCAGACTACAGAAGAGAACAATTGGACTTATAGGCGACCCAGAGTTAACTAGAAACTTGGTCAGCTTAGAGCATAGAAGAATGGTCGCTGACTCCAGCATAATCTCACCTAGAGCAGTATTTGCAGGACTTACTCGAGAGGCGGACGTAGCCTATGAACACCAAGTTCGCCTGCAGATACCCAGAACGTCAATTTGGTGAAGTGCAAGCCTGTGGAAGTTCAAGATCAACATCCACAAGCATCTCCACACGGCAGGCACCACTTGAACTGTGTAGTAGGGTTTACCATCTGGTGCTTTCTTTTTACTTAAAAAAAAAGAGAATAAATCAAGATGAACCAGTTTGTAACGCAAAAATATTGATTATTTGAACACTTCCAATCAGTTCGCACAAACTGTCCTTATAGTGGAGTTGATTAAGAGAATTAATTCATGGAAGATAGAGGATCGGAAACAATGAAACCTTAGAAAACCCCTTCCAGTGAATATAAGTTTATAGCTTTCTGGAAATATATGAAAATAAATTCCAATGCATAATAGTAATATTTGGTTAGGTTACATAAACGATAGATATTAAGACGATGAGTAATTTTTTGTTTTTGACTTCGAATATTTTATCTTATATGTGTATAAAGTGATTTATCATCTAAATTGGATAATAATTAGCAACATTTGAATTTTGTTGATTATAATCAACATTAAATAGGTCAACATCTATTTATATTCAGCATGATATGCAAAGAATATAAATGATTCCAATGGATATCGAGTGTTAATCCTAAGGATGACAAATCGTCAAAATTAATTTTAAGTAGGTGTAAAAA
Organism: Diorhabda sublineata; assembly: GCF_026230105.1. Lineage (NCBI taxonomy): Eukaryota > Metazoa > Arthropoda > Insecta > Coleoptera > Chrysomelidae > Diorhabda > Diorhabda sublineata. The sequence goes on from NC_079476.1 coordinate 3,889,753, forward strand.
CTAAAATTTGACTTTATCATATTTATCCTAATTAATTACAGTTGACATAATAATCTTAATTGAAGCGATTTGCATAATAAAAGGGAAATCAGAATATCTGATAAATTGCCATTTCCTAAAACGAATCCCATCGAATAAGGCATTTTAATAAGAAGAGTGAAGTTAATAAACATCTGGTGTTGTAGAGAAGTAGAGAAGAATGAAAATGGAAGTTAACACAAAAAGATAAAACCAGTATTTTGTTCTTGGATGCACTTTAGAAAGGGAACATATTCAGTCCAAAGATCGTTGAACTGTTTTTTATTAATCTTTTGTTAAACTTAAAAGTCAGATATTCTGATAAAAAACTGGAAAGATTATCTCAAAGAATTATTTTCTACACTTATAAGACATACATTTATGGACTGATAGAATAATGGAATTGATCCTATTTGAAATTTCGTTCACATTAATGTCCATACTCAGTACAGCGCTGCTCTTAGTATACCAACCAGTCTAGCCATTGTGGGAACCAACCCAGACATTCTACGAAAAAATAAGTTACGTTAAAAGGACCGAGACAAAGACAATACACTAATGGCAAAAGAGGTATGGTATTAAGAATACTGTAGAGCTGAGGATGAAGAAGTCACTAAAAAGTTTTATGGACGAAGAAACAACCACATGAAATAACAGCAATATTATTTGCAATTCATGACGTGAAGAAAGCGAAACCAATGAATAGAAATCTCCCAACAGATCACTGAACGATAAGTAGAACAAAGCAAATCCCAATATCGATAGGAACATCCATCTTTTATATGTAACGCGAGTCCAGTATGGAAATCTCAAGATTTAGCTGTAGGAGGCTGGTCGTGGCAAAAAAATGCTTATAGTTGTCATTGGGGAGGACCAGTAACAGAAAAGCTTACGATTCTTCTTACTATATCAAACTTATTAGATATACAATCTTCAACGAAGAGTCTCCATTCGGCATGTTGTTGAAAGAAGTGGAAACCACTTTCTGAGCAAAATGTTTTCCATTCTAATTCCGAATGGATATGATTGTGAATAGAACATTGCACGAGGGTTGCTACTTAAGTTTTGAGATATACAAATAAAAATAAATCTTTATAATTATACAGTGCTTTTCAGATAAAAGTATCCACCTTTAATAACTTTTGTAATACTGGTATTTGGAAAAAATCCAAAAACACGTAAATTTATGTTGGAAGGGGCAAGCATTATGGCTTATTTAAACTTACTGGAAAAGCCACCCCCTCACCTCTAGCAGCATCCCCTTTATTTTTTTTAATTACTTGTCATAATTTTTATGTAAAATTTGTATACTCCTTTTTGAGCTGATTTCAAAAATGTATAATACTTGTAGGTTAAAGTGGTTAGTTTATGAGATAAACAATTTTTCTTTTAAGAGCACAAATTTTACTTATTATTTACTTTCACCTTATTCGCCCGTACTAAAATGGGTTGTACAACAGTTCAAACTCTTTAATCTTTTTAACTGTGCTATTTATTATGAAGTTACAATAAGTGTTCAAAATGAGTACCATTCACTTCCATACAATGGTATAATCTATTTTGAAATGCCTCTATGACATTGCTTAATACGGCTGGATTTAATTGTCGACATTCATTTTCTATCCTCTCTCGTAAATCATCCAGAGATTCTGGTTGGGTAGCATAAACTTTTGTTTTTAAATACCCCATAAAAAGAAGTCTAGGGGTGTTAAATCCAGTGACCTAGGTGGCCACTCCATCATCTACCCCCTTCTACCTATCCAACGAGCGGGGAATGTTTCTTTTAAAAATTGTCGGACAGGCATAGCATAATGTGGGGGAGCTCCGCCTTGTTGAAATACCAGTAAATCTTCGGAAAGGTTATCATCATTTTCTATTATTGTTGTAATACGTGGGTCAACCCCTTCCCTGAGTAACTCAAGATATGATTCACCATTTAAATTTCCGTTGATGAAGAAAGGTCCGACAATGTGGTCACCTAGGATACCACACCAAACGTTTAACTTTTGGGGATGTTGTGTATGGAATTCACGCATAATATGTGGATCACTTTCAGCCCAATATCTACAATTATGCCTACTTACTAAGCCATTTAATGACCATGAGCATTCATCAGAAAAGCAAATATTGTTTAACAATTGTGGATTGTTATTGATAATTTGCGTCATTGATTCGCAAAACTCTAGACGACGATCAAAATCATCTTCATTCAACTCGTGCACCAACTTAACTTTGTATGGGTGGTACTTGAATTTATGTAGAACTCGGAAAACTGTAGAAGATGAAACACCGATCGCTCTACTTACTGTTGACAACGATTGGGGTTGTTGAGCCTCTAAGCTGACTTGCCACTTGGATTGCTTCGTTATTTACGAGTCCCTCTCGCTTATGCACTTTATTGCAAACAGACCCTGTTGTGGTAAATTTCTCCATCAGTTGAATTACATACTTATGAGTTGCATGTTTTCCGTCATGTAATTCGTTAAATATTCTAGCAGCAGCTCTTGCACAATTATTATTTTGGTAGTAAAAACCTACAATTTCAATTCTTTCTTGCAAAGAGTAAACCATTTCAGAAAAACAAAATAAATAATGTATCAAATTACACTATCAATAGTGACTACAAATTCTAGTTGACAATGTCAAACTTTAATAAAAAGTAGAGTTTTTTGTTGTTTGGATTTTTTAAGTAGAATAAATAGCACAGTTAAAAAGATTAAAGAGTTTGAACTGTTGTAAAACCCATTTTAGTACAGGCAAATAAGGTGAAAGTAAATAATAAGTAAAATTTGTGCTCTTAAAAGAAAAATTGTTTATCTCATATACTAACCACTTTAACCTTCAAGTATTATACATTTTTGAAATCAGCTCAAAGAGGAGTATCCAAATTTTACATAAAAAATATGACAAACAATTTAAAAAAATAAAGGGGATGCTGCTAGAGGTGAGGGGGTGGCTTTTCCAGTAAGTTTAAATAAGCCATAATGCTTGCCCCTTCCAACATAAATTGACGTGTTTTTGGATTTTTTCTAAATACCAGTATTACAAAAGTTATTAAAGGTGGATACTTTTATCTGAAAAGCACTGTATATGACCTTCTCAAAATATTCTTTATTAAGATCAATACACTTTGGTATGCGTTTGAATCAATTGTCAAAGCATTTTTGAGATTTGAACGCATCAACCGCTTCTCTAGGTAAATGAAGTTGACCTAGAAAGTTGTATTTGACCTGCAGGAATAAGAAATAAATCATTGGCTGTACAAGAACTGTACGACAGATAAAATCATAAATTCGTGTCGTGGTGGAGAATGATTCGTCTTCTGCAATTGATTTCCCTGATTGATTCTGAATCGACCATTCTATGTTTTTCCAAGGGAACGGACATGTTCAGTTATTCCGATAAAACAAGCGACCATTTGCTTCGAAGTGCTTCTTACGCGAACAAATTTTTTGAAGCACAGCAATTGAATTTTTTAGCAAATTTTTTACACCAATCGACGCAACATTTTTTTGAGCGAGCCGAATGTTAATGCAATATTGAATGTATGCGAGTGGAACATACCGATTTTGAAATACCATTAAACACAGCATCGATGTTTTCTGGTACAACAGCCGATTTAGAACGACCTTCACGAAATTTATCCTGTAGCCAAGTACGACACGACACGAAAAAACCAACAATTCTTAATAAGTAAAATGGTTTAGAACTATAGATATAGGACTTATACAAATCACTATAATCTATGTGTGAATAGAATAAATTTATTCGCCATGATGTGAGGATCGTATGGACTCAAAAATATAGCAATATTATCATGCAATGTAATTGGTGTAGGATCATTGTCATGCGTATACTTCACTTATTATGATAGATACATAAAAAGTTCATTCTGTAGACAATGGAGAAATATTTTATCGATGAATCTTTATCAGTAATTTTGAAAATCAAGTCTGCCAGATTTGAACTTCTTACATTTCTAATTAGTTGAAAATTCAACTACAATAAGGCTGTAATTTACTGCGAGACATTTCGGCTGCTATTTGTATAACACTGCATATTTTCAATTGTATGAAAACTGAATAATAATAATAATACAGTGATTATCAAAATTAGAAAAGTCGCTTACGATATACATGCTCTTGTTGGTTAGATCTTTATAACTATTAAAAAATTGATGGTATAGATAAATTTCTATATCATTTCCACAAGGAATTGTCGTTGTGTACATTATCACATATTTTTGAGTTGTGAGCTGACAGTAATTTTCGTATCACTTTGGTATAGTATATCTTTCCTATAAATTTATTTTAAAAAATGTCAAATGTAGGCGATTCAATTGAAAATCGTCGGATATTCAATACTTAATCATTTAAATGTTCTCATCACAAATACCAAATACCCTTATAAATTACCGTTGGATAAGGATCTACCTCAATAACTTTCATAAAAACACGCAAAAAATGATAAGTGCATTAATAAATCCCCCAAAACGAGACATTAAGTCACTATGCTGGCAAATGCTCATAATGTCTTATGTCAGTTTGTGTTTACATCGATGTTATTTTGTCGCGGACAAGGCCGCGTGGGAGGCATCAACACACCTGTGGAATCTACTACCAATGATCAAACTTAGAGCATAGTGATATACCATGAGAACGTGGGCGCCTATACCATGAACGATGATGGATATGGAGCCACTAATGTTACTCTTTGTATTAGGTGTCTCATTAAGTAAATATATGTCAAACATTTTGAAAAAGTACGATTGTACATTTTGTACACAATCATTAATATCGTGAAATAATGCATTCATACGTTTATCTATTGATGAATTAATTCATTCAATACAATTATCGATTCATAAAAAGGATGGAGAGTTCTTGATAATTTACTGAACTTTATTTGTGTTTATGCCCACGAAATTAAATATTGGTTCTAATGAAAGCACTTGGACTATAAACATTTTTCAATAATATTTCCTTATTCATTGATCATAATTTCTGATACTTTCAATGAAGAAATAAGAATAGAAATACAATTTTTTCGCGATTTTAGGTATAGACTTTGGTAATAAACAAACAAAAACTTTTTCGTGTTCTATCTAAGAAAATCATAAATCTCAAATATTCTGTAATATTTATAATAATATATTCGGGTTAAAAATGTCGTCCTATGCCTAATCGTCACTCCTTCTTGTTGCTGCAGTTCTCATTGCTCAGATTTCGTACACTCATTCATTTCCTTATTTCATGCATCGACGATAATCTTGATCTTTCTCTCCTTCTGTTCTCCTGTAGGATCCATTTTATTACATTCTTTTGGCAATCTCCCCCTCCTCATTCTTTGCACGTTCCCGTACCAAATCAGCTACTTTTCCTCAATATATTCTACAGTTTTTTCTCTCAGGTTCATTGTCTATTTTTTCTTATGTTGTTATTTCAATCTCCACGTTTCCGATTCATATAGCAGCGTACTCTCAATCATTGCATTGCATGTCTTCAGTTTTAATTTTTTTTGCTATTCCAGTATTCCATTTATTGTTCTTGTTCTGTATATTCTTCATTCTATTTCTGTATCATCTTTGTCAAAAATAGTTTGCACATATCGCTATAATTTCGATGTTTCCTAGTTATATATCGGTTGTATCCTCTCCTATACATGAGTAGTGTGTGTTTTCTATGTTCATCTGCAGTCCCTATTTTCCCTATAATTAATATTAATTTATAAAACGTAAATAGACGAGTAAAATGTACCTGCCTGTATGGGGGTTTGGTTTAAACATGGTACTAGACGTGAACTGAGCCCTTTTTGTACCCCAATCGTCTATTAGAACTTCAGTAGTCTTTTGATTGACGCAAATAATCTTGTCATCTAAGCTTATATAACTAATATCAGTTTTTCTTTACATGTTTTTTGATTTCGGTAAATGATCAACAGCTACCCCTTTTATGGCTATTCGATAAATGGGATAATTTTTTACACTAGTTAATTCAGCGATTCTTATTATTATTGCTGAATTGCTGAAAATTTTCCTTTTTTAAACATTCGAATATATTTGAAATAACTTGCTGTATTAACACTACACCGGCAATTCCATTGTCTTCATTCGCTCATGGTCTAAAGAACGCCACATTTCTATTTATTTAAAGAAATTTATTAAACAAATCTCATCGAGCAACGCCACTGCTTATCGCAGACTGTCTAGCTGGAATAATTCAAAGAAATTCTGTACATACGCCTACCGACAGCAATGGGCAATAGAAATGCATTTATGTTTACGATCCGATGTTGTCATTGGTAAAAAATGTAGATGATGTGTTCACGTTCACTGACGGTATGAGTGCTGTGCGTATTCATGAAATATTGATTGTTCTTCGCATAAAGTGTAAACAGGTGTAATCGTCGATTTGGATCCCCTCCAAGTTGTTGAAATATATATTTCTAAAAGTGTTGAGCACTCTTGTCACAGGTATTTGTTAACTGTGAAGGATTCCAATACTTCATTTTCGATTTTCACTGCAGACTCCATATCTTTATATTAGTTCTTGATGAACTTTGTGAGAGTATGGTTGATGTTGGAATTCTAAAGAACTCCCCATAATTTTGAAGTTGGTATGTTATCATACGTAGTCAGTAATATTTAAGTTATCTTAAAGTAGATTGATTATCAATTTATACAAAATATACAACTTATGATTAGAATTTGAACTTACCAACAATTACTACGTGACCAAATGATGATGGACTCTCGATTCCTGTACAATTCCATCGGTGTTGCCTAAATTGGTATTTACACTCGTTGGTGGCCATCCTGATTCCATCACCAACGGCAACCATAGCATCCGGTGATGCCCTACACATATCTCTTTGTCTATGAATCAGTCCAGGACTATTAGTACAAACTACTTCAGCTCCAAAATCTATTACACTTATCACACCGAGCACCACCCTGTAATAAAACAGTTAAATAAGTAAGTATATAATGAGCTATAATGTGAAAATTATTACTTTGAAGTGTTAGAAGTTCTGTTTCTGAGAAATAGCTTTTTATCATACAGATCAGGTAGTTTGCTGTCTTTTTCAGCAAGACTATTGACTCTGTTGTCCTACGGTGTACAATTAAATACGTTATGAATATCTAGAGTGACCATTAAGCATAGCTTTCGATTGACCCAAATGACATTTTGATTCTTTTCAGTTTATCTATTGTTTAAGGACATTTATGGTTGACTCTCCCTATATAAATCAAAAGTTATTGTATTAGATAGTTCCCCACTATTCTAAATACTCCTCAGCAACCTCAGCAGATATACAAGCAGTCTTCCTATGCAGTTTAATAAGTAAATTGGTCTGAAACTCAATTTATCCTGCTCAGGTTTTCTGGGTTTTTTATTTAGAGCAAGATTAGATGTTGAAACATGATTTGAATATTTTCCAAAAGGTTCCAGTATAGATTTTTTTGTGTAGATTTGGGTCCAAGAAATTCCTAGTCTATACTCGTATTCCTCGTGTTCTTGGGAATTGTACTCATCTTTCAGGTCAGGGAGCTTTTGGTAACATGTGTCGTGGTGGTCGTATTTTTGATCCTACAAAACCATGGTGTCGTTGGTACAAAAAAGCTAACATAAATCACCGCCGTTATGCTTCAGCTTCTGCTGTAGCGGCCAGTGGTGTACCAGCTTTGGTTATGAGCAAAGGACATGTTATTGATCAGATTTTAGAATTTCCTTTGGTAGTTAGTGACAAAGTAGAGGAAACGACCAAAACTAAACAAGCTGTTTAATTTTTGAAGAGAGTTAGGACCTGGTCTGGTATCCAAAAGGTAAGTTATATTTTCCTCACACACAGAGGTTTTGCAAACTATTTTACACTAATCTCCATTTGATATATTGAAAGGAATTCATTTGTATAAAGAAGTATTGATGAAATATGCTCTGATGTTGAGAATGAAGCATTATTATTGTCATTTGCACAAATTCTACTTGTAAAAATTTTGTAGACGAACACTGAAAATCAGTGGTAACAGATGGAACTCCTGCCATGGTCGGGCAGTATCTTGGGTTTGTAAGACTTCTTAAAAGAATTATACCAGAGGTAACTGCACTTCACTGTGTTATCCATCGACAAAATCTATAACTTTGAGTAATAGTTTGCACCAATATAGCTTCAATTTGTAATTAATGCAGTTAACAAAATAAGAAGCAATTATTGAATACGCACTTATTTGTACAATTGTGCGATGAAAATCATGAAGAGGAGTTCATTTTTATCAAGATTTCGGGAAAGTGAAGATCCTGATTCAAAGGAAAACCTGATCAAGATATTCAGACATTCGTTCAACATTTGATTGTTCTGCATGATGATTTCAAAATCAGATTTGGAGATATTCTGTCGATGGAAATACTACCGTGGATCATAAATCCATTTGTTGACATGGAATGTGATTTTACAAGAGGAGCCAATCGAGCTTAGCACTAATGAGAAGCTGAAAGTGACAAAAGAAGGTATCAAAAATTTTAGTTCTTTTTTTTTTGGAAAACTGTTAATTCTTCGTTGAAACTCAGTCACAACGCAAGTTCCCATAGGTAGAAGATTTTCACATAGTGGCAATAGGGAAGGTTAAGAAATTCGTTTGTTTTTTTCTCAGAGATCCTGCAAAATTATGGAAATGGTCTATGAAACAAAAAAATTTGGGAACCATTTATTTAAACCAGTGTGTTAGCATGTGGGTATCTATCGAATTTGGGCTTCAAAAGGTTAATTATTTTCAAATTGTGTTACGTCTTTATGTATCTGAACACAGTTAACAAATTTCATAAAATTGTTAAATAACCCACGACACGACGCTCCGATAAAGACAGTAAATACATAATTTTGAAGATTGAACGGGTATAAGAGAATTTAAATGACTTATTTAAAAGCCACCGAAAATACTTGGTCGACGATTAAAATGATAGTATACCTGTGACTTTAGATCGGGCACGATTTTCAAACATTCTAAGTTGGATTATAAAGATAAAAATGTTGTCGCGTCCCTATACGGAGAATTCCATTATCTTATTGTTAATAAAAGTGTAGCGATGCATACCAATCTGTTTAATTTCTTATTATAATGGTATAAAAGATGCTACATCTCAAATAACTCATCCATTCCATTACCATATCTAAGTATTACTAAAATTTATTGCCTATTTAGCGCTCGAATAGTTATAAAGGTTGTCCCAGATTTAGAGTACTACCCCAATTTAAATAACATTACGTCAGAATCCAATCTGGTTATTTAGCGTGGTCCATCATGAAAAAGTTAGCTAATATGTGGTAAAACTATGAGAAAAAAACAAATGAGACATATAATATATAATCCATTTATTCAAAGTTCATTTCTTAACTTTCTATATTTCCACTTGTTTTTAGAGATTAGATTGTCTATTTAGAACTTATTTATGGATTCCTTTCCATTTGGATTTAATAACCTTTTGCAAGATCGTCATAAGACAGACTGTGAGTTTGAGGCATGGGCATTAGTTCCAATTGCATACATTAAATATTGCATAACCATTTGGCTACCAAAAAGATTTGATCGCATTGGATACCACATAATTGAACAATCGCTCAAAAAAATCTCGTGTCGATTCCTGCAAAGAAGTTCTGATGAAATTCAATTGCGAAATTTGAAAGATATCAATGAAATCGTGACAGGCAACGAATTATGGATCTATGATTCTGAAACTAAATAATCAACTGTATGGGTTTTTTATGAGTAGCCACGAAGCACTTCGAAGCAAATTGTCACCAGCATTTTCGGAGAAGTGTTCGAAAAAATCAGGGAAACTAATTACAGAAGATTAATAATTCTCCACTACGACAAAGCGAGCTCCAAATCCATTCAAACAAAAACGCAGTCCCAACATTCCCAACATTCCAGGAGATTAAAGATAAATTGCGAGATCAACGTTTTTCTACACCTGAATGAGCGATTTAAATCACATGTTTTGTCTACTCAAAACTTTGATAACAAATCCGTTCTAATCAACTACAAATTCTGTTTCTAATAATTTATTTTCCATCGTTTATGATGACTGCCACGAATATACGAAAGTTGGAAAGTTGATTGAAGTATATGAAAGAGTTTCTCTGGACAATGCTTCCATCCGGTTTATCGTGAATTTCTCAATAGAGTATTTGTGTCAAAACGTTCCCCATTTGCACTGTTTTACTCTATGGAAATGTGGGACGTCATAAGTTGTTAAATCTCTAACGCAGATTTTCAGGTCTACCTGTATCGTTTTGCAAACATTCCAGTATCTCAACTGCCTATTGAAATAAACAATTCAATCTATTTTTTGTATATTTTACATTCCGACCATTTCTAGTTCTTATTTAGCTCAAACTTCTAAATCGTAGATTGGTTTCAATATTTTGATTATCCATGTTTTCAACATATAGTATCAAAACCAGAAGCTAAACGGACTCAAACATGTTACTGCTTGCCTTAATGCATCAGGTTATTAGATACATTTTTCATTATATCTCGTACAGTCACTTTAAAATTGCTAAAAGGATAACAAGTAAAAAATTTGAAATTAATTTCATTATTTGATTTCCAAAGAATATAACAAACTTGAAACATCTATTTTCAGGCAGCTACTTCTCACTATTGACTGTTATGATAAAAATTGGAATTAGTGTTCAGCATCTTCACATTTGCGTTCTCAATCTTTATCGAATGTTTTAATTATATGCACAAAATGGTAGATCAGTTAGAGTTGATCTATTACCCATAGAAAATGAACATCATTTGATAATTAATAACTATTTGGGAATCCTTTGAAGTAATTGGTAATGATAGCCTCAGACCATAGATTGGATATAAAAAAAAATACAACATACTAAAGAGTTTGTGGTGATGACTACTTCAGCGTTAACGTTGTGAATATTATAACTAATACTGCGCGTGTACAATTTTAACTAATACTAACTAGCTTTTACCCGCGGTACCGCTCGCATCGAATCCATTAAATAAGTATCAGAAATCATTATAATAGAAATGAATGAACTCTGTAGCTATATTAGAGCCTGAGATATAAATCTTAGAATGTAGAAAAATTGCCAAAAACCTACAAAAATCCATAATTCCACATTGAATATCCGCGCCTAGCTCCTCTCCAACTCAACCGATTTAAGTGTCCAAAAACTCAAAATAAAGAAGGTGTTTCATCGAGTGTACCTAAACCAAAACTAACTCTGTAGCTATATTAGAACCTGAGATACAGATCTTTGAATGTAGAAAAATTGCCAAAAACCTACAAAATCCATAATTCCACATTGAATGTCCGCGCCTAGCTCCTCTCCAACTCATCCGATTTAAGTGTTCAAAAACTCAAAATAAAGAAGGTGTTTCATCGAGTGTACCTAAATCAAAACTAACTCTGTAGCTATATTAGAACCTGAGATACAGATCTTTGAATGTAGAAAAATTGCCAAAAACCTACAAAATCCATAATTCCACATTGAATGTCCGCGCCTAGCTCCTCTCCAACTCATCCGATTTAAGTGTTCAAAAACTCAAAATAAAGAAGGTGTTTCATCGAGTGTACCTAAATCAAAACTAACTCTGTAGCTATATTAGAACCTGAGATACAGATCTTTGAATGTAGAAAAATTGCCAAAAACCTACAAAATCCATAATTCCACATTGAATGTCCGCGCCTAGCTCCTCTCCAACTCATCCGATTTAAGTGTTCAAAAACTCAAAATAAAGAAGGTGTTTCATCGAGTGTACCTAAATCAAAACTAACTCTGTAGCTATATTAGAACCTGAGATACAGATCTTTGAATGTAGAAAAATTGCCAAAAACCTACAAAATCCATAATTCCACATTGAATGTCCGCGCCTAGCTCCTCTCCAACTCATCCGATTTAAGTGTTTAAAAACTCAAAATAAAGAAGGTGTTTCATCGAGTGTACCTAAATCAAAACTAACTCTGTAGCTATATTAGAACCTGATATATAGATCTTTGAATGTAGAAAAATTGCCAAAAACCTACAAAAATCCATAATTCCACATTGAATATCCGCGCCTAGCTCCTCTCCAACTCAACCGATTTAAGTGTTCAAAAACTCAAAATAAAGAAGGTGTTTCATCGAGTGTACCTAAACCAAAACTAACTCTGTAGCTACATTAGAACCTGATATATAGATCTTTGAATGTAGAAAAATTGCCAAAAACATACAAAAATCCATAACTCCACATTGAATATCCGCGCCTAGCTCCTCTCCAACTCATCCGATTTAAGTGTTCAAAAACTCAAAATAAAGAAGGTGTTTCATCGAGTGTACCTAAATCAAAACTAACTCTGTAGCTATATTAGAACCTGAGATACAGATCTTTGAATGTAGAAAAATTGCCAAAAACCTACAAAATCCATAATTCCACATTGAATGTCCGCGCCTAGCTCCTCTCCAACTCATCCGATTTAAGTGTTCAAAAACTCAAAATAAAGAAGGTGTTTCATCGAGTGTACCTAAATCAAAACTAACTCTGTAGCTATATTAGAACCTGAGATACAGATCTTTGAATGTAGAAAAATTGCCAAAAACCTACAAAATCCATAATTCCACATTGAATGTCCGCGCCTAGCTCCTCTCCAACTCATCCGATTTAAGTGTTCAAAAACTCAAAATAAAGAAGGTGTTTCATCGAGTGTACCTAAATCAAAACTAACTCTGTAGCTATATTAGAACCTGAGATACAGATCTTTGAATGTAGAAAAATTGCCAAAAACCTACAAAATCCATAATTCCACATTGAATGTCCGCGCCTAGCTCCTCTCCAACTCATCCGATTTAAGTGTTCAAAAACTCAAAATAAAGAAGGTGTTTCATCGAGTGTACCTAAATCAAAACTAACTCTGTAGCTATATTAGAACCTGAGATACAGATCTTTGAATGTAGAAAAATTGCCAAAAACCTACAAAATCCATAATTCCACATTGAATGTCCGCGCCTAGCTCCTCTCCAACTCATCCGATTTAAGTGTTCAAAAACTCAAAATAAAGAAGGTGTTTCATCGAGTGTACCTAAATCAAAACTAACTCTGTAGCTATATTAGAACCTGAGATACAGATCTTTGAATGTAGAAAAATTGCCAAAAACCTACAAAATCCATAATTCCACATTGAATGTCCGCGCCTAGCTCCTCTCCAACTCATCCGATTTAAGTGTTCAAAAACTCAAAATAAAGAAGGTGTTTCATCGAGTGTACCTAAATCAAAACTAACTCTGTAGCTATATTAGAACCTGAGATACAGATCTTTGAATGTAGAAAAATTGCCAAAAACCTACAAAATCCATAATTCCACATTGAATGTCCGCGCCTAGCTCCTCTCCAACTCATCCGATTTAAGTGTTCAAAAACTCAAAATAAAGAAGGTGTTTCATCGAGTGTACCTAAATCAAAACTAACTCTGTAGCTATATTAGAACCTGAGATACAGATCTTTGAATGTAGAAAAATTGCCAAAAACCTACAAAATCCATAATTCCACATTGAATGTCCGCGCCTAGCTCCTCTCCAACTCATCCGATTTAAGTGTTCAAAAACTCAAAATAAAGAAGGTGTTTCATCGAGTGTACCTAAATCAAAACTAACTCTGTAGCTATATTAGAACCTGAGATACAGATCTTTGAATGTAGAAAAATTGCCAAAAACCTACAAAATCCATAATTCCACATTGAATGTCCGCGCCTAGCTCCTCTCCAACTCATCCGATTTAAGTGTTCAAAAACTCAAAATAAAGAAGGTGTTTCATCGAGTGTACCTAAATCAAAACTAACTCTGTAGCTATATTAGAACCTGAGATACAGATCTTTGAATGTAGAAAAATTGCCAAAAACCTACAAAATCCATAATTCCACATTGAATGTCCGCGCCTAGCTCCTCTCCAACTCATCCGATTTAAGTGTTCAAAAACTCAAAATAAAGAAGGTGTTTCATCGAGTGTACCTAAATCAAAACTAACTCTGTAGCTATATTAGAACCTGAGATACAGATCTTTGAATGTAGAAAAATTGCCAAAAACCTACAAAATCCATAATTCCACATTGAATGTCCGCGCCTAGCTCCTCTCCAACTCATCCGATTTAAGTGTTTAAAAACTCAAAATAAAGAAGGTGTTTCATCGAGTGTACCTAAATCAAAACTAACTCTGTAGCTATATTAGAACCTGATATATAGATCTTTGAATGTAGAAAAATTGCCAAAAACATACAAAAATCCATAACTCCACATTGAATATCCGCGCCTAGCTCCTCTCCAACTCATCCGATTTAAGTGTTCAAAAACTCAAAATAAAGAAGGTGTTTCATCGAGTGTACTTAAATCAAAACTAACTCTGTAGCTATATTAGAACCTGAGATACAGATCTTTGAATGTAGAAAAATTGCCAAAAACCTACAAAATCCATAATTCCACATTGAATGTCCGCGCCTAGCTCCTCTCCAACTCATCCGATTTAAGTGTTCAAAAACTCAAAATAAAGAAGGTGTTTCATCGAGTGTACCTAAATCAAAACTAACTCTGTAGCTATATTAGAACCTGAGATACAGATCTTTGAATGTAAAAAAATTGCCAAAAACATACAAAAATCCATAACTCCACATTGAATATCCGCGCCTAGCTCCTCTCCAACTCATCCGATTTAAGTGTTCAAAAACTCAAAATAAAGAAGGTGTTTCATCGAGTGTACCTAAACCAAAACTAACTCTGTAGCTACATTAGAACCTGATATATAGATCTTTGAATGTAGAAAAATTGCCAAAAACATACAAAAATCCATAACTCCACATTGAATATCCGCGCCTAGCTCCTCTCCAACTCATCCGATTTAAGTGTTCAAAAACTCAAAATAAAGAAGGTGTTTCATCGAGTGTACTTAAATCAAAACTAACTCTGTACCTATATTAGAACCTGAGATACAGATCTTTGAATGTAAAAAAATTGCCAAAAACCTACAAAAATCCATAACTCCACATTGAATGTCAGCGCCTAGCTCCTCTCCAACTCAACCGATTTAAGTGTTCAAAATTTCAAAAGAAAGAAAGTGTTTCAGCGAGTGTTCTTAAACTAAAACGAAGTCTCTATTTTGAATAGAACCTGAGATATTGAGGATAGAACGTGGGTATGTGAAAAACTCCCATAAGTAATGTACAGGGGGAAATTGCATTTGAGTATAACTTGAGAATGGTGAAAATTAGATGAAATCCGATGGTTGATGGCTGATCTGTGCATCAATACCTTTCATTGAAAAAATAAATTAAGCAAATCGGTTGGGTAGAACGCCTGAACGGACTCGGAATGGAAATCATCAATTTTTTTAATATATAAGATTGGTGCGAACAAAAAAACTATATCTATATTGTGTTACGAAGGAGTTAGTTCATTAAGTAAATTGGAAAATGAATATATAAGGTTATTTCCTTTTCCTTCCTTTTACTATCCACATCCATACACTCCATTTCATATTTATCCGTTTCCTTCTGCAGTTTCTTTATTATATTCATCCCACTTCCCTAGATCTGTTCTTTTTTTCTCTCATCTTAATCCTCAGCTCTTTTTTCTCGTTCATACTAGGTACTCCATACAAATCATGTTCACCACAAAACGAAGTGTCTGTCCGCAAGTGACCATTAACGATATGACGATTAAAGTGAAAACAGAAGTGAAGTCACTATTACCGACAACTTAAAGTGGGAGTCACAAATCATCAAAATTGTCAAAAGGGCCAATTCATTAATTTATTTAATAAAAAAAGCATTTGTACACATCACAACAGAGCTCTTCGTCAAAAAGATATTGATCTTTCAGAGAAGACGCAAAGAAGGGCCACAAAAATCCTACCCACTGGTTTTTATGGATTGTCCTATGAGGAAAGATTGATCAGACTAAATCTACCTAGACTAGAAGACAGACGTTTAAGAGGAGATCTTATAGAAACTTTTAAAATAGTGAAACAAATATACAAGTGTAGTGCTTTAAAGGATATTTATGCCTTTAATCAAAACACCAACCTGCGTGGCCATAGCTCAAAGTTATCAAAAGACAGATGTCATTCCAATCCTAGAAAACATTTCATCAGCAACCGAATAGTGGAACAGTGGAATATGCTACCTGAAGAAGTCATCAACTCAGAAACAATAAATCAATTCAAAAATATACTTGAGTCATATTTGCGCACTCGTTTGTGATATAAACTACTGGCTATAATAACAATACGTATAATATGTAAAACTTTAACAATAATAAACTAATTGTACTCATTAATCTTAAGGGGGCGCTAGCAGCCTTAGGCTGCCTGCCCTGTATTAGATAATAATAATAAGATAATAATACCTCGGACTACACTTGGACCAAAAGTTAACACATATAAGCTAAAAAACACAACGAAAGTTAAAACTGCAAAACTGGCTAATCGGCAAACCCATATGGACATATGGTATAGAGCTATGGAGGTGTAGTAAACCATCGAACACCAAGATACTGTAAACTTTTCAATCATTGCATAATAGCTTATGCTCCATGGTTTATAAGCAACCACATATTACACACAGACCTTAGTGTTCCAACCATCAATGAAGTTATCCAGATATCAACGATAAGGAACAAAAACCGCAACGAAAACCTCAAAAATCCACTAATATCCAAACTTTACACTGATCCAATGGAACAGAAAAAATTGAAAACACGCTGGCCAGAAGTCTTCATAGAATGATCAACGGAGACTCATCAGTGGTCAAGTCATTTACTGATTACTTTTTTTAGTACATTGTAAATTTGCAATTAAATTAGAAAAAATATTAGGTACAGTCATGATAATATTCCATTTTCCATTTATTCTCTTAGATTCCCTCAATCAAAAAACAACTTTGTAAAAACTATTTATTAACATAAAATATAAATGAATAAATGGTTTCAATAATCTGACTATTGTACTAGTTGGAAGTTAAAACTATTAAGAACACACTATTCGTGTATATGCTCTCTTAAATACTGATCCTATTGGATACAAAAACTATAATTAATTATATTCATGGTCGTTAGAGCCACATCAATAAAAAAATAAGGGTAAGTCAATTGATAAGTTATCGAAACTACAGGTGTCTAAGGGACATATGGAATCGGTTAATTATGACGTTGGTTCCCGTCAAAGAACGATTGGTTTACAATAAATCCCAATGAATACAATAGTAACTGGAAGTTGATTCAGTAAATTCATGACTCTTCAGGGTTACATTAATATAAGACAGAAATTAAGTAATCCGAGACGATATGTTGATGGAGCGTGCAATAAGGGATACATTGTATCACTTAATATATGATTAACAGATCGTAATTTGTTGAATTTCGTGTTTTATTTCGTATTTTTCTCTATTTATGGCTGTTTCGAATGCGGAAATCCCGGCAGTAAATTAACCATACCGAAATCTCGATAAAAAATTTGTCCTCTAAAAAAAACTAGCTGTATTACGTTGCAATGAATGATGAATTTTCCTTGTGGACTGAATATACTAATTCGATCCAAATTTATTGATTCCAACCAACGATCGGTAGTGGTATATTGATAATGAGGACGCAAACATATTACAAAAGAATGAAGGGGTAAATAAATCATAATCACTCACCAATAAATATTTACTTTTCAAATATATATATATATACGTAATACAAATTGATTTTAACACATTTAAAGTTACATAAACTGATGTCAGTTAAATCAAATTTATTACCTTTTTTTATTGCCCACTTATAAGCATGGTAAATGAGCTAAGTGAATTGCAAACAAAGAATTTTGAAAGGTTCATAGAATATCAATAAAAACTTTCAATAGATCTCTTATTTTAATTGTATGGTTTTTAATGTTGATTGACGTAGGTACTTTTTAAAATTTCTCGTTAGATCTCGAATATTGCCCTTATCCTAATCTCAGCTAATTTTTTTTATATTGTTTTCAACAAGTAGTTAGATTTGATAAATGTTTACTTAATATTTATTCTATAACGATAGAGATCGGACAATAGCTTGACAAATCATCGAGAAATCAGATTGATTGAAGCATGTCAACTGTCCAGCTTTATTCGCAAGCATTGATAGACATAATTAGTGGAGATCTTAATTTTTAATGAAAATATTTCTATACCAATAATATATAAACGTTATAGAATAATTGGAAGTTATCTAAAAACCATCCCCCAACACCTATCGACTTGTGTGGGGTGTTAGAGGGAGATTACAATATATGGAAGGTGGAATTAGCTGACGGTTATTGTTTTTAAGTTAAGTTAGGTTAGGTTAGGTTAGATTAGTTTAAATTAGATTAGGTTCTATTCAAGAACACTATTTATACAACATGTTTTCGTGTTTTTTAACACCCTCCCTTCCGACACACCCCTTGATCATCGTAAAGTAGGTAAATAAACAGTTATTGAGTTTTCAAGTTTTCCATATGTATTTTTCTATGATATAATAATAATTACTCATGGCTACGTCAATTATAATTGTTCATAAATCCATTAAATTAATTTTATATATTACAAAAATGCCAGTTTTTTTATTCTTCAATCCTCTCTATTTTTTTAGGGATGACCGAGAGCTGGAATAATTTTTTTGTATTCAGTACAATTTTCCTTATTACCCCCAAAACCCCAAGTAGATGTGGAGGATGATTTTTAGACAATTACCGGATAATTAAATGATTTCATGAATTCAATAATTAATAGATATAATTAAGAATAAAATCTGTCTTTATACCGTCTCGTTTATTATGGTATACGTCAAGAGATCCAGTTGGAAAATATTTTCAATTTGATTTCGTGTGCAATAGTTTAGTTAAATAAAAGTTATAGTGCAAAACTATTAAGATTATGGGCAAAGTCAAATTTATCTGATTTCAATTTGTGTACGTTACTATAGACTAAACTGCATTGTTTTTTGTTATTTTGAATTAACCTGAGATAGACTTGTACTATCGAGCTTTTTGACAGGATTTGATAAAGATTTTTCATCGGAAATGAAAATTTCTAGATCACTAGTGATTTTCGGTGATTTTCCGAAATGAAATAAATACTTCCAATTTTCTTAAGTTAAGAGGGTCACATAGTTTCTCGGGTCGAAAATTTCTATTTTCTTTCATATCACATCCACGGCGTATGTAGAGAAAGTGCACCAAAGGATTTTTCTATATTCGAAGTGGTTGCTAGGCTGCTCCGGAAGCCGAGCGTTGCTGACCATTGTATTGATATCCCTAAATCTAAGTGCTACCTGAACCTTTTGTGAATTAGGCCCAAAGTTATAAAGTTAATTTATGAGAACTTATCCAAAAAAGAATTGAATTATTGTGAGTTTTCGCTCCCACGCATCTAAAGATTATGACAGCGAGAAACGTAGCGATTTCAACCACTTTTGAAACAGAATTGGGGTGCTTTGGATAAAAATTCTAGATCAACGAACGGTGCGACTCGTTATTATTTTTTTGCTCCAAAGCATCTCCATTCTAGACCAAAAGTGGTTGAAATGGCTGACATAATCTCCAACGAACGATTCGAATTTATCCTGAAGATCTTGGAAACCATGGAAGTGAAAATCGTCCCACAAGCTAAAGGATATGTTCAACAGCGTGATAGCTCTCGGATCGATTGTTCAGAAAAGCTCACGAGTGATGTAAAACAGTCCAGATTGACAGTGAGATAAATCTTTTAATATAAATCCCATGCACGAACTTTCAAACCGTTTTCGAAACGGTAACTACGTTATTTCAAATTTATGCAGCATATTTAATATGTTGTAGGCTAGCAATTGAACTAGGATTTTCATGATGGCTTTGATAGTTTTTTTTCTACGAACGAAAAACTTGAATAAAAAATAGAAGGTTATTTTCAAAAGTATATACAAAAGTCAATTCTTGTAAATCAGAATTCACTCTAGTTCACTATTTTTAAATATGAAGTTTAAAACGTCGCCGTTCAGTTTTTTATTTCAAATAAGCAGAACAGCCGCAATATTGGTCACCTTTTTTTCTTTTTTACTTGATGTCTTCCTGTCAGCAACTATAACTTTTATTCTATTATGGTTTACCTTTAAGAAATTGTTGAAAAGTCGAGAAAATAGAGGACCCCCTTAAGTTAATACACTCCTCATGTCTTTCTTCTTGTATATCGTTTGTTTGTGATTTGAAGTAGTGAATAAGTATATATATTTCCCACTCATTATATATAATCGGTAGTATTTCTAACAGGAACAGTAACAGACATCTTTGACTAATTTCTTGTGGAGATCTAGCCCACATTCTAATCATTTTTTTTTTAAACTAGAGTTCCTTGCATGTTTTAGCTTTTTCCACTATTTTCCCTCATTTTTTTCTGTCCTGATTATTATTCTACTCTTCCATTTTGTTCAAATCGTTTGTTACTTGACTTTCACATTGGTTTATTGGTCTTCCTCTGGACCGGCTTACTAATAGCTCTCATTCTTTTCGTTTCTTGTACCCCAATAATCGTATTCGCTGCTATTTTATAAATCTGGTGATAATCCGTTCATCATCTACTTTTTTGGACCATATATTCTTCTTATTAATTTTCTTTCGAAGGTGTTAAGTTTTTCTTCATCAACTTGTTAGATTCTCGTTTCTCCATAGGTTACTGTTGGCCTTTTTGCTGTTTAGATTTCAATTTTGGTACGTCTACTAATTTATGGTATTCTCGGACCTTTTAAGTAATTTCTTCTACTATTCCCTACAATAATCTATCACAAATGATTGAATCTATAAATTTTCTTATGGTTATTTAATAGATGACTCCGTTATTGTTTCAATGGTTTTATAGAGACAATCTGTAAATTAAATTCTTAACATGGTCAGGAATCACCACTAGAACTCCACAATAATCGATTATACACGGATAAGGAATAAATAATAAACTAGCCAATAAACTATTCGAATGAATATACAGCTAAACTATTATAAATTTAAATTAATGAGTACTATCGAAAAACTCTTCAGTCCTTTAAATATAATTTTATTTTATAGAGAACTGATAATTGGTACTGGTGGAGAGATGACATTCGTATAATTTAGAAAAAAATGACGATAAGGATCATGCAGGACTGTTTATATAAATATTGTTTTCCAAACAGATAAAAAACCAATTACAAGCATCATCAAGAGGCGTTTTTGATTCTCGCTCGTTAAGACCACTCCAGGATCATCTACAGATGACGAAATGTTCAAAGTAAGTCGTAGGTACTTTGAGAGGTTTGAAGAAGAGCGGGCAATTCCAGCGTTATGAGACAAGACCTGATAAAACGCAACAAAATATTTCATCATCGACTTCAAGAAACTCATAGATTACGAAGGTTACCTCCTGCAACAAGTTTCTAATTATGATAAAACGAGTCTCTCTTAGAAATGTCAAAGGAACTTATATATAAGTGGAGCTTTGTCTGGACACAAGTCAATGAAAGATCATCTATCGCTGCTATGATCAATGAAAGCTGCACGAATATTTAAGAAATGTGATATGGAGATCTAGGAACAAGGCTTGGATTACACGCGTCATTTTCACTGATTGGATCAATAAAGTTTTTGGTCTTTCTATGAAAAAATGTTTACTAGATATGAAACAAGATCTCCATGTCTTACTTGATATGGATAACGCAGCTGTCCATGCTCGTAGTCTACAAGATGACCTCATTGAAGATTAAAAGTCCATTAAGACTCTGTTACTTCAGCCTATGGATCAGTAAGTAATGTATGATAAGATACGAATCTTATTTTCGCAGAATTTTGAAAATATCAGTTCGACATTATTGCCTATCATCAATATAATCGAAAAGGCGTTGAACAGAATTACCAAGAAAATTCTCACTTCTACTGGAAGAAGCATTATCCAGTAAATAATGATAAGCGGGTTGAGAGAGTATCGAAGAACCCTGCAGCCCAACATCTTGGGGCTTGGGGTGAAAAATATGATTTGTATGAGCTTGTGGAGAAGTACATTCAAGAGCTGATTACTGAAAAGCTGATGAAGTTGAATTGCATTTCACAAGAATAGTTGAAGAGAGGTTGCCCGTAGATGAGGAGGCGATAGCAGAAAATCAACAACGGTGAAATAAGAGAAATGCTAAATTGCATCGTACATTGAGATCCAATAAGGAGGTGTTTATGCACGTTATAATGTGCTGTCAAATTTTTACCAAATACTGAGATATTGGCAAAAATAAAAGTCTCTGGACAGTTTTCTAGCATCTTACTAATTATTTCGATTCCTTTGTCTTCAAATGTTATGTTCTTTCTAGATTGATTCAATCTTGGATAATTAATATATAAGTCCATAGAAAAAATAAACCAGTCACCACTTTCCAGTAAATATGCCATCAAATTATTGCGAAATGCGAGAAAATATGCTATCGATTTGATTTCAATTAGCAAGTAATTGTGCATTTTTTGCAGTGTAAAATATTGAGCCTTTAACTAATTATGAACGTGGAGCAGGTAGTTAAAGGTGGTGTCTCGCGTTCCTAAGTAGATAGCCGTGCAACGACCTTTCTGAAATTGGAGCAGCGTGCTTAAGAATCAGGCGAACGGATTCAAAGATGATTAAGGAAAAAAGGATCAGAATTTTCAATCTTGTCCATGCAGTGAGTCTTTCCGTTTAGACTGAGTGAATATCTAACAGCTCTCTTTTGTAGTTTGAAGATTCGCTCAATTTGAGTCGCATCACACGTACCCAAGTAAAGAAGGTCATAGTAAACTGTTAAGGAGGTGGATAAGTTCAGTTCTTTGGAAACTGATCTCAGCGCAAAGCAGAAACTTAATTTTAATAAGGCGGTAATATTTAACTCACATTTCAAGAAATTATCCACAACAAAGTATTTTACAGATTCAACGACGCCAAGGTGTTGTTATTTAATAAAAAAGACAGTAATGTATCTTTATATGATTAAACTTTAGTTTTAGAAACGTTGAGGCAGACAATCTTAGAATTGCACCATGGTTTAAGGGTTTAACTGATGTCTAGATGCGTTTATAAGCAGAAGAAACAAAATAGGGCCTAGTACCGAGCCTTGAGGCATTCCACATTCTATTAACTTGCAAGAAGACATCGTTTTATCAACCTAAATTTCTTTAAATGGAGAATAGAATAGAATAAAAACAAAACATCGACGGACTACAATTATTTTAGATATAAATTCCAATTCAAACAGAATCAAATATCATTTCCTCATCGCAATCTCGGTTGCATTTTTGTTTCCAATTTCCAATAAGCCTTATATTTTCCGCAACGTGCGCAAATCAATGCTGCGAAAGGTCAGGGCTTGTATAAACAAAGGAGGTATACAATTTGAGCAGCTGCTTTAATTTATTATGTTTCACCTATTTTGTGTTTGAGATGTGTTAATTGAATGTCTTCTTCTTCTTCTTCTTCTTATTTTAAGACTATGTCTTGTGTTTTCAAAGAGGCAGTTGTGACTCCGAGGACCAGCTCTCATACCAGCGCTTTGGTGGTCTTCCAGGCCTTGTATTGGGTCTCTCTTCCTTTGCGATTTGCGCCAGTCAATCGTCGTCCATTGTATTAACATGATCTCTTCATGCTCTTCTTCTAGTTCTGGCCCATCTCACTATATCCGGAACGTCACACATTCTTCTGATTTCATTGCTCCTTATTCTGTCTCTTAGTGTTTTCCCTGTGATTGAGCGTAATGTCTTCATCTCGGTCGTTCTAAGAATCCGCTTAGTAGTTGCAGTCTCCGCCCTCGTTTCTATGGCGTATGTCATTAATGGTCTGACACAAGTTTTATATATAAAACTAATTGAATGTATCATTTTTATTCTACACGATTTATTTGTTAAATTATCATTTGAATGGCATTGGTGCTAATTAAGAATTTCAGCGTAGTAGAAGACACTTTTTCGAAGAAAAACTGTAGTTTATCGAACAAATATTTTTGTAGGACACCATTAATCTATCGATGTAAGTTAATTCTTGTCACAAAATAATGTTTAGCGGTTAACTTAAGTGTAGTCAAATATTATTACTGTTTTATCTGGCGGAGAATTTAGGGGTGGAAAAAAAACGTTGTTAAAAAACTAGAAATTTGTTAGAACAAGTAGTTTATCGACCTGATAATCGTTAAAAAGTTTCAATAACTGATCACACTAATTCAAATTTATCGTTTTATTTTTAAAACTTTAAAACCATGTATGTTGAAAAAGATTCGATCGCGGACATAAGTTCCCTATCCCGGTAGGGATGGATAATTTGACTATAGGAACGTTAACAGTCTAATTTAGGGAGACCCTATGTATATAGATAAACATTTGAACAGTAACTGTGTTTTCATTTTTATTTCATTAGGAATATTTATTTAGATTATCCAAACATCATCAATTTTGCTTATTTCCATAGGTTCCGACGTATATAAAATATTATAATCATCTAATAGACTGCAGATATTTCAACATATTATAATCGTAGCAAGTTTCATGTGACACAAATAGTAATAGTAAATATTGTATAAATGTTTGTTTATTATTGCTATAATAAAATATCGTGATTTTATTAATATTAAATAAGTATAATTGATTTATAAAACCGCATTCGTTTAGGAATTATTACAATAATAAATTTAACTGTCTAAATAAGCTTGAAATAATATTTATTTAGAATGTATATATAGTAAAAAAAATTACAACATATTCTGTATCACTAGTATACCATGCAATGAATTGTTACTTTAAAGGATTAGAACGTTAAAATAAACAATAATACATCTGGTTGTATTCATATTTTCTCTAGTTCATGTTACTTGTAGGAAATTCGTATTTATTTCCTCAGTGGCATTAAAAGTATTCCATACAGAAAAAATTATTTCTTTATGTTTCTAAATCGTCTTGATTTTAAATCTCATCTGATTTGGAATTAGTTTTTTTTATTAACTTTTTAAAGACATTTTGATAAAGACCACAACAGGTCGAAACGTTATAGAATTATAGAATAAAACCAATTTCGAATCAGAAGACAACTGAGAGAAATATTGTCATAATCATCATCATCATCATACTGTCATTTACAATTTTATCGACACACTTTTACATTAGATAATAAAAAAATATAACAATATAAGAAATATGAAAATATAAAATAACAATTTGTAATTATAATATGTATAATATCTTGCTTGACACTAAATTGAATTATGGGTCTTTGGTAAATTGTAGAATTCTACCACAGAAGAATGAGGTCTTTCAAGCAGAAATATCTTTGTCAATCTTCCGAAATTATCAAATGTATTTACCATTTTTAATTCTGGCTGTATGAATAATATTTTGGCGCTGAAAAAGATAGAATTTTTTACCAGATGAGAAATGGGTATAGTTGAGTAAGTGTCCAAATTCTTTCTTCTAGTAGGGAAGGTATAACTCGCAGTTGAGATGTGAAAATGTTTGCGAGCCCAACACACAGATTCTAAAATAAAAAGAGGGTAGAATTGAAATTTTTTGTTTTTTAGAATAGAGTTTGCAAAACGTTCTAATATTCAAACCAAAAACATAACGAATAACTATATTTTGTAATTTGGACATAGATTCGAATAGGTGCAAAATAGGAGACCCCCAGAAAGGTGACCATACCGAAGATGCGATTGGAACAACGAGTAGTAAGTTGTTATACACAGCAAGCAGAGGATAATTTTTTTTCTACATGTACAGACCATTGAAGGGCACCGTCAATATGTAGACGAAAAAACTTGATCTAATTTGAGGATCGTATTGAGTCACTGTTGAGTTTTAGAGCTGGTAAAGCTCCTTTATAGAATAAAACTAAAGTTTTCTCAGTGTTAAAACAGAGACCGTTCGCGTCCGATATCAGCACTTAATGGTATAGTAGCCTATAGTATTGATGTCATCTGCGAATAAAGTTACCATTAATTTGTAAGTCTGTGACATCATTAATGAATAGCAATAACAGAACTGGACCCAAAATTGAGCCCTGAGGTATACGGTATACCACTGTTAGCTTAAAATTTACTTAAAACTTTACCATGAGCTCTTGAGCCATGAGATAAAACCAAAATGATCCAAAGATAGGAATAGCATTTAAAAAAAACATCAAGCGCCGGAAACGAAGATGGAAAATGTGTGGAGCTCACAACCCAAAATTGAAATGACATTGAAAATATATTGCCGCCAACCCATGCTCGGGAAAGAATGAAATAGAGCCAGAATTGATCAAGTATGGTGGAACTGGACTGAAGACGAGAATATATCATTTAATTACCAGTATATCGGAACAAGATACGATACCAGAAACGTGGAAAATGGCAAAAATACTACCAACTATGACTATAACTAAGGCCATAGATACAAGTTTGAGAAAACTTGTTCGGGTTGATCACTCACAGACCATATTTTCACTCTGGGTCAAACGCAAAGAATGGGGTATGAATACGATCTGCCAATTAACTCAGTCACTGTGAACAGAAATTATTTGTACAGCATTATGTATTTCAAAAACGGTTATAAATCTTAAAAATGACAATCAAACATACAAAAACGAAGGTAAAGGTAAATCAAAGAATATTAAAATGTTTACAAACCAACACAGGTGTCCATAAGAATGGATAGTACGTAAAAAGAGCAATGAGAAGTTTGTCAATACAACTGAATGGAGAAAAGGCAATGAGCTTAGAAGAAGTTCAAAGTTATGTATATCTTGTGGTAGTTATCAAGGATGACGGTGACGAGGGAGAAAATCTGGAAGCGAGGATGAAGAGGGGACCGCTGAATGCGATAATAAGATCCCAAAAAATCTCCAGAAAGGTGAAACTACATCTGTACAAAACAATAATAAGACCCACAGTGGGCTACGGAGGCGAAACGTGGATTCTTAACAAAGCAGGGGAAGACAAGTTAGATATATAGGAAAGAAAAATACTTAAAAGGATGAGAAGGAGGGAGATTTATGGCTGAGAAGAACAAATAATGAAATAAGGAATGTATTAGGAAAAGCAAAACTTAGCAGAATGAGATCCAAAAGAATAGATTGATTGGGTCATATACAGAGAATGTCAGATTTAAGAGCAACAAAAAAATTATGGGACATAGAACAAATAGGAATACAAAATGAAGACAAAGGAAAAATGGTACGCAGAGGTGATGGAAGATCGAAGAGAGAGAGAGAGGAATTCAGGATTGGAAAACAAAAAATAGGAAAAAGTGGAAGGAAATCACTTTCATATTATGGGCCTAAAATACCTCTTGTTGTTCGGATGGTTAATAGTGCGAGGCTGTAGAATAGATATTTAAGCCAAGATGTTTGTGAAGAAGTTACGACTCAATAGCTCATGTATCCATAAGGAGTAAATGACGTGGTACCCAAGAATGTAATTCAGTTTATTGAAACCTTGTTGTATGGATGGTTAACAGTGCTAGCTGCAGAATAGATCTCAAGATGTTTGTGAGGTTTCCATAGCCTCAATGCCCTTTCTCTAATATAACCTACAAATATCTTCTAGATGTGCTTTTCATATTATGTATATAGCCTTCTGCTTCATTATCTTTCAAATTATTCTAATACTTATCAGTACAAATAAATTAGTGTTGTCAAATTTGAAACAAACCGGTTAAGTATCTGTAATTATAATTTTAATATATTGCCTCCTTATTATGCAGTTAGTTTGCGCAGTTTTTATGGTGTTCAAGTATTATTCTTAAAAATCTTCTTATTTTCAAAATAAATTGGAATAATCTTTTCTCCACTTTCGCCCCAACAATATTTTCCAGTTATAATTAATTTTATTAATAGAAATATTTATGTAGTAAATTTTTTTAACATAATTAATTGAATTCCAGTAAATATTGCTAAAATTTACTTCATTACTGAAAGAATATTCATATATAAATTCATATCAAATGTCATTTTAATTAAAATAAATGGTTAACATTAAACTTTTGAGATCGCTATTTAATTTTATAAAGTACCCAAGAAACAAAACGTTGTCTTTGTAAAGCGACATGACAACTGTGACAAATGTAACTTTATTCTTGAACGATTCCGTTGACAGAAGTTCTGGGTGGTCTAACAATGAGATTTTCAATTTATATTCGTCAATAACTGCACATCTTTGCGAAACCCCGTTGTACATAATCCCTTTTTCGAACAATCGTATACATACAAGGAAGAAAATAATAACGGGAACGGCTTAGACATTTCGTAAGGTAGAAATCCAATTGATAAACAGTGGTTTTGTTGCCCTTGATATACTGTTTGGTATACTGTACAGGTTCATTTTCAAATTTTCATTTTGTAACATGCCATTCGGCCTGTTACGTTTTTATTCAAACATTTTAAATATTCTTTGTTCATGTATTGTGGCACAGGAGTCACTGCTGATTTATTTATTATAACATTCGAGTTTCTGTAGAAATGAATTTATTATCTACCTCCCACTCTCTTCGAGAAATTCAATAAAACCTCGGAATATATTCAAAATCGTCCTCTACCTATCTACACTTCAAATCAAAATAGATTTTAGTAAATTTGTGGTGTGAATATTCTTTATATTCACTGGTATATATTTCAAAAATCTTTTTGATTTCATTTTTTTATTTTTGTTTTAATGAAATTTTGTTTAATACTTTCCGTGTAAATTCGTGTTTTCTATTTATTTGGAGTACAGAACGAGAAGGAAGAATAGATTTGAATTAAAAGGAACTTATGCTCTAACATATGAAAAAACCGAATATATATATTTTTTTAAAAACATAACCGAAAAGGAATCTGTTCTATTCTATTTATTTGAATCAAAACGTAACATATCGAATGGGAAGTCACAATTTTCATCATACATCACGAAAATCGAAAAATTTGAAACAAAGCTAACAGTATACTTCATAATCTCTGGATGAAATTGGAAGGAATAATTTTGTATGAAATTGAAAAGAAGATGTAAAAATTATGTTATATTTCCATGAAACACTATCATATCTATCCTGATATCCCATTATAGTCAGATCCTAGCGAATAGCTCTTTACCTATCTCAAACAATCAGTTTCTAAATTTATTTAGATGACTGAGGAGACTTTATATGTGTTCCTACCATCTTGGAGCTTGGAATCATGTTTTGCACAAAATCTTCATAATTTTCATAGTGACCTAGTATTTTTACTACCAATACAAAACGCTTCCAAGCCCAACTTTCCCTAACAGTCATAAATTTCCAAATTTAACTTAGAAAATTTTCTTCAGCAGTATTTAAAATAATGTTCTTCCTTGTCCATTATTTCAAAAAATCATACTTAGCTGTCACTGTCACGATGTCTTCACATTAGACGAGTCTTCATTTTCATTAATTTTAAATATTGTAATCATAACTATTGGAGGTAACACATGTTTTTATTTTGGTTTTAAACTAATAGCTCCGGTTTTTTATAAATCTAGATCACTGAGCGCATTTTGAATAAACATCGTCGACGCAGATGTTTCACCTTCATGTTCAATTTCACTTTTAGATTGTTCAATTTTTATAAATCCAGCAGCATTATTATTTCTGAGGGTACTTTTGTAACATAAATAAGTTGTAGAAGATTTTCCATTGTGTTAAACAGAACAACTTGTTTGAATATATCTACGTTTGAATGTGGTTGAAACCTTTAACATTTACTACGTCAAAGTTACAATTATCCAAATGATTCTTATGCGCTATCCAGATGATGGGAGCCCAGATAGTGGCTTACAATACCATAAAGACTAAACACAGGACTTACATATCTTGAGAAACCAATATTTCATCATCATTTTCCAAGTGTAGACCAAAATATTTAATATTATCGCCTCCTTCACTAATTCAGTGATGTTTCGTTTTTATTATATTATATAGATGCTATAAATACAACACAATAAATAATTTTTTCTTTTTTGCATATATAACATGGTCAGGAGGATAAGAAAACAGGTGTCATACTGAGCTCCTGTACAAAACGCAAAATTTGAAGTTTTAATGTTGGCAATGACGTCCTGTCACTAGTAGAAACGCCTTGTTTGATGATCTCGTCATCGAAGTGGAATAAGCACGAAATTCATCGAAAGTATAATCATTTAAACAGAAATGGGTATTTTGTAGATAGTAGAGGAAGTCATTATCAAGTCGGCGACCATCAAAAGAAAGCTTTGAATATAATCTTGAAATTTCAGAAGCATTTTTTCGTATTTACGTGTATGATCAATTATTGTAAATTTGAAGTGGCTATTTCGAGAAAATGTTGTTCGTATCGTACAATTAGTGAATACGTTGATGGTAACATTAGCTTTTGCATTCACGGTTATGTTTGTTTAACACGAAGTTTTGTTCAACATTTTGAGCAATAGTAGCTCCAATTTTGTGAGATGATGATTTGTGTGTATCATTTACAGATGAAGAAAATAATGTTGATAGTTGAGACCTCTCTGAAGAAAACATTAGAGCTACTTCCACTTTATTCTTGAAAGAATTGTCAATATAGCCACCCGGAACAGATGAGTATCTCCATCCCCAATGCCGTTTTATTGTAGTCATTTATTGGAATTTTCTTAATGATGTTACTAAACTCAACTGGTATTACCATAGATAGAACGAGGATGGTTCCAAAAGGACCTGATAGTGGTAGTTGCTTGAAAAACACCACTATAGTAGAAAGTATACAATCTATCCAGCATATGTATCAAGTTTGAAGACACCACGTTGTTTAGTATTTGCTTGGCAGTCCTCAATAGCGAATGTTTTCAGTGAATTTGTAAACAAGGATTAAATTGGTCATCGTTATGTGATATAATACTTTTATTTGAGAGGCCTTAGTCACACCAATATAAAAGATGAACTAGATTCAATACTGGATGAAACTACTCCTTCGTAATCAACAGTAAAATATTGGGTAGCAGAAGTAAAACGGATCCGTACAACCTGCGAAGACCAGCAGTCGTAATGGTCGACCGAATGAGGTGAGGACTCCAGAAATATCAAAGAAATCCACAGAGTGGTACTGGATGATCGTAGATTGAGAGTGAGCTATCATATATAGTAGACATTTTAAAAAGTGAGGTATATCGCTTGGACATGATAAAACTGTGCGCAAGATGGGTGCTGCGTTTGCTACCAATGGAACAAAACAGCTTCGTGAGGATGTTTCCATCGAGTTTTTGCCAATGTTTCACAGAAATATATCCGAATTGTTTCGCCATTTCATAATGGAGAACCGGCCCCAAAGAAAACAAAGACCGTTCGATCTGAGAGCAAAGTCAGGGTGTCGGTTTTTTGGGATGTGAGTCGGATAATTTTCATTATTTATCTTGAAAAAAGATGAACTATTAACGGTAAATACTATGCGAGCTTATTACAACGTTTGAACGAAGAAATCAAGTAAAAACGGCCACATTTGGCTAAGAAGAATGTGTTGATTCATCAAGCCAATGCACCATATCACACATCCGTTATTACAATGGCCAAAATTTTGTTTTGAATTGCTATCAGACTTGAAAAAAAGGGTTGATGCTCATAGATTTTCCAACAATGAAGAGGTAATGTCGTCAGTTACTGGACTTACTGGATCCTCATTATAAAAAGGGTATTGAAGTTACTGAACATCGCTTGGAAAAGGTTTTCTTTGATAGGCCAGTTACTTTTGGGAATATCCTCGTAAACAAAATATACAAATGAAACTATTCCATACATTCTTTCACAAATATCATAATCAAGCCACAAATTTGATGTTGTCTAGATTTTTTCTAATCTGTGTATCCGTATCTAGCAAATAACCCTGTAAAACTTGACGTGAATACATTATTTTATTGCGGTTTGCAAGTGGACAATAAAATCCCCATAATATATACATATCCATCAACCTTGAACATCCACTACCTCATTACAATTTCATTAAATAATATAAGTTTTTTGCTAAAATCAATTTGTGTAAGTACCCAACTCGTATATTTCTCTCGTTGTGGTAGGTATCAATAAAATCTAGATCAATTAACTAGATGGTTCACAACTGACGTTAACGTTAATTCAAGTATCCGTTTTACTGTTACTTGTTATTTTATCGAAGAAAATTTATTTCTTTGTAAAATATACAACTTGATAGTACAGGAAATTTACATCTATACATCACAAAATATTTGTTTTCCATTATGGATGAGAAGTCAACCCATGTTCAAAGTTGATACTACACCAATTCCATTTTTCGCGTATCTTGACTAAATAACTTTTAATTACACCTGTTACGTTACTAAAATTTGGCAACGTTGTCTAGTATAGGCTACATACCCAATTAAGGTCAACTTGCATGTAAACTTCGGCAACACAAATTTAGTTCTGTCACTGATCAATCGCGGCGCTACTATAATAAAAATGTGTCATTACTGTCAGTGTCAATTGTCAAGATAAATAAACGTTTTTTCCAATTTCTCAAATGTGTTTCTGATGTGTGGTCTAAATGGGAACAATTTTGTAAAATTCAATACTCAACATTAAAGTATCGCTTGTAGGAAAATCACTTTTTGGACAGTGATTTTACAAATTTCAATAGAAAACATTTGAAGCCTCAACATCTGATAATTTACCTATAGAAGATTTTTCAAGTGAATTTCCAGATTACATTGTTTCAAAAGATATTTATAGTTTTGACAATCAAAAATCGGGTTTTTTGGCTGAAGTTGGAACTACAGGTATAGTTTAGACACTGATGTGATCGTCGAAGAGGATCAAGTTGATAGTCTGAGTGCTTCATATCTGGAAATTTACCTATAGAAGATTTTTCAAGTGAATTTCCAGATTACATTGTTACAAAAGATATTTATAGTTTTGACAATCAAAAATCGGGTTTTTTGGCTAAAGTTGGAACTACAGGTATAGTTTAGACACTGATGTGATCGTCGAAGAGCATCAAGTTGATAGTCTGAGTGCTTCATATCTGGAAATTTACCTATAGAAGATTTGACAAGTGAATTTCCAGATTACATTGTTACAAAAAAAATTGGTAGTTTTGTTAAACAAAAATCGCATTTTTTTGGCTATATCTGGAACCACAGGTATAGTGTAGACACTGATGTGATCGTCGAAGAGCATCAAGTTGCTAGTCCGAGTGTCTCAACATCTGATAATTTACCTGTAGATGATTTTTCAAATGAATTTTCAGATTCCATTGTTACAAAAGATATTAGTAGTTTTGACAATCAAAAATCGGGTTTTTTGGCTAAAGTTGGAACTACAGGTATAGTTTAGACACTGATGTGATCGTCGAAGAGCATCAAGTTGATAGTCTGAGTGCTTCACATCTGGTAATTTACCTATAGAAGATTTTTCAAGTGAATTTCCAAATTACATTGTTTCAAAAGATATTTATAGTTTTGACAATTAAAAATCGGGTTTTTTGGCTAAAGTTGGAACTACAGGTATAGTTTAGACACTGATGTGATCGTCGAAGAGCATCAAGTTGATAGTCTGAGTGTCTCTACCTGTAGATGATTTTTCAAATGAATTTTCAGATTCCATTGTTACAAAAAAAAATTAGTAGTTTCGACAAACAAAAATCGACTTTTTGACTGTAGCTGGAACTAGCAAAAACAATTTAACACATAGGGAAATGTTTATGTATCAAGTTCATCGGAATACAACAGCCAAAATATCAAAATTGAAAAAAAATTTGAAGAATGACAAAAATATGTTACAAACATTGAAGAAGATTTGTGGTATTTGAACATTTGAGTGCATAGAAGAAAATTTGAAAAATATCACGAAATAATTCATTAATTCATAATAAAGAGGTATTCATAGTTACGGTACATCAAAACGATAGACTATATAGGGTAAAAATTTTGCTTTCTATCTACAAAAAAGCCTTTACAACCTTTTATTTCAGCTGTGGTAAATTGATATAGTTTAGTAATTTTACTACTAAAGTTGTACGATATTTTAAGTACATCTGGTATTAATAGATATTGCACATATGCTGGTGAACAGATCGACTTAAATATTTTAACGTACCTTGATATATAAATGCGTTAACAAACTTGTATATTTTTTGGCTCACTTGTATTTATAGCAATATTTTTTTTGTTAAATCACTTGTGTCAGTTTCCATTTAAGTTTGCCTTTTATCTTGGGGTATGTTCTGTGGGCTACAATATTGCTTGGCAGTTGAAGATGGATACTTTGTAGTCTACGTTCATTGAAATTAAATTGTTTCTTTGGAATTACTACTGTTTTAATTAAAAATTATCTGAGCAATGTTCTTGAAATAAACATAAGGAATTTTTATAAATAACGAAAGGAGCTTCAGAAGCTCAACCCCTCTTGTAGTTATTGGTAGTTCTATGTGCAATAGTGGAAAAAAATAAGCTTGGTAGTATAACGTATAAGTACTATAACGTAATTCAAATGACCTACTTTGGCATTTTTTTTAAATGTGAATATAACTCGAGATATTGGGGTGCAAATTCAATTCAGAGCATCCTGTATAAATTAGAATTTCAAGAAAATATTGTTATATGTCCTGTACAAAATATTATTATGTAAATATGTAATAAGGATAGTGATTTAATAATTGAGAGTAATTTTGAACGAATATCACATACGGCTGTACTATAATTTTATTGAATAAAATATTTTAAAAAACTTAAGCAAGTAGGCGGTTTTAATGAAAGAAATAATCAACAAAGTCTTTGAAATTGTCGGTCTTATTAGTAACAGATATCTCATGTCAATTAAGGCATGCCTACCAACTGCACAAAGAAGAATAATAAACGCTTCAACTGATATTCCTGTTTTGTATTAAACCGTAAGTCTTTGAAGAGTGGCATCTCTATACTGGGAAAATAAGGTCTGCATAGAGTTGCTGATGCTCCTTTTATTTTATTTCTCATTTGTACCAAGTAGTTTGTGACTGAATATTTCTCAGAATAAATTAATATGCGACAAGTATTTGTTTCAAATACGTTCGACGAATTCAATTTACAGCCAAATAAAACATCCATACAATGAAAAACTTTTGGAATATTTATTTTCACTCTAAAATATCTTAGATTTATTCCGCTCTTATCTGTACCTATAGGTTCATATCAACGAATACAGCACGTGGTGTGACATAAATATTTAATTTAATTTTTTTTTTTTTGAAATAACAAAGTTTATTATTTCTCCGGATAAAATGAAGATCTGACAACAATGTAAATACAAGCATAATACCAACCGTATCGCAAAACCCTTGCGCACACAAAAATGTGTTATCCAGCCTCTTTGTTTTTTCAAAAACGTCATGAATCAAATAACTATATTCACCTGTATCACCTGGACAAATTGATGCTGGGAAACATTTTGTTCCAATAAGACGGAACAACTCTTACTGCTACTGACTGCTACTTTTGCAGGTCGTCTAAACTTTTGTTTTTGCAATTTGCACTGGCTAGCAATTCATTAAATTTAACCATTTTAGATCTTTTTTTGTTGGATATCTTGTAGCTATCCATTCTATGTAGAATTTGAACTTTTGTCCTTGAAATGATTTCTGTTACAAAAGTTTTGACAAAGACCGATGTCATTTTTCCCACCTTCTAGCAAAATTAGATATCAAATAAATAGTTCAAAAGTAAAACTTGTTATTATTAAAAAAATTGTAGTTAGAGAACGTCAGTTAAAAACTTTTGCGCCATCCACTATTAGAAACTGATTGACTACCCTCTAAAAGACATTGATTGGATCTTTGTATAAGAAGGAAGGTAACACGCCAATGAAGATTACAACACTCACATTCCTCAAGTCTCCTTCGAGGTGTTGAAAATCAACATTGAAAATGAATACTGTATTTCAAATAATCTTGATTTAAAATATGGGAAATTTCACACCGCCAAATGTTATAACCACGTATTTTGGATTATTCTGATCTCGCTTTGTCAAATTGCGAATAAAGTTTCTTGTTGATTCACAAGTTCACTGAATATACGAGAAAATTGAATTAATTCTTATCAACATCACAAAAATCTATAATACAAATACTATGTATTATTCGTTTGAAATTATTTATTCGTAGACCTCAAGGATAACAAAACTTAACTTCCTCTTCCTTTTGTAGTACTTTGAAAGCTAATTGAAATATTTCGAAAGTTCTTGTAGATTATCCGAATACAGAATAGTAATGGAAAACTTCCAGAATTTTCCACGAGTATTCCATATTTTTACGAAGAGGTTAAGTTACAATATCAAATTTTCATGAAAATACACAGAAAATTTCTCATTTTACGTTATAAGAAAATATTGAATCTTTACTAAATTAGATGAAAGATCGGCCTAAACGAAATAACATTTTTAGTGGAAACCAGGTGGATGTCACTAGTGGAAAAACTTGAAAATGTATCACTACTAGGGGCGGCCACGTAGCCACCACAGAAAAAGGAAACACTTTTTGGCTGGCCATCACTTTTTAAGAGCTTATCCCGAAACGATTCAGCCACGTGGCTAAAACGTGGCAGAAGATGGTAGTGTAGATACGTCCACTCAGTGTAACAACTTTTCGCGTTGTTTTTTTTTTCGTACTTTCCATGTCTTTATAATTATAAATAATACATTGTCTCAGTCCAATCCCTATACACAAGAAGATAGCTTAGCGCTTTAAGAACGACGCTGGCCTGTCGAGCGAGCAAGGACGAACGTCATCAGAGTCATCAGAGCAGAATCGGCAGCGTCTAGTGAGGTTAGATGTGATTTAACCAATTTTTTCACTTTTAAGAAACTATTCTTCAATTTTTATCGAATTTGAACCAACGAAGAATTTGTACAAACATAATTTTTTTGTGTATTTATCCCTTTATCGCTTATGAATATTGTTGGCACCGCACGTACGTTTTTTTCGATACCAACTGTCCATGTAGGAGTATTTCATAGAAAAAATTAGCACATTATACTAAAATAGAATAATGAAAATAATTAGATGAATATTTTCAATATAATTAATTCTTTATAATGTTTAAAAGTTTGTCATTTTCAGAGAACAGGGAGTAGGAAACTTGAAATGACACTTCTAATGTTTATTATTCTCTGAGTAATGTCTTATTTTGAGGGAAACATATTTCAAACAATTAAGGGCATCTATTAATAAAGGGTGTTCCAAAATTATCTTCACCACTTCAAAAATTGATAACTTCGAACATAAACACGATATTTATATTCTGTCTTTTGCATGTATTACTGCAACTAATAAAGTTTTTTATTTCAAAAGGCTGAACAGTTATGTAAAGATGTGAATACCACAACAGAAAGCTTAATGCGTGTCATGGTTCATAGAGACGAAATCAGATACACAGGTTCAACGGAACTTCAGGACAAAATTCCAAAGAGATCCACCATCTAGACCCTCCATCCGTACATGGCACACAAGCTTTATGAGCACCGGATCAGTATTACATAAAATTGGAGCTGGATAATCCAGCACAAGTCCAGAAAATGATGAACGAATACGGCAGATATTGTTCTTTATATACAGTTGCGTCTGTATGCCTATAAGGTACAGTTACTGCAGGCACTGTTACCAACAGATCGACCAAAACGTGTGGAATTTGCCGTAGACATGTTACAACGTATTAAGCTTGTTGAAGATTTCTTGAAAAAGGTGTGTTTCAGTGATGAGTCCACGTTCCACGTGTTTGGTACAATAAATCGCAACAACGTACGAATTTGGGGTTCTGAAACCCCACATGCAGTAGTCGAGCTTCAACGAGATAAACCAAAGATTAATGTGTGGTGTGGGCTTATGCACAACAAAATCATTGGTCCTTTTTTCTATGGAAACCACAGTTACTGGCTGCGTGTACCTGGATATGCTTCAAAACTTTGCTCTTCCTCAGTTGGAAGAATTACATCCGATTGTTTACTTCCAACAGGATAGTGCATCACCACACTGGTTGACAGCTGTTCGGCAACACCTCAACGAACTTTTCCCAGCCGAACAAGATCTCCGGATATAATACCCTTCGATTTCTTCTTGTGGGGTTATTTAGAGGACATTGTTTACTGGACACCGGTTAATCACATTGATGACTTGAAACGCCGCATTACACATGCTTTTAGTACAATTACAGGCGAAATGTTACAGCGTACCTGGCTTGAAATGGATTACCTGGAAGTGCTTAGTGAAGTGTACTAAAAAAACTTTATTAGTTGCAGTAAAACATGCAAAAGACTGAATATAAAAATCTTATTTATTTTCGAAGTTATGAATTTTTGAAGTTGTAAAGATATTTTTGGAACACCCTCTATATGAAAAACTAACAATTTTGAACTATTATCCTTTTTTAAACCAAAACTAACTATTTTTTAATATGCTAATTTTCTCAAACGGTTAGATTTGAACTTAATATTTTGATATCAATATTTTCATTAAAAAATTATTCTAAAATCTCTATATATTCCTTCACATAAACTATTGTATTGATTAGGTTTATTTACTTTGGAGAAGCATATTCCAATAAGTAAGAAGTTAAAAGGTATTCTTTGAGTCGTTATCTAAATGAAAATCAGCTGATATGTTGAGAGAAGATGTAATAAACCAAAAAGTTACAAGGTTCAGGCAGCAGAACTAGAAACCCACTCGTTCTCACTGCATCAGATAATAGAATCAGTCAGTGTGAGAATGGAGTTAGACTCGACATTTTTTACTACCGCGATTGTTTTCGTAATTACGTGATTTTGTTTAACTAAATTATTTTAATAAGTACGTTTTTTTGTGCAATGAATAACGAGACGCACAGATTAATTGGGTCTTACTTGATAAAATGTATTTCGTAAGTTTATTATGAACCATTTACGAAATGTAATACGTGAATAACGGCAAAGTTTTAGAATTAGTTATTACGCGGATGATCCAAGAAGTACCAGGCCTGATTTACAGATGGGGGTAGTTGCTTGGAAAATACCACAGTATTATAAAGTACACAATCTATACAGCATATGTATCTAGTATGAAGACGCCACGTTGTTTAGTATTTGTTTGGTAGCCATCAATAGTGACCGTTTTCAGTGAATTTGTAAACATGGAAAAAATGGATCATCGTTATGTACTTTAATTTGAAAGGCGTTAGCCCAACCAATTTATAAGCTGAACTAGATTCTACTCTGATTTTAAACGCGGTCGTACGACCTGCAAAGAGCAGCATCGCAGTGGTCACTATAACTCCAGGAATGTTGAAGAAAATCCACTGAAAGTATGTTAGCTAGCAGACATACACGCACATTTCAAAAAGTGAAGTACATCGCATATTGGCTTGGACATGAGAAAGCTGTGCGCAAGATGTGCGCCACGTTTGCTAACAATGGAACAATAGAAGCATCTTAAAGATTTTTCCTTCGAGTGTTTGACAAAGTCTCACAGAAATGAAGCTGAAGAAATTTTTGCGCCGTTTCATAATCAGGGATGAAACGTGGGTCCATCACTTCACACCCGAAATAAAAGAACAATCAAAATAATGGACTGAATAGAAAGAACCGGCTCTAAAGAAAGCAAAGGCTGTTCCATCTGCTGGCAAGGTTTTTTTGGATAATTTCCATTGAATACCTTGAAAAAGGAAAATCTATCCATGGGTGAGTATTGTGGGCGAAGAAGTCAAGCAAAAACGCTTGCATTTGGCTAAGAAGAAACTGTCGTTTCATCAAAACAATCCACCAGCTCACGCATCCGTTATTGAAATGGTCAAAATTAATGAATTAAAATTTGAATTGCTACCTCATGTATTAGATTCAATTCCTTCAGATTATTTTCTGTTGGTGGTCCAAGATTGTCCAACAATGAAGAGGTGATGTAAGGAGACAATGGCTATTTAGAAGAGCTTGACAATTCTTATTATAAAAACCGTATAAAACTTATTGAACGTCGCATTACCGCGTTACGTTGAAAAATAAATAAATTTTATCCCTTGTAATACAGAAAATTATCGATTCGTATCGTAGAAAATATTTTGAAATTGATGCGTTATTTTTCGAGAATATTTTCCAATTTATAGTTCTTTCATCTTTTCTATTAAATATTTCAATCAATTAATTCTATCAAACGTCAATTTGATTATTTAATTTTGAGATCTATGGATTTATTGCTACAAATACACAATTTGAAACCAACATAACTAATTATTTCCCGGACTATGAATACGAAAGTATTCGAAAGCTCGGAATATATTGAAGTTAGTACATTTTGGTGTTGAATTTTGCCACATTCCCAATACGGAAACGCTGAAAATCTAGCTGGCAAAGATTTCGTTTTAGTTTTACATCACCAGCTTCGTTTTTAAATAACCAAACTTCGTATTACTGAAATCGAATCGAGAGAAACTCAATTCCACAACAAAATAAGGAACTTTCTTGCTAGAGTAAATCACACCAACAAATTAAGCCCATCAAGCAACCTGTTGTTTATTTTTTCAGCAAAATATTTTGGAAATAATAAGATAACAAATAGATTGGAAATGATAGAAGAGATAGATAATCCGAAAAAGCAGTTGACACAAAACTATGAAGGAAATATTTTCTAGTCAAGTAACATTACCTCATCTTTTGATTGTAATTGATAATTTTATTATGTTTGATATTAAAATTTTCTATTGCATTCATCTATAAATTAAAATCCAGTATTAATCAGGCAAGCCCATAAATATACGGTTGTAATAAGTCTTGAAGGCGTGACATCAAGTTGCCTGCAAAATGGAATCTTTAATTGTAAAGAATTTGCATTGCATTATGCAATTTGTTCCAATCACAACACGAGGTGTACAAGTATGGGTGTTAACAAGACGTCATTAGATTTAAATCACTTGAAATACTTTTCTACATTTACAGCTCTATTGATTTTATTGCAATGAAAACTTTAAATGCTTTGTTTTCTGTAGCTCTGTCAATTATTTTGTTAATCGGGATGTCATTCTCAAGATATATATCTAGATTTCAGTCGAAAATATTCACCACTCGTTTTAAATCTGAACGTACTATTTTAGACCACTTTGTAGTTTCGAATAACACATTACCCACCAATTTGGATTTTTAAGTAACAAATGCACACATTATGCTTTACTCTATTTCCTAAATAATGTCTACTCTAGCTTAAACAGGCATTTTTCTACGGCCTTCGTTTGTGTTTATCATAATATTTTGATTAACAAATTGCAGTACTACGGTTTCAACACCTCTCGCATGGTTCAAGTCGTACCTTACAAATAGAAGCTCGTAAGGTTTGATACAACGATGTCTTCTTGCAAGCCAATAGAATGGGAAGTGCCCCAAGGCTCAGTATTAGGCTCTATTTTGTTTTTATGTTTATGAACGACATCGACTATCTAGACATCAGTGGTGAAATATGTCTATTTGCAGACGACACTAGTATCTCTTGGAGCAACCCTGATCTCACGGCACTTCATAATTCATAAGCAGGCTTCTCCAGTTTCAGAAAGATCGTTACATAGCTATCCACAACCTTTATCTACCTACTTTACGTTCAGAATGAGTTAAGGGCTCAATATTTTACAATGCAAAAAATGCACAATCACTTGTCAACTGAAATCAAATCGATATCATCTTTTCCCGCATTCTGCAATAAATTGAGGACATATTCTATTCAAATAATGATATTTATTTCCAGTCATGCTGCATACTGGTTTAAACTAATTATTTCCAATTACATTAACTATAATTTTGTTACATTGTGGTTTTGTTCTATATATTGAAATTTTATTTTGTTTGTTTCATTTGCATTTATTTATTTTTGGGTTTGTTTTTTAGTTTTTCTCTACAAATTCTAACAATTTTTTAACAAAAAAGCATTTCTCTCAAACAGTGCTCACCCCAAAGGCGTCAATTATATTCTCTATCTATTGTTACTTATAATACCTATTCCCATAAAAAAGTAGAGAATTTCATTAATTAGTTGCCTTCGTAAAAAATAAAAG
Source organism: Diorhabda sublineata (assembly GCF_026230105.1). NCBI lineage: Eukaryota > Metazoa > Arthropoda > Insecta > Coleoptera > Chrysomelidae > Diorhabda > Diorhabda sublineata. Next base: position 3,931,771 of record NC_079476.1, read on the forward strand.
TGAGAAAATGAAAATCAAGATAAAACAAAATCGAAGAAGGATAATTAAGATGATTTGGCCATATAATGAGAGAAAAACGTTTAATACGGAAGATATACGAAGTACGAACAATAAAAATGGAAGACCGAGAACAAGCTGGACAAAAGAAACTAGGATAGCAGGACTAGGAATAAGATGGCAGGAAATAAAAAAAGACACAGGATAGAAAAGAATGAAAACTGCGGTGGAGCTCACGTAATTCCTCGGCATTACTTATACCCGAAAAGGTAGAAAGGCCTCTGGATTAAGTAAGTAAGTTTTTTTCAGAATATACCATAGAATAATTTGAGAAAAAAATTTGTGTTAACCAAGGAAATTATAGCAGCTTTTGCATTTTAATTGAAAGATTAATGGATATTTCTTAGATATCAAATAAAATCTCGAATATCTGGATGACATGTTCTCAAGATAATTCGAATACAACCATATTGGATATTACATTAATAATTATCAACATTTTCTAATACAATAAAGGGTAAGTATCTTTTATATTTGATCCAATACGTCTCCTTTTGCAAAAATATTGTTTATCATTTCCTGTACATATTCAATTATATCGATGGTTTTGTTAATTACGGCAACTGTTCTTATATCTTTAACTTTTTTTGATAATCAATTTTGCGTCAAATTGTCTTTTTCACTTCACCAAATTGTTGAATTTCTTGCTTCCAAAGATTGCAATAACTAAATAAAGGTTGGCCAAAATGGATTCACGTATTTGAGTAGTGGAAGACAGCCGAGGGATTTTGTAGGAAATTGCATCCAGTTTTGTTGACATCATCGTGAGATTGTTGTTGAATATTATTTGTAATCGATAGAATCTGCTATAACTGCTCAATGGTAATGGTTCATTACTTGATCACAATATAATTTGTTAGGTAAATACAAATAATAAATAAACTTGTCATCGTTGTATGGTGCGATCTTATCAAAATGCTGATAGCTTAACAAGGCGAGAATTATATAGAAGCTTCTCTGATGAAGCTTATTGCTTAATGTCATTAACTACAATGCATTTCCATTACTATGTGCTGTAAGATCTCAAAAATTAGTATCTAACGATTTTTTTCAAAGACATATGTATAACTGTTACAGTTAATTGCCAATCTTCTGTTTCTACAAGATGATACAATTAAATTAATCAATTCCCCTATTTGCTTTTTAAAAACAATTTATTTAGAAAACCGAGGATTTAAAAATTTAAAATTACAATTACTTACACTAATTTGACTGGCGTACTAGACGAATATCATATTGAATGAAGCCAGTATTAGTTTTACAAGCTTCTTTATATACTAGTACTTATCTTATACAATAATAATTATAAAATTACATAAATCTATTTACCGTTCATTATAGTCACATCAATAATAATTAAATAATAAATAATTGGAAACTATACCTTAATGAGGTTGAAGTTGAATCTATAAAACTGTCAGAGAGACTAAACACAGACAATTTACAGTAACGATAACATAGTGAGGTTAGAGTTAATAATAATAAACAAGTAATTGATGATTATGCTGTGAAAAGGGTAGTTTTGGATTACATAACTCTACCACAGCCCACATGATTATTATGTTTCACTTGAAATTGGATGTTTATTGTTGTAAGTCCCGTTCACTCGAATGACATAGTGTTTTGTAGTTATAAACACCCATTTCCTAAATTTGTGTCCTCATTGATTTCTGGATTTTTTGTTCTAGTCAAATTTGTATACATCTTATTAAAATAATTATACAGAGAGCATGTTAAAATACATGCGTTGATATCACCATGTGTCTAAATCACCTGAAGTAACAGTATTAAATTAACAACTTTTCCAAAAAAAAATTTTCAAGAATAATTTTTGATAATGGACTGATTATAGAGACAACGAAAATATCTGTAATTGTGTTTAATTTTGATGTAAGTGTTTTCTGTTTTCAAGTTATGATTCCATCTTCACGTTCACCTGGAAGTTAGTGTAATAATTTTTGAAACGGTATACGTAATGATCTGTTACAGTTTGTTCGGCAAATATTAGTGTCCCAACAAAGACGACGATCTTTTCAGAACCCCAACCGCTTTATCTCAATAGGGAGTCTCAAAACAGGCACTTGAAATTTCACAAAGAGGCGTTGAGGTGTAAACGATACCTATACATCTAGCTAGAATGAAGTGGCCATTGACAATGATATCTATTTCAAAAGATCAAATGAGACCCTTTTAAAATACAATGATTCGGAAACGCTCCATTTTACCGGGTGTATATCATATGGACAGATCAGAATTTTATCAAGGAATAACTTTAAAATTATACAGGGAGAAATAGAACAGAGAAACCCATTCAAAAAGCATACTGTTTCCATTTGTCCTGATTTATATAATTCGCAGTTGTCGTTAGTAAATTCTTAATGTTTATTCAAAGGTTATTGAATAAACCATATTCGGAATTACTTCTTGATTTTCTTCTTAATTTATTGAGAAAAATACTACGTTTCACTCAACAGCGACATAACAAACAAGTTGAGTTATACAAACCTCACTTTTCAACCCATTAGGACCTACCTAAGTAAAGTTTGAAGCGTTCGGTTCACCTTTAATAATTATGTTAACGATGTTAACGATGCTGTTAGGTCCCATTTTGTAAGTGAAAGTTAAACCTCAAATGTCGGTTTAAACTACAGATACCGTTTGATTCACGTTTTTTAGGTGGCGTTTACTGAACAACTTAGGCTTAAACATTACAAGCGCTCTGGGGGTAGTTTAATTTTCAGTTTAACGTGAAACAGAGAATCCGAATCTAGCTTTTTTCAAATTGTTTACATTTTATAGAAGGTTTTGATAAATTGATTGAAGTTTCACAACTTATATTGAAGAATTCGACGATGATGATGAAGAAATTATCAATATTGTCGACGCAGTAAGAACACACAAAGATACTTGTCAACTCCTCCCCAGTTATCGTATAAATTTTTTTAGATTTGACATTTTATGTATTTTTTCTCAAGGAAAACTAAATGCATTACTACATAGAAATTGCACGATTTTCTTTGATCTTTTTTGTTTATAGAACAATTTTATTTATTCTTGGCTTAAATTAGAGTTCAAACAGTTTAAACTCCAGTCTCACCCTAGGCTGTGAAATTGGCCCTTAGTGTAAGTGGTTGTTTGTTTACGAAGAAGTTGGCATTCGTTTCGTGTAAGTATTACGAAGCATTTCCGTTTCAGTTTGAATTTATTTCCGCAGTTGATTTCTATAGTAGAATTGTTGTTTCTTCCATTAGAAAATCTCATTTCGAATAAAAAAATTAGGAAAACTTACTTTGGAACAGCTTTTTTCGAGCGTTACATATAAGTAACGTTAGGCGACATATTATTTTGCTTCTAGGGCTTCCGAAACGTTAAAAGATGCAGATACCAGATTCAAACTTCCTTACTGATAAGGACTCTGCTGATGAGGACCAAATTGGGAAGTTGGATAATCTGAGTGACTGTCAATTTCAATCTCAAGTTGAAATAGAGCTTTCGAGTGAACAACGCATTTATATAAAGCTACATAAATTTTGCTAGAAAAATTTGGTCTCAAAAATAATATTAACTGAAGTGAAGATTGGGATATAGAGGAATGAAGATGTCGGACTCTTTCTGACGGGAATTATAAACCATTATGTGTGAAAAGTCTAACTTATCTTAACATATATGAATATTTTGCTATCCATGTAAAAAATATATATACAACTGATGTTAGATACTTATAAAGATTGTCATTGGCCACTAACAAACTTTATTTGATAAAAAATAAAGAAATCTCGGTTAAATTGGATTAACTGAAATATGAATAATTTTTTTCATGCTGCATGATTCAGAAATACCAAATGAGGTATTAAACGACTGATCGACTAATCCTGAATCATTCAATTAGCCTTAATTAGCCAGCTTTCATATCTGTGATACAGAATTTCCTCTGAATTAAAAATATGAAAGTTATAATGAACTTGTAGAAGACCTTCTGCTACAATTGGAAAAATTTAGGTTGCAATAAGAGCATGAAACTCAATAGTCATCAAAACAGGTTTTTGGAAAGGTTGTGCGTATAGTTGTCTTCTGATATGTCATTTTCCAAAGCTTGCACATCAGAGAAGAACATTAAAACGAAATTTCTTAAAACTCAATGATTTTTTCTTTTGTAGTCAAGTTTTTATTAGTGAATCTAGTAAAAACTAAGCTAAAAGATAGAAATCTTCTAGTTATATTTTTGAAAATAGCATCAGCAAAAATCTCTTCAGCAACCTATGTAATGGGAACCCTTTCTACTGGCAACACTCACATCACAACTTGGAAATATTCTTTTTACTCTATTAATATTGATGAAGCATGTAAATAGGGTTAATTAGCACTCTTAAAGAAATATTAGAGTGAGTATTTTTTTATTACTAATAGACTTCATGAAAGAATTAACTGTGAAAAGGAATTTCATACTGTACTCACAAATTATCCAAATTCTATCAAACTTTAAGTGTTTGATTAAAATATAAATCACGGATTTACTTACAAACAAAGGAGTAAAGTAAGAAAATAATGAAATAACTACTTTCCTTCGATATCTTGGAATCCATGTTGCTAATGCTATACAATATTCATGGAAGGCATAAAGGCAATTACTAAAAATAATTGTTAGAAATGAAATACGTAAAAGTTTTAATGAGAAAATAACTTGCCATCAGCTATAGAACTGAATAAATGTTAATAATTAATTGGGAAAAATATAGTTATATTCCCAAATTTAATCAGACTTGTTATTATTCCACAGATAACACATCATATAATACATAACTAAATAAGTCGTGTGACTGATACACTGTCTTATGACGTTTATGAAGTACCAACTTTCAAAAGACTATTTGTAAAATGACATTTCGATTAGTCAGAAAAAAGTGACAGCCATTTAAGTGAAGTTACTTTTGCCATTTTCAAAACAATAGATTCAATTGAAGGAATATAGAAAAAAATCAGGGATACCAATCATAGACAACGAAACATTCTCCACTGCGATAATACGAGATCTCGCAAATCAGTTCAAACAAAAACGTTTTTGAACAGTCAAAACATAGAATTGAAGGATCATACGTCGTACAGTCCTTATTTGGTACCCAGTGATTTCTTCTTATTCCCGCAGATCAAAAATAAATAAAAGTCAACGTTTTTCTACTCCTTAAGAAGCGGTTGGGGAAAACTCACTCTATTTGTTTCCATATCGACTTAAAATTATGTATTAGGACATATTTCAATGTGGAATTTGATGATCTAAATAAGGCGTGTGACCGACACACAGATGAAGCTACCATGTGATGTTTATGAAGTTCCAGCTTTCAAAAGACTATGTGTAAAACTGCATGACATAAACAATTTTGTGTGCTAATTTATCATTGTTTCTTGATGTAAAAAAAGGACACCGATGATGGTGAACATTCTGGTCGTCCAATTGAGATAGTTACTCCAGAGAGCATCAACAAAGTCCACAAATTAGTTATGTCTAATCGCAAATTGCGTGAGATAGCAAAGGCCGAAAAGATATCAGAAGGCAGTGTGTTTACAATTATGCATGAACATTTGACCATGAGAGATGAGTGATTGGCCAAGTTTACACGTGATAAATCAGATTTTTTGCGTCGATATGTGACAATAAACGCAACATGGAGCCACCACTTCACTCCGGAATCAAAAAGATCATCATCTGAGTGTACTGCAGCCAGTGAACCACGTACGAAGCGTACAGAAGCACCACAGTCAGGTGGAAAAATGATGGCTTCAGTATTTTGGGATGCGCATGGAATATTCGACATCGAGTATCTCCAAAAAGGAGAGACAAATAATAGCGAATACTACATTGGAGTTGAGTTAGGTTGGATCGTTTAAATGCAAAAATCAAGGAAAACTACCTCATATGTCGAAGAAAAAATCACTGTTTTACTAAGACAAAGCACCGATTCACAAGCCGTTGGAATCGATGGTTAAATTGAACGAATTACACTTCGAATTGCTTCCTCATCTACCGTATAGTCCAGATCTGGTCCTTAGTGACTACTGGCTATTCCCTGATCTCAAAAAAATGCTCGCCGGTAAGAAATTCATCTCAAATGAAGAAGCAATTGCTGAAACTGTAGCCTATTTTCAGACAAAAGACAAATATTTCCTCAAGCACGGCACCGAAAAGCTAGAACAGCATTAAAATTATATTGCTCTTGAAGGAGATTACAAGAATATTGATAAAATCGATTTTTGGCAAAAAAATATATTTTTCTTTGTTAGTCAGCCAACTTATTGAGTAATGTATACAATCTGTTTATAATTTCAGACTGAAAACCTTGCTACATCTTCCTACGCCGATGGAAATACATGATTGTAAAAAATTAGGTAACAGACATTAAGTTTTTGTTCTGGGTGGTCTGATAATAAGAAGCATTCCTGTTGTTCTCTGCTGAACCCTGTGGAACCCCGCTGACCTGATTATTGACATTCAGATGATTAGACCTATGCCAGTAATTGAGCCGTCAACATCCGAGTTTGTTAAATGAGAACATTTATTAAATGACATGATTTGCATATTTTTGTATAAGATGTGGGCTTAAAATATTATTCTGTTTATAAATACGAGGTGTACAAACGACGGATATATCAAAAAATATTCAAAACTATAACCTATTTTATTACAATCGAGTAATATATGTTCCGAGGTATAGCTGTAATAACTAAATACGTTCATCTGGATTTCACAGATGTTACAAAACTATTCCCAGTATAAAAACAAAGTTTTTTTATTTAAGTAAAAATTCGAGAAGCAAATGCAATATATTTACAAAACAACTTTATCCCCTTCAAAATACTCTCCATTACAAGTAATACATTTATCCCAGCGATTCTTTCACTGTTCGAAACATTGTTTGAACTCATCTTTAGAGATGACTGCAAGCTCCTGTCTCGTTCTTTTCTTAATGTCCTCAATGTTTTCAAATCGCCGTCCTTTCATGCCCCTTTTTATGTTGTTTGGTCTCGTGGTGAGAAATCAATCAGAAAAACGCTTGTTATGAGTTTCCATAGTGTCAAGATTTGCTTTAGTTAGTGACGAAATATACCTCCATAACATCGATTACTGTTCAGGTTCTGGGGTGTCGTAATATGTATTTCAAATGGTTTAATATTTTTTGCGTATAGAAAACGACTCACAAATCTGATTTCACATTGGGAAGCATTTTCAATTAAGGCTGACAAGGACCATTACAAAAAAAAATAAAAAAAAGAAACGCATGCTCGGAATTGCTATCACGGCGCTTCTTTAGATAGCAATAGAAACGGATGTACCTGGTATCTACTATCAAAGCTGCAAATCGTAGAATTTTCTTCTCCAAAACTGTTATAACAAAAATCAACATAATTAGAGCAATTCACAAAAACCTTTTGATCTTGATTAACTTACGAGATAGACGCGAGATTTTATGAGACATTTGTGACAACTTTTAGAACTCCAAAATTAATTTGCTACGAATACTTATTGTCTCTAAAGTCATGTTTAATGTTACATAAAATGTTTATTTTTCTGTTAAAATGATATTTAATTACGTAGGTTGGACAAAACTAGGTCAAAAAAACTCATAGCGATGTTATCATTACATGAATGGAAAAAATTTAATGAGAATGAATCGCATACATATTATTCCTGTATTGTTTCGAACGACCACGCACTCCGCTGCTATTTTGTAAATTCATTATTATTATTTATTACCCATAATTAAACTTACTTATTTCATTTTTTATTTGTTCCACAAATAAAATTGCACGTAGGAATCGATTTTTTCATTCGATTTTTATATTTGCTTCGAAGTGGGAGATTTGAATGTGAGCAATTATCTATTATGTTAACTAATTACTATTTGATTCAGTTTTTTATTCAACTTTGAGGTAAATGCTACCTAGCAGTTTATATACATATGTACTAGCGGACCCGACAGACGTTGTCCTATACGCACATTTTAGCGAAAACAGAAAGACGACAATTTCGGCAAAATTATCAAATGTAGTCGAATATAATACAGGTATGGGAGGCGTTGATAAACAGGACCAATTGCTAATGTTCTTAATGGATGTTCGCGACCACATTTTTCATGGCTTCTCTATCTCTAGCGGTATGGATCAATATCTGAATATCTTGTATCCTCTCTTGCCTTCGACTATCTGCTGAAGGAATTGATATTTATGGTCTCGCATTATATGGCCAAGGTATGCAATCTTCCGTTTCTTCACGATGTTGAAGAGTTCACGGTCTTTATTGATACGCCTGAGAATATCCTCATTCCTCACTTTGGCAGTCCATGGTATCTTCAAGATTCTACGATATACCCACATTCCGAATGCCTTTAATTTGTTGATGTTTTTTACCTTAAGGGTCCATCCCGTAAAGAAGCACTGACCAAACGTAGCACCGCACAAGTCTCAGTCTAAGATCAAGATCAAAGTCGGTACATGTAAATACATTTTTAAATTTTATGAATGTACTTCGAGCTTGTTCAATTCGGCATTTTATTTCACCGTCCGACGACCATTCTTCATAGAGCCATGTTCCTAGATATTTAAATTTTTCTTACCCGTTCTATAGCTTTTCCATTATATGTTACTCTAGATTTTCTAAACGTATTCGCTTCTCTGTTGTGTTTCATTCATTCATTGAGTTGGCATTATAATGACCCGTAATTTTTATAAGCTCTTGCTCTTGTAGTCCAATTTCGACCAATCGATTAATCGCGGTCGATATATTAGACGGGTTATCAATTTGTTTCCAGTACACATTCTTTAATCACCTTGGCTAGTCTTCCTGAGAAAAGAGATATATTTAACTCGATTTGTTCATTGATTCGATGCAAAAAAGTCACTCCAACAAACAGCTATATGAGAAAATTTCCGTTGCAGCCCTTCAGTGATGTTTCCATTCCATAAAGTCATTTTTCATTTCCATTTGTCTGTTATTTTTACGGAACTTAATGCTGCCAAACTTTGTTTCCTTTTACAGTGATCTGATTGCAGTTTTCGATTAATCGCGGGCAGCTCCGCTTGGTGAAATATCTTTTGAATGGAATAATAACTTTTATTTCTTTATACATAATATCTTTCTTACTTGCTAAATTCCACATGCTTTTGGCCATAGCTCTTTTAATTCTATACCATTTTTTCTTCTCATATTGACAGCCCAATTCATTAAAATCAACGTCAATTCTTCCGCCGTCCGATTTCCATTTAATGTATCAATTCTATCATTGCCAAAGTTCATGGATGCTTTCAAAACTTTTTACTGTAATTGGTATTTTCTCTTATGTTCGATTCTATAAATTCATTGATATTCTCGTCATTAATACAACCAAATCGTGAAATTTTGAAAAATTGAATATTTGAAATGTCAAAATGAAAATATATCAATATGTATCAATGGCAATGTCCAAATAATCTATTTTCAGCATTATGTTTTACTGATTGGTTTTATTCAATTAGAATACTTCGAATTAATTGATTTATTTGTAATTCTACTGGAGCAAAACATTTTCTTGTATATTGTCCAGTATGATTTTCTCAATATTTCACCATTTCTCGAATTGTAATATTTAGAATATGTTTGAAATTCCTGCTGCCCGCCGCTAAAAATCAATTTCTAAAGATAATAGTCTTTGTTTCATTTTTAACGACAGCTGCCACGATTCCCATCCATGTAAAACAACAGTCTTGAAAATTGTATTATCTATTTCATGTTTTTTTTTTCTGTAAAGGTTTTATTGGACTATGGTAAGGAGTTCAATGATCCAATGATTTTTTTTTGCCACTGCTTGGGATTTTCATTCCCAAATACAAGTATTCTTCAGAAGTTGGTATTTGGCTGCCGTCTTAAAATATTTTTCATACCATAATTCTATTTGTGATTACACCTTGTATAGACTCAGAAGCCTAACATGCCATTTACTAATTCACTGAATGGTAGTAAAGTTTATATTTAAGTCAAATGATACAACAATGTGTAGGTTCCAAATATAATCACAGTGAACTTATAAGGTATGTTAATGAGGTAGTTTATTTTAATAATTTGACAATAATGGGTCTTAATAAAAAAAATGTTGTTTTACTAATTAATCAGTATTTTGGAATTTTAAATGTTTTTATTTGCAAATAAATTAAAAAAATTAATTAATTAGAGCGACTAGTCTTAATTTTGATTGAAATAGAATAAGAAATGTATTTCTTATTTTTGTCATAGTTATTTTTATCAGTTGTTTTAATCTCGCAACAATTACAAGTAGATATGAGAGTTTGAACATCTTGAAAAGGCATTAACAATCAAAACGGATCAAATATAAATACGCAATCTTAGGAAAATGTACTGTGTGATCTGGTTGTGAATTTGCGTGGAAAAGCAAGAGAAAAGCGACGATTTATATATACAAGTATGTATGTATGGATTTGTGTAGCCTTCCCCCAAAAAATTCAATAGGAATGGTGATTCCCATACTCATCCAATTTTTCGAGCATAGAAAAGCAATTAACAGGAATAAACGGCCTGGACTACTCACTTGAGTGATTTTGCTTTCGTGTCCACAGGTCTCAAGAATAACAGAAAGCGTATTTGTTATGTTACAGCGGTATCAGCTTGACTAAATCCTCAAGTCAAGTCGTTTTGTTACTTCAATATGTTTGACTGGCTCTTGTCATATGCCCAGGGTTTCTTCTGAAACTCGTCAAACGTTTTTGATGAATTCTTTCCAATAAAAACTTAAATTTCACCCACATCTTTGTTTTATTTGAACACTTCTCGTACAAGCAGAAATAGTATTCCGTGGAGTCTGAAGAATAGTACAGGCACCGACTTTAACTATCGATGCAAGTTCCTATAATCATAATTATAAGATAATGTTCTTTTTAAAAGCAATTGTTACTGACAGCAATTGAGAATTCCAATTCAAATCTTCGTTTTAACCATTAAAATCTGTTCATAGTTTTCTTACAGTTTACGTTTCAGAAATAAAATTTCAGTTCGTTTCATAGCAACGTATATGTCATACCGTTATAGGTTCCATTTTTTGCCGTCACTATCGCTGTGGGCGGATTTAGGTCTTGGGATACCCCTGACATCTTCAGTCAGCGTAAAACCTTAAAACTTTGACGGTATGGAATACCGATGCATATGAAACCACCTTATGTCAATCTGACAAAAAGTTGCTCGTTCCTACCTAATCTGTTATACGTTTAGCTCAGTCATTTTCAAAAACCAATCGTAATATAAAGTGTGACAATTGGTTTACATCAATTGAGCTAGCTGAAGAACTTCTGAAACGCCGTATTACTGTTGTTGGTACGAAATAAGCCTCAAATTCCAGAGATGTTTCTTCAATTGCATTGCAATTTTCTTAAGAATAAAACTTGCATTCTAAATAATAATATTCCTATTTTTAAAAAGCTAGTAGCGTGTATTTCCGCCTCTGGATATAATTGTTGCTAACATTCTCCTGGACATGTTTTCAATTAGGTGCTGTATCACTTCTGGAGGTATGTTCTCCCATTCCTCTAATGCCGCTTGCTCAAGCTCATTTAAATTTTGAGGAGATGAATTTCGACAACGAATACAGCGTTTTAAAATGTCGATAGGATTCATATTTGGACTTTTTGGTGGCCAGTCCAGGGTATTAATTCCTACTTCATCTAGGTAATTCAGAACATCTGTCAAAACATGTGGCCTAGCATTATCATGCATTAAACTAAAATCATCACCAATAACTGTCCCGATCGGGAAGACGTTATTTTCAAGAATGTCAGTTATGTATCTTGCTGCGTTAAGGACGGGTCTAGGGGAAACACTGATTCTGTGCGGACATCAAAACAAATTCCTCCCCAAAATATGATAGACCTCTTTGGAACGGCTCCCTGGGAATGATACAAGACTGCACAAATCTTTTTTCCTTGCTGTCTTCGAATTTGATTACGTCCATCTGGACCTCTTAGACTGATTGTTGTCTCATTAGTAAATAAAACTTGGCACCAATTTTCTAAATTCCAATCTAAATGTTGCCCTGAAAATCTAGCAACACGATGCTGCCTGGTTAGTAAAGGTGCCTGGAGAGCTCTTTTGTTGTGTAGACCAGCATTCTGATGGTCTGGTCTATTAGAGATATTTACATTTCGGAATTCTCGTAAAAGGCTGTTGAGCTCGACACTCGTCTTTGACCGATTTCTTAATGAATTTAATTGCAAAAAACTGTCATCTTGAGGAGTTAAACTGAAGGACGTACTTGTCCAGGCCTCCTAGAATGTGAATCGGTCTCTCGAAATCTACTTCAATCTGCCAGTGGTTGTGTGGTGTACGCCAAAGAGATTTGCCACTTTACGATAACTTTGTCCCTGTCCTACTAATTCGGCTATTCTTTCGGCTTCGCGTTCACTTAACTATCTGACTCTATTCATTTTTTGTTTAACTAGTCTTGACTTTAACACACATCGATTGATTTAAATTACTGCTGTCCACAAGTTGGTACAACAATAGAATGAAAGAAACATTAAAATATGCATTAATTTAATTATTGCTGTTAATTAATTGCTGATAAGACATTTTAGAATTCAAGATACTTCAAGTTTTTGTGATCGAAAAAACACATATTAGGTTCTGATACTGAAATAAAGGGTGGTGCGTTATTTATGGCCACGAATTTACCTTGTGATATTGGGAAAATGTAGGTACCTGATTTGAGAATGAACTTTTTTAGACTACGTCATCTGGAAGTTATTCGTTCTGTTTTCATTTACATACCGAAATTTGCGTTTTGAGTGTTCCATGTAGTGACAGTGACAATAATTCCGTTCTGCAAAACACTTTTGGGACGCTCTGGAGTAGACCACTTTAACTTCCTTACATGTAACTCTAGCCACTTCAATGTTGACGGAAAATGTAGTGTTCCCTTATTTTTCAGAAAAATCTAAAATCTGGAAAAGTTCTACTTTACAGTCTACTTTCTCGATGATTAAAAGTATTCTCGCAACAAAACAAGATGTTCAAATCAACAAATATTCAAAACTCATCAATTTTTTGAAGAATACAAAACAAAGGGTACACTGCAAAAAAATCAAAAACTTTTACCAGAGAAAATATAATAGAACCCGATGAGATGAAAGTATGTATTATTATAATAGCTGTGGCAGGTGGATTACGACGATATGAATTAAGAAAATTAAAATTGAATGATATTCAAAGTGAAAATGATGTTTTAATTATAGCAGTACCAGAAACCAAAACTAACAAACAACTTATCTTTAGTGTAACAAACAAAATTTGTCTTGGTATAAATCCCATCGAATTGTTCCGTAAATATTTAGCATTGAAACCTCCACACGCAAATCATTCAAATTTCTTTCTCAGCTATCATAAAGACAAGTGTTCAACCCAAGTTTTGGGAAATCATAACTTTAGGATACCATGCAATATTGCTAAATATCTACATTTACAAAATCCAAAGATTCTAAAGGCCACTGTTTTAGACGCACTTCAGCGTCCTTTTAGATACTGGCGCAGACCTTCTGATGTTAAAAAGGCATGGTTGATTGGCTTCTTCCATCGTAGCGGAAGCTTATAAAGATGATTCAGAAACAAATAAGATTAAAATTTCTAACAGAATAATTTCTTACGCCACAAATACAAATCAATCAACAAATTTTATCGAAGACACAAACGATACAAATTGTATCGAAATCACAAACACATCTACAGAGATTCCATCAACATCTAGTAGAGATATACATATTTCATCTGTATCCAATCCAATAAATATTAATAATTATCCTCGAGGTACAATAAACATTACTTTTTGCAAATAATTATTTATTTTCTTTCCTCAGTGTAATTGAAAAAGTTTTGGATCTTATGCGTCGTCTAAAAAATGTTGTGTACGGCTCGGCTGAAATACTACTTTGTTGGTCTTGTCTGAATTTTCAGACTTATTCAACAAAGTAGCACTTTCAGTCCTTATAATACAAATAACTATTTTCTATTATGTAGCTATGACTATACTAACTGATACTTTTTTACTCGAAAAGAATTGTATTTTTGTATTATTTTATATGATTAATTGCCGTTTTCTGAACTTTTATTCGAAAATATATGTTTTTGTTCTTGTTATAAACTCAAATTTTTATTTCTAATTTACCCTTTTATATTTCTAAAAGCAAAAACTATCATAAAAAGGGCGAATGCATGAAAAATTTGTGCACGAAAACACGACTTTTGAAAATAGCGGTATCACACACCCTTTCCGGCAAAAAAAAGATGTTTACACAGCAGGGTTAGGTATGGAGTTTATCCCAGAAAGTAGAGATTCTCGATAAGTGAAAATTATCCAAGTGGTAACTGTTTTTCATTAAAATGAAATTTAGTACAATTTTTATCTACCTCTGTTGTGCGATTATCTTTATAGATATTCATTCATTATTTTTAATATTAATGATTTAGTCACTAACTACAATTATTTCTTGCAATTATAATCAATTTTTTGTCGATTTTTACAAAACAAATATTCCACATATAACTTTATGGAATTGAAGGAAAACCGGTATCATTACCCTGAACCCTTTATTCAACATGCCTTTTATGTAAATGATCCAATGTGTATCACCGCTTTTAAATTCAAATAACAACCACCATAAACATTGACTACACCCTAAATTTTTTCTAAAAACATTTTGTTGAAGGTGAGACAACTGTCACAATAGATTCATCCTTTTTATGTATTAACCTTTATCGTATAGATAAGAGTATCAATACGGTAAGTGCCTAATGAGGTTTACACCCTTAAGGACCATAAATTTGTGGTAAAAGATTACTGACATCTGCAAATGTGTGTATAGACCCTCATTTATAACATACAATAGAACAGTTTAAGAAATCCACTTCGGCTTGTATCCAAAATTATAAAACAATGCTTTAGTATATCAATATGATTGATTACCATGACAATATGTCATTGCCTGAAATTAGTAGCTATTGGAAATCGGGTACGGCTAATCAAAACAATTAAAGGTCTTATATTTTTGGGATTTACACAAATCACACTTACAGCTTTCAAAATCTGTGAAAACCTTGACAAAAAGTTATATAGGGTGTTCAGAAAATGCCTAATATCGCTATCTAAAAACTTCGAAAACTCAATTTTTTCAAATGGCAACCCCCCTTTTTTTTCTTTACCAATGGATTCTACGCTTCAAATTCCCAGGACTCTCAAATATCTCAAATCAACGGTTTTTGTAGCAACTTGAAAAAACTGAAAAGTTCATGGCTTTTAATTGTTGTTTAACGTATCATCAAACAAACAATGAAAACAGCTTGACATTTAAGTGTTGAAAAAGTGTTCATCATGTCCCCTTTAGGGCTTATTAATGAAGATTATTTCAATTTGCTAGTAATATACGGGGAATGTGATAAGGTTATTAAACGAGCCTGCGGTACTTTCCGTTTGCGATTCGGGTTAGACCACGACTTATGCGGCTCAATCAAAATTGTAAAAAGCACGGTCAGTTTGTTGTACCGTGCTACAAATTTAAACATGTCATAGACAATGTAGCCAATGAAATTACAGTCATGGGATAATTCAGAGCGTATCCTCAAAATTCATTAACCGATGCGGAAAGAGATCCATCCGTATTCAATCTCGTTGGTACAAAATTTAAAGCCAGGTGATGATCAAAGAAGAATTGCTTTTTGTGAATTTATATTAATTAAAACTCAGGAAGACTTTTACAAAACTTAATTTGAACAAATGAGTGTAAAATTCAAAAGAATGGAATATTTAACCGGCGCAACTCCCATTATTGAAGTAATACTAATCCCCACATGTTGCGTGTAAGACAGTTTCGAGGATACTGGAATTTCAATGTTTTCGCTGCGATTAAAAATGACAGTACGCTGGTGGTACATTTTTATGACGAAAACTTGAATAGTTATCTTACTATTCTAATTTGAGTGTGAATTTTACTTCAAAATTTTGTTTATTTCAGGTAACAAATACTAGAAAATTATTTACACCCACTAAATTGGAACCAGCTGTGGTATCAACCCACGACGGAGCCCCACCACATGGTAGTGCGTTTGTAAATTACTTTTTACAGACTAATTTTGAGAACCGATAGATAGCACATGATGGACCGCATCAATGGCCTCCCCGATATCACCCCATTAAATTTTTTTCTTTGGAGTCGTATAAAAGATATCGTGTATGCTTCGCCGCTAACTAAGACAGTAGATTGTCAGGAAAGAATTCGGAATGCATTTCTCTTTCACCACAAGAAATTCAAAACGCCACTCAGCCCGCATTTTTAAGAATAATCCATAAATGTTTGGAAGTTAGGGGCAATCATTTAGAACATTTAATTTAGTATAATTTTTAGTTTTGTTCTTCTCCTGTTAGTGTAGTGTTTTTAAATATTTTTTAATTGACTAAGCTATTTTAATTTTTGATACGCTAACTTTTGTTATTCGATGTTTTCCATCTGCAGGTGGTGAATAAAAACCATGAAAATTTCAGTTTTTCCAAGTTAATTTGAGATATATGAAGTTTTTTTTCGAAGTTTTTAGATAACGAAATTCCCACCCTATATAAATGTTTGTCAATGTTTTCACAGATTTCGAAAGCTGTAAGTGTTATTTGTCCAAATCCCAAAAATATTAGACCTGACTAACATAAACTAAGAAATATAATTTTTTTAGTGGAAGGCTGCATGCGTCCAAAAATTTCGTGTGAAATAATTAAAAATTGGTGGACTAAACCTTTTATAAAGTTATATGGAAATTTTGCGTGGATCTCAAAAATTTTATAAAAACCATAGCATTTCGTTCAAAATAACGAAGTTTGGGTCCACTTTCGGTATAACCAGAAGTTTCAGAAAACTGAAATCATTTTAGCTGAAACGATCATTTCGGAAAACCCATGCAATAGTTATTTTCCTAATAAGTGCGGAAAGTGATACTTTACGCATGAGTTAGGAGCATTATTTTTTCTACGACCGTATATACAAAAAAGTATACCAATCCATTTTTCTAGAATTATTTTATTCCAACAAACATAATAATATACAAAACTTTAACTAAAAACTACTAATTATTATAAATATTAATATTGAAAACACAATTTGTTGTATTCTGTAGACTAGTAAGAATTGCCCATCCAGTGGAGTTATTTGATTTTAACTGGAAGGTAGATGACGTCGATGAGGATGGCGTCGGTTGCAGGTCGCATAAAGATGACGGTGACGGCAACGGTTTTAAGTCATTTGGCAGGTAACAGCTCGGAATTAGTTTCATTTGCAGCCTTCAAAATGGCTTCGGGAAGTTCTTCGTCGGATGAATCCATCAATATTATTGTATCGGATTCGGTTTAATGTGGTTTAATTTAGAAGAAGATTGCACTTATTCGGTCACTTCCAAGACGTTTTGAACAACTTTGACGTTTTAGTAACAATTACATGGTTATATAAAAAATATCTGTATTATTTTATATTTTGAAAAAATTAAGAATGCTACAAAAAGCTATAAAAGGTTTAAATTTTATTTGATGCACTATTTCCTAAATATTTATTTACCTGTAGTAACAATAGTTATAATCTCAGAAGTAAAAAACTATCTAATAAAGTCAAAATTTGCACAATTTTACTTTCCCACACTTTCAAAACTAAAATGCATGCGGGAATAATGCGTTAAAACGCACGGTCGTAGAAAAACAAATTTTCAAAACACTAGTCGCAGTACTTTCCCATATGCATATCGATTCAGTTCGTCGTGAATTACATTCTGTTACTAGGAGTAGAAGGCTATAATTATTGTTGAGCCCAGAGCCCAGAGACGAAGCATATAATGGGTCTTCTGCTCCGAGTGACATATAATATTTTTTCTTCAATCGTAGGTGTACAATGAAACTCTTCTTCTTGAGACATTTTTACAATACACTTTTCAAAACTGACAAACATCAAATTAAATAAAAATTAAATAACAGTCTTGCCTACTTGGTTACAACGTCCATAATAAAATGTTGCCATCGTTTCTCATTATTTTGTTACTATTACAATAATGAGCGTTCATTATTTTACTAGTAAAATAATAGGTTATTTCTACGATCTGTGTTACCGGAAATAATATAGATATTATTATATGCTTGGAGAAAAACGTTTGTTTTTGTTCCTTAGACGATATATTTATGAAATACAAGGTAAAATATTTTATGACCAGAGCTGAAATCAGATGTTGATATTTTGACGATTTCACATGTACTATTATCAGAATCATATTATGAATTCAATAGGATGAAGTTACCTGAATTCTAGTTTATGTAAATGCAAGAAAAACTTACACTAAATGTACAAATATTTTGCACGTTCTTAAATGATTAATTCCAAAATTATTTACGCGATCAGCTTGATCACGAATAGAACTTTAAAGCACCTTCGAATTGCTAAAGTTCCGCGACCAAAAAAAATGTAATCAAATACACAGTGTGGAGCAAACATTTCTGTATTCTTAATTACTAAAATTTAGCTCCTTCCTGTTTATTTCAATCCTTCAACGTTGCCTTGTCCCCATTAAGTTCTCGCTCTTATAGGGTATATGCTACTCCGTCTTCCTAGGTTTTTCTTCGTCACATTTTACATATTTTTGTTTATCAAATCAACATTTTGATTATTACTATTCATTATTTCTATGTATTCTAGGTGGAATACCAGCTCAATAAATTTTTTGTATGTTTCTTCTAATGGTTTCTTTCTGCAGCTATTCTTTTAAATGCGCTCATTTGAGTCTCAATTGTTTTTTTTTGTGATCAATTTATGTTTTAGTGTTCATTAAAAACTATTTGCAATCCACTTGCGATCACTTGGTGCGATGCAAACATTTGGAAAAGGGGTGTTCAATCTGAAGCTCAGCTCCACGACGGACCCCTCACCAATATCTACCTTCATTGCCAAAAAAAGTGGAATTTAGGAGGAATATTTTTAAGAAATCGTTAAAAAACTATTACAAATTGTTTTTGTGTTTTGAGATATAAAAACACTAATGTGAACATGATAAATCTGACACCACGATAAAGTTGAACATTTTTAATGGTAAACGTCTGAACGTGTTGTCATGAAATTAAATCGCGAAAATTTTCATGCGATTATTTTCTATGACATAAATCAAACCAACAGCAGTTTGCCGATTAACTTGCTCCGACTTTTGGTGCTGAACCACAATCTCTGCGCTACAGGATGAATTTCGTGAAGATATTTATGTGACATACCATGATATTGAGACATACTTGGGTATTAGTATAAATTCAATATTACATGAACATTTGGCTGTCAAAAAGATTTGTTCGTGTTGGTTACTGCCTGATTTGACAATCGCTCTAAACGAGCTCGTGTCGATTAGTGGAAAGGAATGCTGAAAAACTTTAAATATGGTGCTTTATATGTAATCTATCAGATCATGACGAGCGAAGACTAATAAATCTATGCATATGAACCCGAAAACAAACAACAATCGACTGTGTGGTTGTTTCAATCCAATAAAATTTGCTCGAGCACGAAGTACTTCGATGCAAATCGTCTGTTTTTTCAGAATAACTGGACATGTCGCCACCGTTCCATTAGACCAACGTAGAACGGTCAATTCTAAATCGTTCACCAGCATTTGTTTGCTTCGACAAAATCAGAAGAACGTATTTGAACAAAAAACCATCAAATTGATGAGTACAATTCTTGTTTTATAGCCATCGATTCCTTCATATTCCATCAGATCCATAATATATTTAGAGGTTAACTTTTTCACTCACCTGAAGAAGCGATTCATGCGTTCAAATCACATGTTTCAGAGGTACATCAATCGGAATGCTTCGACAATTGGTTCAAACGCATTGAAAAGTGTATTGATCTCAATGGAGAATATTTTGAAAAACAATAAAACCACATCCAATTATAAATATTTGTTTTTATTGGTATACCTCAAAATTTAAGTAGCAACCCTTTTGGTGGAAATAGAATCTGAGGTGATTGGCATAAGTACGTAATTCTTTATGACATAAATGCGCCAAATAAGAAGGGAAATTGTCCCTCAAACTATATATCCTCCAAATTTTCAAATTTGATGAATTGTTTAAATCAAAATCAGAAGAATTTTATTATAAAGAGTTGTAATCAATTACGACGGCGACTATATTGTTCAAACTTACAACATTATTTTTCCAATGCAATACAAGAATTATTAAGAAAAAATTAATTAGATTTTGATTCACAAATAATTCAAATGTTTTTCCATGAAAATTTATGATCTTGAAAAAAATTTAATGAAATACAATTTGTGTGCTGAAATATTCCTATAAATTCACGTCGCTATAAATTCCAACAACGATATAATGATTTCGAATTTTTTTGAATGTCCTGCGATGGTCCATAGAACATTTCTTTCAATACGTTTGTAAAATGAATATATTCGAGATGTCACAGCATACCAACAAAAAAATCTCGACGACTGGTTCTCATGCCAGTTGGCATTTCTCAGTCCACATATCAAAAATAAAAATCGAGTATTGTGATCCAAGTTATGTGTATCCTCAACTGAACTGTATTCCGAAGTGGAATACGAGTACGCATTTTAACTAATATAGCCACAAAAATATTTTTCTATTTGCTATCTTGAAATTTCAAACTGAATCTGCTTAAATTTATATCTGCTATCTGTATTTGCATATACTACAAAAAAATGTTGCAAGTTACATAAAGAAAGATCTAGTATATTCTAAAATTCTATATATTAATATTATTTGCATTGGAAACATTCAAAATGATATGAGTAATGAAAAAAACTGTCATTGCCTACTAAATTTTGGAAAATGATTGGAAATACCTGATTTTCCGGTCCGTATATATTTCACAAGAGCGATGTGCTCTTTAAACCGGACAATAACAGATCTCTTCGTCTGCCCGATATACTTTCCGTCACAATCACCACAGCTAATTTCATATATACAAATATTTTCCAAATTTGGTATTTCATCCCTAGGATTGCCCAACAATTGCTGTAATGTATTGTTGGATTTATAAACAAATTTCAAACTCACTCTGCTAAATATTCCTTCCTTTAGTTATAGAGTGAACTAATTTCTAAGCTATTGATTAAATTCCAGTTGGAACCAATAATAAACAAAGCTGCTCTATTTCACAGTTGAACATATATTTGTTGTCAGTCAAAATATAACTTTTTCTAGAGAAAAACGCGAACAAAAATGAAAAAAAAATATTATCACTCGACATCACTCCGAATCTCTAGGTTATATCTCTTCTGTAGTTATATTTCTTAACCATAACTGATTCATATAAAACATCTTATTTTCAGAAATCAGAAATATTGTATTATTAAGAGCATTTTGAAAAAATTCTGGAAACACTAACTGTTAACTTTGGCGAATAACTATAATAGAATTGAAAAACGTGTTCTCCTTCAAAAAATCGTCTGTTTGTTTTAGTATTTTCGTCAAAAACAGCCAATTTTAAATTTTCTCCAATTATTTTTCAAAAAACTAAATATTGTTAGCAACCAGTCTATTAGAAATTCTATTTCAGTACAATTTCCAATTCATAAGAATTTGAGAAAAAGCATGCAGTCAAATACTATTGGTTTATTGAGTTTTCATCAATTTTTCAAATTCTTCAAGACAAGACAAATCAAACAAAAGTTGTTTGCCCACTAAGCACTTCGAAGCAAATGGTCCTATTGCTTCGGAATAATAGGACATGTCGCCACCGTTCCATTGGAGCAACGTAGAACGGTTAAATCTGGATAGTACACCATCATTTTGCCAGAACTGTTCGAAAAAATCAGGGATACCAATCATAGAAAACTAAACATTCTCAACTACGATAATACGAGCTATCACAAATCAGTTCAAACAAAAACGTTTTTTGAACAGTCAAAACATCGAATTGATGGGTCATCCGTCGTACAGTTCTTGTTTGGTACCCAATTATTTCTTCTTATACCTGCAGATCAAAAATAAATTGCGAGTTCAACGTTTTTCTACTCCTTAAGAAGCGGTTGATGCGTTTAAATCACATGTTTTGGAAGTATCTCAATGGAAATGGGAAAAATGCTTTGATAATAGGCTCAAATTTTTGCAAAAGTGTATTGATCTTAATGGAGAGTATTTGGAAACACAATAAAGCCATATTCAATAATAAGTATCTTTGTTTTGATATATAATACTTAATTTACAGCAATAAATATTTTTAAGATTTGTTGTAATTGATTTTTATAATATAATTTACGAAAACTCACTCACTATTTGTTCTCATGTCGACGTAGAATTTTGTATTAGGACATATTTCAATGTTGAAATTGAAGATCTAAATAAGTCGTGTGACTGACACACACACGCTGCCATGTGATGTTTATGAAGTACCAACTTTCAAAAGATTATGTGTGAAATTTCATGACATTTCAATTAGTCAGAAAAATATGACAGCTATTTAAATGAAGCTACTTTTTCCATTTTCAAAACAATGGATTCAAAACAATTTCGTGTGTTCAGTTATCATTGATTTTTGATGTAAAAAATTGTCGTACCGACACCGATGATGGTAAACGTTCTGGTTGTCCAATTGAGGTGGTTACTCCTCAAAACATCAAAAAAGTTGGTTATTTCTAATCGATCGTAAATTGAAATTACTTGAGATAGTAGAGGCTGTAATTGCCACGTTTACTCAAAGTCGATCAAAAACAATAAAGTGTTGATGATTCAGAGCAATGTTTAGTCATGTTGCAAGTAATATATCAGATTTTTTGCGTCCATATATGGTAATGGAGGAAAAATGGACATATCACTTCAATCCGGAATCAATAAGATCATCATCTGAGCGAACTGCAGCCGGTGAACCACGTCCGAATTTCCAAAGGCACAATAGTCAGCTAGGAAAATTATGGCTTCAGTATTTTTGGATGCGTATGAAATATTCTTCATTAATTATCTTCAAAAGAGAGAGACAAATAATAGCAAATACTACATAGAGTTGTTGGAGCATTTAAATACAAAAATCAAGGAAAAACTACATCTTATGTCGAAGAAAAAACCACTGTTTCACCAAGACAATGCACCGATTCACAAGTTATGGCTACGATGGTTAAATTGAACGAATTACACTTCGAATTTCTTCCTAATCCACCGTATAGTCCAGATCTGCCATCCAGTGACTATTGTCTATATAATAATTTCAATAAAATGCTTGTAAAGATGTTTGATTAACAGTAACACAAATTGTATTACGTATTATAACAAAAAGACCAGAAAAATGATTGGTTTCTGATTATGTAAAAAAAATTGACGAATTATAGGAACATTATGTGAAATCTTTCAATTTCGAGATAGGAATTTACAAAGTCAAAAGTTCAAAGTTAATAGAATATAATAAATATTAAAACTAAATGTGAAGGTAATAAACATTTTTAGTAGGAATATATTTTCTCTTTCAATCAGAAGGAATATAAAACCAAAAATAAATAAGATCTGATGATCCTGTTTCTACAATTATCTGCCTTTAAACCACATAAAATCGACTAAAATAATTTTTATGTGAATTCATTTGAATAATAAACAGTCAATATTATATAAACTTGTCTTTATTCGCATATTTCTAAACGTAATATGGGTATATATTCCGCATTTTGATCTTGTTATGTACATCTTGGATATTTTATGTTCTTGGTATTGTGATTGTTATCACCTTAGTTATTTTGCTGTACAAATACTGGCCAATGTTAAAGGGTATTCCAATATTTGTTACATAATATCAACTTTCCATTTTTGTTTCCCATAATGTATGTCTCCATCTACAGCTGCAATATATTAAGGTCAAAGTTAAATTTTGTTTTTCTATTCCATTTTCTGTAACTGTTTATTTACTTCTTCAGTCAGTAACATCATACAGTGCTTCTAATAAACTGTACAAAGAAAAGAGAAATTCATAAATGTTGTTGTGTTGAACAAAAGGTTTTGTTGATCCAAGTTTTGTCTGTAGTATACACAGTTCCGTGACTTGATGCAAAAGGTTTGGTAGTCTGTAAAAAATTTCCTCATACGACCTCTCGGTTATGAGTTATAGGCCTGCAAAGTTTCAAAATCAGAACTTAAGATTTAAGTATATTATCTATATAATCCATTCAAACATTATGAATTTTTAATGGACGATTACGTATGTCTCTGTACTCGTACACTCGTCAGTTATCAATCTGAAAAATTTTAACAATGCGTATTCTTATAGGGAATTAAATTCTAGAAAAAAAAACTCATTAAATATATGTAAAAGAAGCCTTAAATATTGATTTATTTTTTGAATTTTGCGTTTCGATCAAATGTTGTATCATCATGAATGAAATTTTGTATTCTCTAAGTTTTTACCTTGTCGAATATCTGAGTGGTATCTAAAAAAGATTGTTACACTTTTTTTGTGACCTGATAAACTGGTTCTGTGGGTGCATATTTCTCTCTAAATCCAAATTGGATCGATTCTATTTTCTCTATATTAGTTTTTCACGAAGTTTTGACATAACTCGTAACAGGCTTATGGTCTGTAAGATGTAGTGTCCTCAAGAGGTTTCCTTGGCTTGGGAATTAGTGTAATTTGGACTACCTTCCACAAAATTGGAGAATAATCCGTTCTTAATGCTGCATTGTACGATTGTATTGGAAACTTCAGCCCTTTATTTGATAGCTCGTTCAGAATTTCGGCACTAATAAGTTAAATTCGGAAGATTTTATGGGATTCAACTGTTGTATCGATTTCTTCACCTGCTTTACGATGAATTTTTGGAGGAGGCTCTGGTTGATATAGAGCTTACATAAAATCTTTGACTTCGGTCTCAATATTGAAGTTGTCCACTATGGGATTGAGATAGAAGACTTGTTCTAAGTGCTTTGCAAACATATCGCCTTTATCTTTGCTGTTTTGTGCCCACTGTCTTTCAGGAGTGCGGATAGGAGGATTTCTTAGTTGTTTATTTAGTTTTTTCGTTATTTCCCAAGTCTTTATTAGTTGCTTCTGTTGCAGTTTCATCATTTTTATTATTGTGGAGTAGGGTTTTTAGTTCTACAGTTGCCTGATTCAACTTACTCTGGTCAGCAGGAGCGTGTGTTCTTTGCAATTTTCCTTAATTTCCGACCGTCCATAATTTTTTGTTTAATTTTCCTTCCCCGTTTGGATTGATTTTATAAAATGTCAAGCATATTATCAACATTTTCTTCATTTTTCAAAGGAACTTGGAGATACAGCAAGCTATCCAAATGTCTACGAAAGTCATTCCAATTGGTATATTTGTTGCCTAATCTTGGTGGTATTTCTTTCACTATTATTTGGGTGCAGACTATGACTAGGAAGGGAATGTGTCCAGAAGATAGTTCAAAAATATCTACACATTCTTCTGGAATACCCTTGTAGATTTCGAAGTGAAGTCTACTAGATCAGATCAGCTTTCATCAGTAGCTGTCTGCCTTTTGGGGTTATTAATTTAGAGCCCCATTATTTATGTTTAGCGTTGTAATCACCGGATATAATAATGATAATAGCCGAAGGAGCAAAGTAATTTAGGATAAATACGTACTCGAATATTAGGCAAGGCAAATTCCTGGAGAAAATGTGAAGAGAGGTCAGTATCTCATTCTAAAATTATATAAATATTCAGTTGTTTAATTTGAATATCGTATGCTAATTAGCGTATTGTGTTTGTCTATCGAATTGATATTATGCTACTAAGTGAAATGTTGCAATTCCAGCATTTGATTTAATTTTTAGGTGATATAGAACAAATAAAGAAAAAGAAGAGTAGAGTGACGGCGTGAAATAAGTCTTACTGGCTACCGAATAGGGAATAGGATTGTATTACATTATAAAAAAAGTGTGGACGATTCTATCATCAGTATAATTCTAATGGAGAAAGATTTGAAAATATTGAAAAAATTTCTAGAAATTTACGGACTTTGTGGCCGGCTAACAATGATTCAACATTTTAAAACTAACTTTAAACTTCAAAGAAATCCATTGAACTATTTGTTGGCCAATACCATAGGATAATCTGTTAAATAGGAAATTCGTAATGTTGCTAAAGAAACATGGTCCATTCTGAATGATCTTCGTTGAGCACAAAATCTAATTCACCTGATAACCTTAATAATTACTTTGTGAATATAACCAAAACTCACACAGTTTCTTTTTTTTTACCCGTAGTTTTAGCAGAGCTTCGCAGTTCAATTAATGACATCAAAAATAAATACTCATTTGGAACTGATTGACTTCATTAAAAATGTTTCCGAGTCTACCCGATTGTACATCAAACCACCTTACCACTTCAATTAACATTTCATTTCAAAATGGCACTTCTCCCACTCCACTGCAACAACTTTTTGCACCCTTTTCTGTTAAATCGTTTTACGTCGTTGAATCTGTAAAATTCTTAGGGGTTGTTGTAAGCAATCCCTTAAAATATAAGTTACATATTGCCTTATCTAAAAAATAAAATTCCTCTTGTTTTGCGCTGAGATCAGTCTCCAAAGAACTGAACTTATCCACCTCCTCAACAGTTTATTATGATCTTATTGAGTCGCAACCCCGATATTCCCTTCCCTTTTGGGTTACGTGTGGTGTTAGATATTTATTCGGACCAAATAGCTGAGCTCACTGCCACGACTTCTTCAAGAGATTGAGGATTCTGACTCTTCCTTCCAATTTCAGAAAAATATTTGCACTTAAGAACGCGAAGCACGATCTGTACCTGCCTACTCAACGTTGAGAATTCGTTAAGGGCTCAATATTTTACAATGCAAAACAAATGCACAATCACTTGCTCAATTTTTGTTACAATAATATTGAGAGATTTTTATCTTTGCATGTTATAGAAAAATTTTCAACGTGGCAAGGTGAGTAGAATGCAAAATAATTCACTGTAGACCTCGACATCCCCATGTTGAAAGCAGGCTGGAAAGAACCAATCAATTATAATAGAGAATGAATTGCATAAAAAAATCGTATGTCAATGTCAGAGAAATCAGCAAAAAACAAAGAGATAGTTAATCCAATCAATATAGTTAATGCTAAATGAGGTAACACTTAATGTATCGGTTGCTGATGTGAGTATAGACATATCTAATGTTGAAATCTAGAGATAGTAAATCTGGATATAAACTCAGGTGATGGTCCAGTGTGTCTCATCTGCGGCAAGGACACATACACTCACCAATGTAGTTGATATCCCAAACCAGTTCATACTATTTGTGGAGATTCTCGTGGAGAATGAGGTTATGAATTTCAAGTACAATTGACTGTAATTATATGATATCAAGATCATATTTGTATTAAATGTGCTGTAGAAAAAATCATGATCAGTTGTTCATCGTTTTCTGCCTATTCCAGATCGACTATCGTAGAATCCAGTTTCCCGCTAACGTTGGCATACATGCTGAATCCATTTTCAATTAAGTCCATTACTTGAGCAGCTTTTTGCAGTGTAGTATGCAATGAACTAACAAAAATTAGAGCTAATCAAATTATGAAAAACAAATAATATGCAAATATCAATTGCAATTCTTATTAGAATCACCACATAAATTTGTTATGTTGGTTTACCCATTGCTATGCATATATGCGATAACTTTTGATAAATTTTATAAAGAGACATATTAAATTGTCTCTCAAACTGCGTTTATTATTTTTTATTTGATGAATAGTTGCTAAAATAAATAAACAGTCCAGTCATTTTAGGCATTTGAAATTCCAATCTACGGAAAAATTCCTATTGAGCTAAATTTCTGTATAAGGTGAAGATGTGAAAAATCGACATCGATATCTCGCCGGCTAAAGAAGTTATAAAGATCGAAAAGTCACGAAAATCATCTTTTCACGAATATCTCGAGATCTATTGCTCGGTCGATATCATAAAAATTGTTTCTAGTGAAATTGTCTACAAAAAATGTCTCAAGCATTTTTCAATAACCAAAGCGTGGGTGTATTGCTTTCTAATATATTATCTTATGGAGGTTTAGGAACTTAATGAAATTTACTATAACTTATCCAAATTACTTTCACTGGCAGACGTTTCGAATGTCATTACCAACAGATATAATATAAGATAATCTTGAGGTCGTTAAAAAATTTCAGGGCCATGGCATACACACTATTTTTCGTGCAATCGTTAGAATTATTTAACTAGATAATTGTAAATGAATATATTGGTCTAAAATCAACCGCAGTTCAATTTATTTAAACACTGTGTGTTAAGGAAGTGATATATTTCAATACATACAAATTATTTTTTATACAACGCCATCTGAAAGTTGTTCGTTCTGTTTTCATTTACATACCGAAAGTTGCGTTTTGAGTGTTCCATGTAGTGAAAGTGACAGTTCCGTACTGCAAAACACTTTCGTGTAGACAACTTAACTTCGTTAAATGTTACTCTAGCCACTTCAATGTTGACAGCTGGCAGTTTCACTTCGATAACACAAACACATCTACATTTTACTGAATTCCAATGAAAATTTATGTATTCTCGAATAAGAAAACCTTTGATTGAATATCATGGATTATGACTACGGGGGAAACCATGTGAAAAAGAGCGCCTTGCATTCTACCTCCGTTAGATTCAGGTGGCTGCACCATGTAAGAAGAAGGGATGAAGAGACAACAATAATAAGAGTGTGGAGAGGTCAACCAGAAGGGAGGCAACCACTGGGAAGACCTAGAGCAAGATGGAATGACCAGGTGGGTGAATGTGTAAGGAGACTTGGTGGAGAAGTAGATATGGCTGTGGATAGAAAATTATGGAGACAACTTGTTGGCGAGGCCAAAAATCAACTTGGATTTAAATGGCCACAGTAGAAGTAGTAGTATTAATTGCAGAAATTTCCTTTGCTAATTCTATGGTACCTATTTATATCAGCAGAATCTCCATTCGTTAGAATTATTTGCAAATCCTTGCAGTGTTTTGAGAGAATTCATTTAGACATGTTTTTTAGTCGTATATATTATACAAGAATTGAAAATATGTTGATTACGTTGTTCAAATATAGTATGCAGTGCATTCCGCGCTTGTCTATTTTATACTTTTCTTTAAGATCTTGCGCTTCGTATAAAAAGTTGGTTTTCTTTCTGCTTACTCGCTGTCGTGGTATTGTTGATTTAATAAGTAATAATAGCCTGTAATTTTTCAACAGGACGAAAATTATTTCTTCCGTTCCTTTCGATCAAATGACACGCAGTTCTTACGCCCACAATTTTGATTTTTTTCAATTTTGAATTACAAACAAATTCGGTACTTACCTTTGAAAAATGAAATCACAGATGTCTCAGAACTAAAATTGCTAAATATGAAATATTTTTCTATAAACTCAGACTCTATGCAATATAAATATTAATTTACCTTCTATATCGATGTAGTTTTGAAAATAATATATAAGAATATATAAGAGTAATAAACGATGACAAATAATTTTTAGAAAATATTAAATATCTAGTAAATACAAAATATAAATTAATGTTGATTTTAACTAAATCAACAAATATATATTTTGATTAACTGATTATCAATATTTTAAGTCGATAACGACCAAAATGTCGCCCTTTGGATCTGTTAGCCCGGATAAACATCCGGGTTAGCCGGCCCTGGAGCGGGCACTGAAATATTCTTATTAAACAAACTATAATCAGATAGAGTTTGTTTGTGGTACAAAATTGTTACATTATTATTTCAAATAATGTGAGACACTTGTAGTGCCAATGAAATAAATGTAAACGACCTACGGGGTTTACAATTAGCTTGGCATTTAAATTAACTTTTCAGGTAAAAAACGAGCCAGTTTAGTTAATTGAATGTGCCTCAGGGTTGGTTATAAATCATGCAACAATCTTAACAATCTGCTAAAGAAGCCATCTAGACTATTTCACGGCGGCAACGGGTCTCATTTGTTTCAATGCGGTATGAACAAATTTTCAAATCTTGTAACTTCATCTAAACAAGCAAGGACGACGAAATTATTTTCACATACAAGGTACACTTGAAATATTAATCCATGTTAATAATCACTTTTAAGTAATATATTTCTATATAGTTCAAGTTCATTTGTTGATCTTATAGATTTTCTTTGCCATATATCTGTTTATTGAATGTATTATATATTTTCAATATTTTTCTGATCGCATTCGTCATATTTAACAATATTGTAGATTGGCTACAATTTTATGTAGCATGCAAAGAAAATGTAGCGTCCACTTTGTTAAGATGCCTATATTGTTAAAACTGTTATCTAATTCTCAGTCTTCCTTTTTATCAAACTTATTTCCATCCATCATTCTCACAATAATCTGTTTTTTACTTAAAAGTGAATATTCTTCTACAACGTCTCTTCATCTTTCCGTCAGTCGTCCACGTTACGTGCAAATTTGTACCTTATGTCATCGCTTGTTGATGTTTCCTTATGAACTCAGTCAAAGTACTTTACTTTAGTATTTGTTTAACAGCCATCAATATTGGAAGTTTACAGTGAATTTTTAAACCTGGAAAAAATTGTTCATCGTGATACAATACTTTCATTTGGAAGGACTTATCCCAACCAATGAAAGCCAAACTTGGTTCTACTCTAGGTGAGAATGCTCCTTCATCAACAGTAAAATATTGGATAGCAGGATAACATTCTATTGGTCGACCAAATAAGGTGATTACTCCAGAGATGCTGAAGAAAATCCACAAAGTGGTACCGACTGAAAATGCGCGAACTAACAGATATAGTAGGCATTTCAAAAAGTGCGATACATCGCATATTAACTGAAAATTTGGACATGAGAAAGTTGTGCGTAAGATGGGTATCGAGTTTACGCACAATGGAACAAAAACAGTGTCATGAAGATGTTTCCATCGGGTGTTTGACAAAATAACCATGTATGGAACGTGGGTCCATACCTTCATATCCGAAACAAAAAAACAATCAAAACAATGGACTGACAAAGGAGATCCGGCTCCAAAAGAGGCAAAAACGGTCGCATTTGGCTAAGAAGAAAGTGTTGTTTCATCAAGACAATGCACCAGCTCTCACATCCGGTAATGCAATGACCAAAAGTTTGAATTGACACCTCCTTCACCAGATTTAGCCCTCTTGGGATCTTTTCTCGAAAAAATATGTCGGTAGTTAAATGTTTCCCATCTATGAAGAGATGATGTCGGCATTTAATGGCTGTTTTGGGGAGCTTGACGATTCTTATTATAAAAAGGATATCGAACTTCTTGAACATCGCTAGAAAAAGTGTATAGAGCTAAAAAGAGATTACGTTAGAAAATAAATATATTTTTTGTTTTCTTTATTGGGCCAGATACTGCCAAATACTGAGATCTCTACTTACAATCATAAAATAAGAAACAATGCTATAAGAGAAGATCTGAAAATTCAGGATATAGTTGATTCACGAGATCAATACGACGAGACCACGTCGACAAAATGACTGAAAATCGATAAGCTAAATAGGAAAAGGATGAAAAATCAGGTGAAGAAGCTATTCAGAGGTTGAAGGTTGAAGCCAAAATGGGAATTCAGACATTAACATTGATTTGCAAGTTGAGCTCCTTTTTATGAATGTTAACGGCAGTGGAAGCTCAAGAAAACAATTTTATTTTCTATACATCAATACATCAGTCGAATTACCACATTCGTATTAATTTTACACCACCAATCTGATAACTCAAAAAATCAGGAACACATTTCTCAACCTTTTTCCAAAGCAAAATGACTATTTTATAAGGAATTGTCACTTGGTAGTTTGTGGTAACAGTTTTCATTCTACCTATGAACAATCACTTTTAGTTTCATAATCTATACCAATAAAATAATTATTTCAATTAAAAACTACATTCAAAGTTTAACTTTACATTGAAGCAAAAGAAAAATCTATTTAGGAACTCTCGGTTGTGATTTGGTAACAGCAATAACAACATAAAGAGACATTATTCAGTCTTTTCAAATAACAAACTGAAGTACTTTTCAAACCACTTCTTTAAGTAGCTATAGGACTATTCGGTTTCAAAAATATATTTGATGAATAACAATCAATAAAAATAATTGAAAATAAACCAATAAAAATAAATAATAAATAAATAAGGTACTAATCAGAATGTTCATCATTAGTAGCACATTTGGAACACGAAATCATTTTGTGTGCTCCACACAAACTGCTGTTGCATTTTGAACAAAAATTGTTGTCTTCTTTTCTGCTCTAGATTACTTATTGGTACTAACGATTGTGGCGATTCCTTGCCCAAAATGTCTCCTATTGCGAATCGCAATTCTCTCGAAATGCTTTGATTCTCCAGACGATGATTCATTTATGGTTCAGCCAGTCGAAAAGGAAGGCTTTTGAGGAAGTCTGCACGAGCGTGAACTGAGAATTCTTCACAATCTAAGTTCCATTTGAATATTACAAATACTTTTCGTTGTTTTATCATGGCAAAGTTTGTTTGAGACATCTACACCACCTTTTGTTGAGTTATAAAACTCAATCGTCTCCAGTTTTCCTGAGTCACCGTTCTCTTTCCCCCTTTGGTGCATCGTTGACAGAAGCAGAATCTTTCTTCAGGTTTTGGTGCATGAACAAGAATCATTTTTTTTTATCTTGGTACAGGTAATTGGTAGAGCCCTCAGGAGTAGCAGATAATAACGAGGTCTTTATCTGTGGTTTATTTTTACGAAGTATACCAACGATTATCAGTTTTCGGTTACAAAAGACTTCTGCTAATTCAAAGGAAGTGTACCAGTTATCAGTGGTTACATTCCTATTAGTTCCTGGTATTTTTGGGGTGAGCTTCAGAACATATTGAGCAGGAATTGGCAAATCACCTTTCTTATTCGTTATCTCCTTTCCAACGTACGGAATACTGCTCATAAAATAGAACGACTCAGCGTCTACTGTAGGCGTGAAAACCAGTTTCAGTTATTGCATTATTACTTAGCAGAACAGTGTATCTAGTTCCTAGCGTCCCTAGAGGCCAACTGATAGGGCTCCTTGGGCTATCGTACTACAAATAGTTGGTGGGGGGATAAGACACTCAATATGGAAGGATTGGGTCGGATGTTATCTCCACCTTACTGTTGGAGGGTTAAGAAAATATGTTTATCGTGGTAAAAAATGAAGATTTTATTTAAATGTTTCAATACACTTATTTTTAAATTTTTAAATTAAAGTGTATAATTATTCATAATTTGCTGTATGAAACTGCAAATTATTTCTTAATTGCGGAGTGTGGTTGGCGTTTTCAACGTTTTAATTTAATATTTTTCTTCGTTAACTGTATCTATCTATAATGATATGGATGATTTACTCTTCAATCGATAAATTTTGAAAGCACTAAGAAAAGTTTTAATACAATAAGAAGAAAGTAAATGAATAATATTACAACCTTTTGGGAATATCTCGAATAGAAGCGAAAAGCTGATTGCTCAAAACAAATCTAATAGCTGAGCAGGTAGTGCTTTTAACGATATCGTAAATATTCTTAATGGTCTTATCTTTGAAGAAGGCTCTTAGATACACTCCATCCCACGATATACATTACAGACGAAGGTGTGATTTTGCCACCGAGTACGTTATACAATCCTGAAAAGATCGTGTTATCCTAAAACAACTTCGACATATTTATATTTGAAACATTTCGTATGCAAAAGAATATTATTTTCACTAAAAATAGAAATAAAAAGTGTTGATGCAAAAATTCGATAGTGAGTAGATGATGTGAAAATAATGCAGCGACTGTTCGTTTCTGAGTTAAAGGCATTTAAAGTTGCAGAATCAGAACTTATATTTAGGTATATTTCATAAATTGCACATTCGAACATTATGTTTGTATTATGGATTTGATAATTTGGTTTTGAAAGGCGATAGGCAAATGAAAGAAGACTTAGACACTTTGTACGGAGGAGTCTACCTCATATTTTATGACCATTAAATTTCGTGCAGCTGAATTAAAACGTGGCCGTATCAGCTTGACTAATGACAAACGTTGGGGTCAGCCAAAAACTGTTAAATGATACTCGATAATCAAAATTGCATACGAATTAACATTTCTCATGCCTTATTGACGCAATTTAATGAGACTTTTGGCATCGACTACTAACTCTAGATGAAACCTGTGGATTGCAAATGAAGAACTTATTCCGAAAAAGGTAAAGTCGGTTGTTTCATCGGCCAGAAAAGTCAAACGAGAAATTGGAGAAAAGGAAATCGCATTTAAAGCAAAAGAAATAATTTTTTGGTCAAGAACACGCACCTTCTCACCGTTTCACGAATCACCTACCGGGCCTGGCTCCCAGCGACTTTTTCCTAACCTCAAATTTTCATTTAGAGGAGGATTTTCATCAGACGAGTATGTCATCGCATACGTGAGGGGATGAGGACAGCAATTATCATTTGAAAGTAATAAAAAACATTAAAGCATCGATGAAAAAAGTATCTAGACTTATAAGTGGATGATTTTGAAAAATAAAATTTAAATATTAATGATCATTTTAGGTCATATTTATCTAAGTGAATTGTAGAAAAGGTGGAGGTCCATCACATGACTCAATCTACGATTTATCGAAGATCTACGTACTATCCTATTCTATCAATAGAAATTGGATCTAATAATTAGATCGAGGGTCTTCTTCACATGACCAACTACAAGACATATGTAATTTTTGTTAGATTTAGTGAATTAGATTTCAATTTTCAGTCATCATCTTACAATTTCGGAGATCATGAGCAGGGCAAATCTTTAATTGGAATGAGTGATTGGTTATCAAATTTTCTTAAAGGAATAAATTAAACTGAATTGAATTTTTTTTAATTGCCCTTGAAAGACACTAGGTTTAATTTCTAATTAATAGTTCTTGAATCAAATAGAATAATTATAAGCAATACGTTCTTTATCTGTACAAACTAAGATTTCGATTTTGAATAATTAAAACCCTCTGCATGAATCGATTAGAAGTATACAGATGACAATGTTATTAAAAAATGACAGTTCAAGTCATTTCCATTTTTCATATTCTAATAAATTAAAATGACTAAATTTAATATTTTCCAAAGTTACAGTCGTTTGAAATTGAGCTTATTAGAAAAATGTTATTACGAATAGGTACGTACATAGGTCATTAACTGTATTTGAATATTTATCTCTCATTGCCATTAGTGAAAGTTCTTCAGTGTAATTGGTTACTTTCAAAATTTAATTATGTCTTATTGAACAGAAAAGAAAAAGGATTCTTATAATGAGAAGTTACGATGATAGTAAAACTCACGATGACTTATTCAAAGATGCGTATCTTAATCGCGACAAATTGCAGTTTGGAGGATTGTAAAACTAGGTACAACTCAAATTATTCTTAAACTGATTGAACATAAATTTTAACTGATGACGAAAGATCCGTTGTTGTTATGCAGTTTTGTTAGAAATCCTTGTACATCTATTCGGAGAAGTGTATTGGAATATTATTTTAGTGAATTTCGTCAAATGTTATGTTGTTGATGCTTTTTCAACAAGTTGAAATGTCTACTTAAATATCATATTTGAATATTTTCAAACTAAATTTTTATCAAAACCAATATTGGCCAACAGCTGCACTGAAAGTGATTCTAAATCTACCACCTCTCCACATCACTTAAATGTTCAGGGACGGAATCGCCAAATCTATAACATGCCTTTGGATAATGCATCTAAGAAGTAAGGCTTTGAGAAAAAATTTATCTCAATACTAAGCTATAGAAATAAGTTGAATAATACAATAATTGAAGAGAAATGCATTAAATATTATATGGATCTAGAGCAGCAGACAGAACTGCAATACAAGTGTACGGGTCCAGAACCAAATTCTCTGAAAACCTGGGCAACACACTAATATTTTTCGAGCAATTGAAAAATGTGTCCAGTTAGCCAAGCTTTAAGCTTCAATATCATAAAATCCAAACTCGTTTGAGATTGCCAACAAAAATTGATCGAGGTAGGCAAGAAAAGCCTTCAGGGGCTGAGGTAGGCAAAGACTCTTTTGGGAAACTATAACCAGAGAAGTTGCTGAATGTATTAACCTAAGTAAGAACTATCTATGAATAAAAACGGAGTTCTATCGGGGCACTGTCGCCTCAACAAAAACCTGAAGATACTAGACTTGGCAGATAATGTTGCGTGCAGATTTTGTTGAACAGAGAACGAAACCTCTATCCACAGTCTCTAGAGGTATGAAACTCTACACTGGGTGCGTATGGAATAGAAGACGAAGCTTTCTTGCAGCTACAGCCATCTTACATTCTAGACTTTACAAAAAGAGTCGGATTAATAGATCAGCTGTAAACACTGGAATCCTCAGTATCGCAGCAAAAAACAAGGACACAGTAGATCCTTTGCATCGCAGTGTGTATAATACTCCAATATCCATAGAAAAATCATCATCAATTCATATAAGTATCTATATTAGCAGTTTACCAATTGCTCTATAAATAATAAATCCAATAATTCATCAGTTCAAGTTTAAGCTAAGACTTAATATCAATCCTTACTTCACTCCATTTATATTAATTCCTAAAATCTGTAAGAAACAAGCTTAAATTTGTTAAAATATCTTGT
This sequence comes from Diorhabda sublineata, assembly GCF_026230105.1. Lineage (NCBI taxonomy): Eukaryota > Metazoa > Arthropoda > Insecta > Coleoptera > Chrysomelidae > Diorhabda > Diorhabda sublineata. The sequence continues at coordinate 3,968,504 of NC_079476.1, forward strand.
TCGATGCTATCCCATTCCTTAGTGAGAGCACCGTGACTGGTACAAGATTTCCAGCCTGAATTTTTCTTTCAAGTTCATCCCATGAATGCTCTATAGGATTTAAGGCACTTCTCTCTGAATCTGGCCCTGTCGCAATAGCGTGACCGTCTGCGCAGCTATATCTCTTGTTGTGTCCATTTTCAGCTAGAATTCTTGTTTGTTGATGACCAGCTGATAGTGGTGGGTCGGTTAGATAACCTTTCATAAGGGTCAATTACCCCTAATTAGAACCATTGTAAACAAGCATAAAATCATCATCATCTTATTGTTGTTCTCAGTTTTTTGCCAGTGACTTACGATTTCTGAGTCAGTTTAAGCTTACAAATGTAGTTCAAACCAATCCATAATAATTCTGTAACATAATTGAGTAAACTAACCTTCATACTTCTAAAGTAACGCTAATACAAGAATCATCTGAAGACGCAATTGGCACTTTTGTAACAGAAATCGAAATATTAGCAAGAAACCTGACTTTATGAACACTCTATATACGAGACTCATTGACATTCATTGAAATAGCATACGAATATTATATGATGCAGCGATAAAACCGCATTTTTTAAGCCTGTAATTTAGGTACTTGAATTTAGAAGCAAGTACTGTTGGATTATTATCAGAAACACTCTTGAAATAATCATCATGAGAAAGTTTTAGGGAAATTTCTTAAAAATCCTTCTCCAGAGCTGTGATTCTATTTTCATAAGAACCAACGACCGTTAACAAATATCTATATTTCACAACAAGAACTCCACATCTACTAAAAGCTAAAATATATCCAACTAATTAGTACATTCGAATTATAGTAGAAACTGAGTGGTTGCGACTGTCTTATCTGAATTGTTCATCTTGAAAAAATAAGCAGAGGCGTTAATTTGCCACTGAAATAGCAATCATAAAATGAAAAAAGAATCCGGTGATAAATAATACCGTTTAATATCTCTCCCCACGAAAGTTTTTCATCTTCTCTTATTATCAACTTACATAAAACCTAATTGGACAAAAAAGTGATAATTTTTTAAGATTAAGAATATATAAATTTAATGGTTTTCAACCAAGTTTGGGTGGCTGATAATTATATTCGACTTTTATGATTTCGTTATTATTTTTAATATGGAAATATCATAAATAGTATTATTATTTTCGGGTGTATTTAGACAGACAAAATTTACTCGTATGAAAAATTGCAGATTAATACCTACACGGTGTGTACGAAAAAACTAATAAAGTAAAATAACTTGTGAAAAAAAATAAGTGGTATATTTTTTAAGTGAAAACTTCTTAGTGTCGTTGTACACTTTTTTTTGTACTGGGTATGCTATTTCGTTTAGGCGGCGAAAATTACTACTCATAGAATATGATAAATATGATGAAATCACAAATCAAATTCTCAAAATCTATTGGTCAAAAACGTGCAAAAACAAAATTTAGAAGCGACATTCCGAAAATCGACAAAGACACTGTTCCAATTTCTTCACAATCATCGTTAATGCCACTCAACAAAAATAAAACATTTTCCATTGATTTCGGCTTTGGCAATGACAATTCACAAATGCCAAGGAAGTATTTTCGATGTTACTGTTTATGAAAACAATCATTCTCATTCAAGAGATTTGGTGCAAGCTGCATTATCAAGAGTAACTAGTATAGAAGGTTTGTTCTTAGTCACTGAAGAAAACGCAAGGGCGAGATGGAAATTTTATCATGGCAGAATAGGAAACGCACAGGTGGAAGAATCAAACGGAACAAAAAATCAAAAGAGATCAACAACTCATCGAGAAGATTTATCAATTCAATTGAAACGATTACGTGAAAATCCTTTACAAACCATTACCAAAACAATTCTATGAATGTGTTAATTTTATCATAAACTCATATGAGTAACGATGAAGTAACTGACATTCCGAATTTCAACTTTGTTGCGAGTTTCAGAAGAAATAATCGACCAGCGGGAGGAGTAGCTATTTATCAAAATATGAACACAGTTCATTATTGCACAAATTATATGGATGTGCATGTGAAAAACAATAGCATGTTTAATGCTACTGTTTCTGATATCGGTGATATTTGTATAAGTCGTTGTCACTCTGGTGATAATCAGTTCATTATTATGGTTGCCGTTTATATCTCTAGATAAGTCATTGCGTGCTATACGAGATTTCTTGTACGGAAATTTATTCATTTACTCTCATGACGCGTCTGCATTGCTTCCAAAAAACTTGGAAAAAGCTTTGATGAATAAAAATCAACTATTAATTGAATTTTAAATAATGAATTTGGTTTAACTTTGTCAAATGATCGCAATCTTAGCACAACGAAATACAAAACTACTATTGATGCGGTCTTTAATAGACATTTAAATAGGTTCGAATCAAAACTGTCCGTTTGTTACTTCAGCTATCATAAACCGATCGTATCAATTTTAGAGAATGGCGATGATTGTTCTGGTAATAATGATGGTGAAAAAGTCGTCGAAATTATGGATGGAAGCTGATTTTTCTGAGAGATAAACTTTTTAATGTAATATAAATTGTCATGTTTGTGTACGATAGCGCAATAAATAAATATTGTATTCTACCACATGATGATAGTACTTTTATACTGATAATTAGAGCAATTCGTGCAAAATTATTCCCTAATCATTCCAAAATATCAAAAATGCACAACGTTGATATTCCAATTCTGACGGAGTGTAACCCGTCGTTTTTTTATTAAATTATTAAATCTTCTTTGAAGAAAAAATTTGATTACTGTAATATTTTGATATGATTCCAGCCATGTGGCTGCTTAGGCATAAGCGGAAGTATTTCGCCAAAAATAAGTTGTTCCAAGATTTTCAAGGTCTAGCTTTTCAAATTTACAGAAAACCCAAAAAAAATAAACCAATACGGTGGAATCACAGCAACTGGGGGACAATTCATTGAACCTTCACCATATTCTATCATCAAGTTTCTTGACTGTAACATTCTGACTCCGACAGTTCAACAAAGCATTTTGATAGTGGGGAGTTTTTTCCACAAATAACTCAATTGATGAAGTGATTGTTTAATATTACGGCCATAATAGATTAAAACAATTCATACGTGGTAAGCCGATTAGGTTTGGCTACAAATGTTGGGAAATTTACAGCTTTAGTGATTGGTGCTATAATTTTTTTGTATACACTGAAAAGAGCACAACAGACGACACTGCTTGATTAAATTTAGGAACCAAAATTGGAATCAATAACTTAGAATTTGTCGCAGTACCTCAGGATCACGTGGTGTACTATTATAATTTTTTTATAAAACAAGACCTGCTAATACATCTAAAAAATTTGGAGTTTAGAGCCACTGGTACAATAAATGAGTCATCATGGATACGAACCTCGAGGATATTGAGCTACTGGGACGAGCTAGTCGTTGGGCCAGTGCCAAAAAAGAGAAAATAAATGTGCCTTGAACAAATCTCATTAAATTTTAGAACCAACTTATGGAAAGAGTGGATCTTCAAGATTGGTTAGTCGTAAAATATGCAATTCAGATCCGAGGAATAAATGGCTGGCCAATATTCTTTAAAATAAATTCAATTTTAGCTTTATTATGTACTATGTGAAAAAACCCGAAATAGGTCGATTTTTATTCTTAAATTGACAGTTTACAGTATGAAAATATCATCACCCTCTACCACCCCCTCTGAATTATAAGCACCACCAATATTCTAAATAAGAAAAGTCGTTTTATGGCATCTTACGGAAAAGGAATTTTAGTCCTCTGTCCTTTTGAATTTGATGCAGTAATAACTGAGAAAATTAATTTTTAAGAAGTAAAATTTCGATAACGTCTTTGATAAAGGGTTATCAAAAAACTCTAAGTATAATGGAGATAATAATAAATTTCTAAAAGACTTGAGTATGATATTTGTAAGCGCAATAAATTTAATTATGGCTCATTCGTCCAAGACTCAAAGAATAGACATTCTAATTATTATTATTGGTTGTGGTAATAAATCAAGAACTCAACAAAAGATTTTGTGAAATTTTTAATAATAAATAGCCTGGTCAACACGTTTCGCAGTCTACAGTTAGCTTTTTGAAACTGGTCGTGTAAAAAATATTGAAAAACTAAGTGGAACTTTACTGATGAAAAAAAGTAAGATGTACTTCAGAGATTGAGGAAAATCCGCATTAGACAACTCCAGAGCGGACCACCGACAATGATGTAAGTAAATCATCTATCTTGAGAGTTTTGCATAAAGAAAAATATCACCCTTACAAGGTTCAGTTGATTCGGGTGTTAAATGAAGATGATCCTGATAGACGGCAAGAATTTTATGAATTGATGATGGACAGAATATAATAAAATAGTTTTTTCTGATGAAGCAACGTTTCATTTAAACGGAATGGTTAACAAACAGAGCTGTAGATATTGGAATAGAGAAAATCCTCACCGGATGTATGAGACTCACACTCAATATCCTAAAAAATTGAACATTTGAGCTGGTATCGTTAACAATAAAATGATTGGCCCTTATTTGTCTGAGGGCACAGTTAATGGTGAGGTTTATTTAGATTTTGATCATCAATTTCTTAGTGCTCACATTACAAAGACTTTTTCCTGATGTTAATCATCCAATCTACTTAATCTATTTACTACCAATAAGATGGAGGTTCACAGCACTTCGTACGTACAGTTAGTAATTATTTCAACAAGGTTTTTCCCTATAGGTGGATTAGAAGACTTGATACGAACGAATGGCCGACTAAATCCCCCGATTCGACTCTTCTAGATTACTTCTTATGAGATTATTCTATATCTAAAGTGTATTTCAATAGACCAGACAATATTGCTGATTTGAAAGTTAGGATAACGGAAGAAATTAACAAAATAACCCCTGTTTGGATTTCGCAAGAGCAAATGCTGTTTCAAATTTGAAACTCAACTACAATAGTACAAATCGGAAAACCAATGTTACAGGGGTGGATTCCGACGTTAGGAACGACGAAAAAAATCACTGGAATTAACGCAGATACAGTCATAGAAGGTGATAATATAGAGGATACCAGAAATAGTTTTTGACATTTTGCTCTTAATGTGGTTTTATATTGTGCATAGAATGTTTTATACCTTAAATATAATTTTTTATATTTCGTGGTTCATTTTAATAAACTATTTTTCAAAAAAAATTGGTTCTAATTTGTCATTATTTTTGATAGCAGTACTTAATAGGTTATTGTTGCTGCGCTATAAAAGATCCATATATTTCACGGTAACTGGATATCAATAAAACAGACTGACAAGTTGAAACGGAAGGAAAACCTCGAAATATCGTGCCGTTCTGCTCACTAAAATAAGCATCACAAAATAGTAAATTCAAAATTAATTCAGATGAAACGATTTCAAAAGAATGTAAGAATAATAAACAGTAGTAATGGAAAAGGTTAATCCAATAATTTAAAAAACAGGACGAACAACCTGTAATTCGTGTCATATTTCCAAATTCAAAAATATCTAAATTATCAAGGTAATTGGTAGAGAAACGATAAAATAAAACACTGGTTGCTAAAACTTAACGTAATAATCTACACAACATAAATATATTTCATATATGTTTTGACATCTGAAATTTGCATACATTAATATGAATTTTAAAAAAACAGACGAAATATTTTTTTATTTCTTCAGCAATAATCAGCACCGTGAATGGTATAACTATCATCAACATTTCTTGTAATTGTACAAGTGGAACTTCATAAATGTAAATTAACTACAAGTATCCGATTTGGATCGTGTTCTCTCACCTACTTATACGGATATTATAGAATTATTTTCTTTGGAAATGATTATGTACTGCAGAAAGTGAAACTATCAACACATAATTACTATGAAATCAGCTAATAACAATAGATCAGTCAAGTGATGTCACTCATATTCAACGTACTGTTGCAGTCTTTTCCTGAAGTTCTGACTAACTCTGCAGTTGTGGAATACAGCGAACTTTATAGCTAATTGTATGTTTCACATAAAAAAATAAACATATCGAGTCAAAAAGAGCGAGTAGTCCAACCATAGAATGTCATCATACCGAGAGTTCAACGCCTGGGGAATATCTCACCCATCTACAATAATGGGCTGTGATCGTCCCAAATTAATCTGTTGATCCAATCAATTATGCCTTCTCTACTGATTGCACATCACAATGTTATTTTTCCAAGTTAAGTTAGGTAAGGTTAGCTTAAGTTAACTTATGTTTTTGGTCATAAAACTTCAACAAAATACTTTAAATATATCCCCATCCATGGTAGTTGCCCCAACATGATTAATAACTTGGTAATATGTATTTTACTTAAGCTACAGGTAAGTAAATGGTTAACCGCAATTCAATATTTAGATATCGAAAATCCTGGGAAGTATAATTAGTTTATAGAAGTGTTTAGTACCAAATTTCTTAGAAGGTCTTCGTGACGCAAATACCACCCCTAAGTAACCCGGATTAAAATTGGATCGCAGTCGTATGCACCCTTCAGAAATGTGAAAACGCTCCTCCTCGAAACAAAATTTTATATCTTCTTTTATATCTTCTGATACGGTAAATTTTTCATGGAGCTCGGACGGACCTCTAAGATCTGAGTCCAATCCTGAATCTTGTTATATACTTGTTAGTGTTAATTAATAAATGAAACCCTGAAGCTATTTTTAATCAGAAAGTTTGCATAAGATATAAATCAATATTACCATGTTAAGTTTTTGCAATGATATTAGGAATGTTATTAAGCATCGATCAATCTATGAAAGTAGTACAACTAAAGGAAAATGCTATTAGCAATGCGTATATCAATTAAAAACAATAATCAAGTTTTCTGCAATGTATACATTATGCATTAATGAAAAAAGTTAGTCAGTTACATCGGTAGCACAACTGAACCATTCTTGGTTGAATGATATCAACTTCTATTGCAATTGCACCGATGTTAACGAGAGAAGAAGAGTCGCTCTCGTCGACCCGACCTGGCATTCGCAGTTATCAGTGTTTATACGAGGTTGTTGCAGAGCTGCGACGATTGAAACTAATACATGTTCGCTTATTAAAGTGATTCACATCTTTGTGTGTATTAAAAGACCAAACAGTTGTTTAATTTGTGTATATTGTAGTTCTCAACAAAAAATTTAATATAAAAGTAATAATGTGTCAGATTTATAGTATATAAAGTATATAGAATATCGCAAATAACAAATAGAGAAGAATATGGTCAGTTCTAATTACTTCAATTCGTCTATGTACACTTATTTATTTATTGATTTATTTATTTACTACAGTAACAGTATATTACATTACAAAGTAATACAAATTACAAAGTAATCCGATAGAGGAAAACGAGTTTCCTGTTTGTCAGTCCGAAGATGCGAGACAACCATGGCAAGTTCTTAGCTTAGCCATGTTCGTTTACCTTAAAACCTAACTTGAAACTAACATAAACAATTATGTTTAATGCAATAGTTTAATGTAATAAAATTTTTTGATAAATTCATTGTTTATTAAGTAATTTTATATAGAAAACTTTTCTATATAAATATTTCCTAAATATTTAAAGACATCTTTCAATGTTACACTCGTTGCTGCATTCGCACTCGTGCGCGATTCGCGCAAAGTGCACGCGAAGCATGAGTGTGGATCCTATTCGCTTATTCTTCGCGACTCGTTACGCGAAAATTGTCGATTGTTGTCTCGCGATAAAGGGCTTGCAGTCGCGAAGCGCACGCGAACACGACTATATTCCACACACACTCACTTATTGAATGTTTTCGTGCTTAGTCGGTATTATGGGACGATCATTTGAAAAACTATAAAAATAAATTGAAATAGCACGATGCTCGGATGCGGATAAGTATTGTGATGAAAAAACCAATAGATGAATGGAAAAAGAAAAAAGATTCACGATTAAAAAGACCTGCATAAGCGTAAAGAGCGCGAACTATACTGTGAGCCCGGCGCGAACCTGCGAGTGTAGTGTGTTGGCAATCTTATCAGCGATTCGCGACATTATTTACGCCGTGATTCGCTTGTGAGTGTGGATTCAAGATTTGCTTCCAACTTTGACATCTAAAAACATTAGTAACAACTCCATCATTTGAATAAGTATATTACAAAAATTTTAGCAAAAGATGACATAAATTTTCACTTACTTCATACAACTAGACATACAAGCGATCGAAAAAGAGTAGCATCCGATATTCAAGTGAGATAGGCATATCATGGGGTGTAGTCTAGAGTGACTCTTCTTGTCTTGTTAATAATCAGTGGCAATTGATAGTAAAAAAAAGATTTGAGCAAGAAAAAACTAACCGTCCCCTAACGGGAACCAACGTCGTAGTTAATAGATGCTGTATGTCCCTTAGAAACTTGACAACTTATAAAACCACTTACTCTTATTTTTATATTGATGTGGCTCTACCGACCGTGAATATAATAAAATATAGTTTTTGTATACAATAGGATTAGTATTTAAGAGATCACATACAGGCATGGTTTGCTCTTAATAGTCTTGATATTCAACGAAATCAGTAGTCAGAATATTGAAACCACTTTATTTATTTATATTTTTTGCTTAATAGATAGCTTATTACAAAGTTGTGAATCAAGTTATTTAACTAGAGTAAAAAAATCACCAAAACCAAAGGTAAACTATGATTACAAAAAGTATATTTTAGTTATTCAGCCCACAAACGTATCTTTTAAATTAGATTGTTCAAATTGTGAGATAATATAGATGTATAGTTCTTCCAATAGCAATGGCAGAACACAGTTATGCGAGGAATAATCAATATTTATATATAAATTATGAAATGAAAAATAATGTTTACTATCCGTAAACAAATCATCTAACAAACCGTCAGTCCACGTGGACACATCATCTCCACTTCTTATCAATGAAAACGTCGAATTGTAAACAAATACATTTCTATTGGCCGAAGCTTTTATATTGGAAGAACTATAACAAATACCCTGTAAATTTTATTTGATAAAATTATATAACTAAAAACTAGCATTAGCTGTAAAAAGTTCTCACATCTCAATAACTGCGTAAAAGTGTTTTTCGAGTGAACCATTATTAATCCGGTTAATTTAGATATTCGAAGTTACAGATTCCGATTAAAGCACAAGTGATCATAGAATTTGAATATTATTTTATTCAAGATCAAAGAAAATGAGTTTTTCGCAATTATCAGCAAAACGGTGTATTTTATCATAAAAATACCCTGAATGAAAATTGTAGACCATAAAATTATCTAGAAAAAACGTATCAAGACATTTTTTCCTACAAGTCACTATGTCTGAGATATAATGAAGCAAAAAGTTGTATTTAATGGTTTCATCAATATAATTTCAGTAGTGAACTTTTCTTGCAACATTGAAATGAACCGAGACTAGTGAGTATTTGTAAGAAATTTCTGTTGACTGGTTGGAACTGTCATAAGCTCATCAAATAAATTGACGAAGATGCTAAAGTTCGACGATGTTGTTCTGCAGCTTTGGTATTTCTCGTTCAATCATTATAGCCATTAAATACAACAGTAAATTTGAAACATTATAACTTTTACAACTTTTTAAATCGTTATATCTCAGAAACAGTGGCTCGTAGAAAAATAAGTATTGATACGGTTTTTGTAGATAATTTTATGATGTATAATTTTTACTTGAAGTATTTTGATGGTAAAACTTACCTTTTTGCTGATAATCGCAAAAAACTCTTTGAATCTTGAATAAATTTTTTTCTATACACGGAAATGATTTGACCGGACTATATGATTGTTTACACTGAGTCCAATTAAAAAGCGACAAGACAAAATTTTACTAATCATCCGTTACGTTTCCACACCTACATAATAAAACGCCATAAACACATTTACCTACATTAACGATTCGAAACCATAAATTTTCGTAACTGTCATTAGATCATAAATCATAAATGAAATCATCAAAACGGTACTTACTAGAATTGCCGCCACTTCGATTTGTATATAAACACCTTTTATCTATTTGTATATCTAAAAGATTTAGTTGAATATAATCTGATGAATATTTATGGTTGGCGAGATTTTGATATTGAGACACTAAGTTCGTATTATGTAAATAGTCACTGTTAAATTGGGCGAATAAGAATTTTGTAATAGTAGTGACTGCCGATAAATAAATACCTGCAGGCTTCCGTGAGAATCATTTTTCAATATTTGATATTTTACCAATTCGAGAAAGTGTATTTATAATTTGATACAGTTCATCAACCTACCCATACGTATGTTTAATATTTAAACGATAAAACTAACAATATTGTCGTTAACAAATTCGAATTAGTTATCTACTAAAAAATCAAAATACTGAAATTTGTAAACGAATTATATCGATAAGATTCTTGGAATGATACACAACGCATCAGTTCTGCATTGTTTCCCGCAAGGCAACCTTACAAAATGTTAAATGTCAGTTAAGGGCGAAATTATCGAAAAAATCAAAGAAAAGTTTGTGTTAACAACAATTGATTTTGTGTTGTTTGCTGCAATTCCAACTGATTTGAATTTTCATGATGTAGTTATAGCCTAGAAGAGGCGGTTTTAGGCGAAAATAAATTTAAAAACGTATGGAAAATCCAAAAGTACACGCCACGAGGTTTTTCTTAATCTAGAGTATCTGGTAGATACTCGGCACCAAGCACACTATCGCACGAGCACTACACTTTTCTAATTTTCATTTCTCAAGAAAACTAAATAATGGTGGAACTCAACGTCGTCGCTGGTTGGTTTATTCAAGTTCTAGAAATAAAATTTCCTATTTTCTATGTAGACTATTTAGCAATTCACAAACTCAATTGGTACAGGAAGGATATTATGATTGAAAATACATGAGAATACTAAAAAACATATAAGTTCCAATGAATAACATTAGAGAAGGTAATAAACCACAGAAAAACATTAGACCAAGAAAACTAAAGGCGAATTCTTCAATCTCATAAACATTGGTACAATTTGTTTGAGAGATTAATTAGTATAATAAAATTCTGAGCCTCTCATAATCTGGCATTCAAAGGTCACAAAGAATCTCCAAAAATGAACGAAAAAACTATGAATTCTGGTAACTTCATAAACTTAATAGAAAACTAAAGGCGTATTCTTGAATCTCGTAAACATTGGCACAATTTGTTTGAGAGATTAATTGGTATAATAAATTTCTCAGCCTCTCATAATCTGGCATTCAAAGGACACAGAGAATCTCCAAAAATGAACGAAAAAACTATGAATTCTGGTAACTTCATAAACTTAATAGAAAACTAAAGGCGTATTCTTGAATCTCGTAAACATTGGTACAATTTGTTTGAGAGATTAATTAGTATAATAAATTTCTCAGCCTCTCATAATCTGGCATTCAAAGGTCACAGAGAATCTCCAAGAATGAACGAAAAAACTATGAATTCTGGTAACTTAATAAACTTAATAGAAAACTAAAGGCGTATTCTTGAATCTCGTAAACATTGGCACAATTTGTTTGAGAGATTAATTGGTATAATAAATTTCTCAGCCTCTCATAATCTGGCATTCAAAGGTCACAGAGAATCTCCAAGAATGAACGAAAAAACTATGAATTCTGGTAACTTCATAAACTTAATAGAAAACTAAAGGCGTATTCTTGAATCTCGTAAACATTGGCACAATTTGTTTGAGAGATTAATTGGTATAATAAATTTCTCAGCCTCTCATAATCTGGCATTCAAAGGACACAGAGAATCTCCAAAAATGAACGAAAAAACTATGAATTCTGGTAACTTCATAAACTTAATAGAAAACTAAAGGCGTATTCTTGAATCTCGTAAACATTGGTACAATTTGTTTGAGAGATTAATTAGTATAATAAATTTCTCAGCCTCTCATAATCTGGCATTCAAAGGTCACAGAGAATCTCCAAGAATGAACGAAAAAACTATGAATTCTGGTAACTTAATAAACTTAATAGAAAACTAAAGGCGTATTCTTGAATCTCGTAAACATTGGCACAATTTGTTTGAGAGATTAATTGGTATAATAAATTTCTCAGCCTCTCATAATCTGGCATTCAAAGGTCACAGAGAATCTCCAAGAATGAACGAAAAAACTATGAATTCTGGTAACTTCATAAACTTAATAGAAAACTAAAGGCGTATTCTTGAATCTCGTAAACATTGGCACAATTTGTTTGAGAGATTAATTGGTATAATAAATTTCTCAGCCTCTCATAATCTGGCATTCAAAGGTCACAGAGAATCTCCAAGAATGAACGAAAAAACTATGAATTCTGGTAACTTAATAAACTTAATAGAAAACTAAAGGCGTATTCTTGAATCTCGTAAACATTGGCACAATTTGTTTGAGAGATTAATTGGTATAATAAATTTCTCAGCCTCTCATAATCTGGCATTCAAAGGTCATAGAGAATCTCCAAAAATGAACGAAAAACCCATGAATTCTGGTAACTTCATAAACTTAATAGAAAACTAAAGGCGTATTCTTGAATCTCGTAAACATTGGCACAATTTGTTTGAGAGATTAATTGGTATAATAAAATTCTCAGCCTCTCATAATCTGGCATTCAAAGGTCACAGAGAATCTCCAAAAATGAACGAAAAAACCATGAAATCTGGTAACTTCATAAACTTAATAGAAAACTAAAGGCGTATTCTTGAATCTCGTAAACATTGGCACAATTTGTTTGAGAGATTAATTGGTATAATAAAATTCTCAGCCTCTCATAATCTGGCATTCAAAGGTCACAGAGAATCTCCAAAAATGAACGAAAAAACCATGAATTCTGGTAACTTCATAAACTTAATAGAAAACTAAAGGCGTATTCTTGAATCTCGTAAACATTGGCACAATTTGTTTGAGAGATTAATTGGTATAATAAAATTCTCAGCCTCTCATAATCTGGCATTCAAAGGTCACAGAGAATCTCCAAAAATGAACGAAAAAACTATGAATTCTGGTAACTTCATAAACTTAATAGAAAACTAAAGGCGTATTCTTGAATCTCGTAAACATTGGCACAATTTGTTTGAGAGATTAATTAGTATAATAAATTTCTCAGCCTCTCATAATCTGGCATTCAAAGGTCACAGAGAATCTCCAAAAATGAACGAGAAAACTATGAATTCTGGTAACTTCATAAACTTAATAGAAAACTAAAGGCGTATTCTTGAATCTCGTAAACATTGGTACAATTTGTTTGAGAGATTAATTGGTATAATAAATTTCTCAGCCGCTCATTGCTTGCACACTTGCACACCATTATCTAAGCAGGGATATTCGAGATGAATTAATTACAGTAGAGTTGAACAAAAGTCGATCATAGAAAATTTTATGGGATTCACTGAAACGACTGGAGAATATTTGGCCAATGCAATACTGGGAGAGCTAGAAAAAAATTACTTAGATATTCAGAACTGTCGCGGCCAAGGATACGACAATGGTACCAATATGGTAGACGCAGCTAATTCTTCGTTGGCAGCAAAAACATTTTTTGGTTCCATTCATAAGATTTTTTTGCTATTTTCATGTACCAGCGTACGCTGGAAAATAATCAAAGATAAATTAAAACTTACTATGAAGCTTTTATCAACCACAAGGTGGGAAAACAGAATCCAGGCGGTGAAGGATGTTTTATTGCAATTTGATGATGTTGTTGAATGTATAGAAAACTTAAAATGCAAAATGCAACAATCGGACACACTCAGTGATTGCGATTCCGTTTTAAACGAAATGTTTAGTTGGAATTTATCATATCATTACATTTATGGTATGAGTTATTAACGCTTGCTTACCATAATTTGCTTAACCATAAGCAAATTATGGTAATCTGTACAAGTCCATTTAACCCGCGATCGGTCGCTATGGTAGAAAAATTTTTACAATTTCGATATTCTCACAAGTGACTGATAACGTTTAATAATTTGTTAGAGTAATTCTAGTTAAGCGACCTATCACGTTTCAAAAATTTAGTTTCTGTGGTTTGAATTTTTTATGTTTTTGGTAAGTTTGAACTAATATTTTTCCAATTTAAAAATGAATAAGAAAGTTGAAGAGCAACTATGGAAATGCTATAACGAAATTCGAACTGACACAGAGCCCATGGATTCAGACGACGACATAAGTGATGCTCCATCTAAACACAGTTTACATAATACTAACACTGAGCAATCAGACGAGGATGATGGCGTTACAATACGGCTCGACCCACTGCTACTGTCACAGAAGCGCAAACAAAAAGAGACCCTATTTTTTTAGGTAAAAATCTCAAGGAGTGGCTAAAGCACAAACCTATCATTCTTAGTAAAAAAAACACGTCTTCACAACCTTGTAACACAACTACCAAGGGTTAAAGCTATTGCCAAAGGAACTAGTACCACTTTAGATTGATGGAAACTATTTTTCCCAGACGAAACCATTGGCAAAATTGTTAGTTTCACGAACCGATATTGCGAGAATTATATTCGCGCCCCAGAGATTGTCCATCAACTGATATCGAGGAAATTCACGCATTTCTTGTGCGACTATACATGGTGGGCGTAAAAAAGCTCAACACTTAAGTATTTCCGATTTATGGATTACTGATGGTACGGCCCCAGAATACTTTGCGGCTGTTATGTCAAAGAGAAGATTTCACATGCTAATTTAGGCATTAAGATTTGACGACAACAATACTAGAAAAAAAAGAGCCAAATATGATAACCTAGAACCAATTCGAAATCTATTTGACAATTTTGTAAAAGTATGCTATTCAAATTTCTCCAATTGGAGAGTACGCTACGATAAACGAAATGCTGGAAGCGTTTCGAGGAAAGTGCAGTATATTGCTAATAAGCCTGCAAAATATGGGCATAAAGATCTATAGTCTAGCAGATACGCGAACGTTTTATACGCACAATATGAAAATATATGCCGGAAAACAACCAGAGTAGTGAAACGTTTAATACTTACTATTAATAAGAGTGGACGAAACGTTACAATGGATAATTACTTCACATCGGTTCACCTTGCTAACGATTTACTTCTAAAACATAAACTGACTTTAGTTGCTACCTGCGAAAGATCAGGAGATCCCATCCGAGTTTGTATCAAGTGAAAAATCGTCCAGTGTTATGTTTGCTTAGGAAAAGATGACAATAACTGTATTTATACGTCGAATATTCCAAGAAGTAATAAAAACGTTCTGATGCAAACTGTCCATGATGATGATTCAATAGATCCGTCCACCAAACAAGCAAACAAGCCAGAAATTATAAAATTTTATAATTCCACGAAAGGTGGGGTAGATGTTGTAGATCGAATAAAGTCCGAATATTCCGTAGCACGAATTAGTAATCGTTGGCCACAAACAGTTTTTTATTCTCTATTAAATATTGCTATTGCTGCTCAAATAATTCAAATCATAACACGGGTGACATAAAAACAAGCAGACTTTTTATTTCAGATCTCTCAAAATAGTTGGCATTACCTCATCTAATCAGGCGCTCTTCTATTCCAAGCTTGCCTATTCCTCTTCCACAGAAAATATCTAACGTTATTGGCAAAAGATCAGCGCAGCTCCGTTACAACATCAGCAGGTTCAGCAAAAAGTAAGATGTAAATATTGCTTCAAAAGAAAGAACCGATTTACACAACATCAGTGTGCAACTTGTGTCTCTTCAGTATGTAAAGAACACAGTCAATTACTTATATTTGTATTGAATGTGGTTAAAATTCTACTGAAGAATCTTTGTAGTTATATTTTTTTTGAACCAATATTTTTGAACTGTTCTAAAAATAGTTATTACAAAAGTGTAATTTGTAATAATATTCATAAATAAACTCATTAAAAATATATTTTTTTTACATTAATGACTTTAACACTAATTCTTAGATGAAATCAAACACGCGACCTATCGAGTTATGAAAAAAGTAGCGATTGCTCTCGAGTTAAGCATTACTCTTGAACATTTGGGTACATTTTGTGACTGGATTAAAGAATATCGACAAACTGGATTCAAAAAATGCTTGTCTGACGCTCGTCAGTTCGCGGTTATGATTTGCCAAGAGATTTTGAAAATAAAAGAGTAGCCAAAAAGAAAAGAATGTTTGATTATGAAGACAGCGATCATAGAGACTGTTAAAAGCTGGTATAAAACAGTTTTTTAATACCATGATTGATTCTGTGATAAGTAACATGAAATCGATATTTATGTCTTTGAATCAACATTTTGAAAATTTTGGTTTTCTCTATGACTTAAGCAAGTTTAAACAAGAATTACGACAGAGAAAATACTGAAAAAATGTCGGGATTTATACGCATTCAAGCAAGTAGTTGGGAGCAGTGACTTCCAGCCTTATGAGGAGTTACAAAATATGATCCCATCCATTAAAGACGTGAATCATCTGCTCCAATATATCATAGAGAACGATTTGAAAGATTTCGACTAAATATTAACATTTTCATTAGAATTTTGTTAACAATACCTGTAAGTACTGCTTCCGCTTTTCAAAATTACAACTAATTAAAAATGTCTAAGAAATACCTACTACGGGTCAAGAAAGACTTTCAACTTTGGCAGTTTTATCTATTGAAGCATTTAAGATAAATTACGAACCAATCATTAAGGAGTAGCAGTAAAATCAAAAGTAGAAAATGTTTTTTTCTTAATGAATAAAGAACTATTTAATTTTAAGTACCTTGCCCACGTTAAGTTTGGGTCTTGCGTCGCCACTGGTTATAGGATTCGAGAATGATTAGTTAGCAGTTCACATTGATGTTTGTTAATTGATTCAATATTAGTTTTTCAGATAAAAAAATATTTTCTTCTAAATACTAATATAAACCGTTAGTATTGCCATTACCAAACAAAGCCTGTATCATTGTATTGTATATCATTTAAAGTGAATGAAATTATTAAACGTATCCTCCATGCGCATTTTTGATACGACTTCATTTGATGTCACCGAAACAGGGCCGGATTAAGCTAGGGGCTTGGGGGGGGGCTATAGCCCCGGGACTCGGGTCCAAGAGGGCCCTATCATTTGGGTATTTTTTGATGTGTTGATACCACAAATCTAACGTATTGATATTATTTTGTGAATTTTTCCGGGTTTTCGAGTTCCTTAAGGGGGCCCCGTCATTATTTTAGCCCCGGGCCTTATAAATCTTAATCCAGCCCAGCACCGAAATTTGCCTCTAGGAAGATGAGAACAAATAGCCTAACTTTTCAACCCCTATTTTTTATTTTTTGGTAAGATTTTTATTTTTTTTGTCATGACTATTATATTACTCTGAATTTTTCACCCTTCTACGATCAACCCCTATATACCCATCGCAATTTTTCTTTTATCCTCAGGTCTACAATAGGATTGCAAGATGGCAATCGAATATAATAATTATAGTACGATAAATTCTTATTTAGAATTTTGTATCATTTTGATTTTTCTGTGCAGTTCTCATGTTAATTTTACTCTCATCGTAAATTTATCATCAAGTTCCAGTGCAATAATTATTTATTAATAACTGAAAAGTCAGTTTTTACTATCATGTAAATAAACACGTCCATTATCGTACCTGTATATATTGTACCTAACATTTTTTGCAAATAATTTTAAATCAAAATGTACGTGTTTTTTTATGGTGAAAGGTGAGTCAAATAATAAGCAAACGAATACATTCACTGTTTTTCACAAATAAGTATTTCAACTTTACACTTTCGATTATAAATACATCCCTATACCCTTGTAGTATGTTAGTTATTGAACTAAAGGATATATTTTATATGGCAGAACAACTTTTGCCGGATCAGCTAGTAATAGTATATTATTCTATGAGTGGGTAATGAGGGCTATTAGTCGTGAGAACTATTTTTGGTAATTATACACTTTCACGGTCACTTGATTTTTTGGCTCTAGAAAATCGAAAAATGGATGGATTTTAATGATCTTGATCTCAAAATGTTCCATTTTACGGCGGATTTATAAAAAAAAATTAGTAAAAATAGCTGGAATGAAAATTTCTCATAGTTTTACTGTTTTAAATTGTAAAAAAACGGTTTTGAAAAATAATCCTTTACAAAAAATTATGGTAATAATACACTTTCGTGGTCACCTGGTTTTTTGGTTAGGTTAGGTTGGGTTAGGTTAGGTTAGGTTAGGTTAGGTTAGGTTGGCTCTAGAAAATCGAAAAATGGATGGATTTTAATGATCTTGATGTCAAAATGTTCCATTTTACGACGGATTTATAAAAAAAATTAGTAGAAATAGCTGGAATGAAAATTTCTCATAGTTTTACTGTTTTAAATTGTAAAAAAACGGTTTTGCAAAATAATCCTTTACAAAAAATTATGGTAATAATACACTTTCGTGGTCACCTGGTTTTTTGGTTAGGTTAGGTTGGGTTAGGTTAGGTTAGGTTAGGTTAGGTTGGCTCTAGAAAATCGAAAAATGGATGGATTTTAATGATCTTGGTTTCAAAATGTTCCATTTTACGACGGATTTATAAAAAAAATTAGTAGAAATAGCTGGAATGAAAATTTCTCATAGTTTTACTGTTTTAAATTGTAAAAAAACGGTTTTGCAAAATAATCCTTTACAAAAAATTATGGTAATAATACACTTTCGTGGTCACCTGGTTTTTTGGCTAGGTTAGGTTGGGTTAGGTTAGGTTAGGTTAGGTTAGGTTGGCTCTAGAAAATCGAAAAATGGATGGATTTTAATGATCTTGATCTCAAAATGTTCCATTTTACGACGGATTTATAAAAAAAATTAGTAGAAATAGCTGGAATGAAAATTTCTCATAGTTTTACTGTTTTAAATTGTAAAAAAACGGTTTTGCAAAATAATCCTTTACAAAAAATTATGGTAATAATACACTTTCGTGGTCACCTGGTTTTTTGGTTAGGTTAGGTTGGGTTAGGTTAGGTTAGGTTAGGTTAGGTTGGCTCTAGAAAATCGAAAAATGGATGGATTTTAATGATCTTGGTTTCAAAATGTTCCATTTTACGCCGGATTTATAAAAAAAAATACGAAAATTAAAAAAAATAAATATTTTTTACAGTTTCATGACTTTAAATGCAAAAAAATGACTTTCTACATATAATCCTTCGTAACTGTTTCTGACGACGTGGAATCAAGTTCGTATATTTTTTTTCGCAATTTAGATAAAAAAATGAATTTTTTAAAAAAAAATTTAAGGTTTAAAACTATTAAAAACCGCAAATTCAGCCACTACCTCCGTGTTTTTCATAAATTCGTCGTAAAATGGAACATTTTGAGACCAAAATTATAAAATTTATCAATTTTTCGAATTTTAATGGTCCAAAAACTATTAATATTGAAGAATATAGTACGAAACTATTCACGAAAATTGATTGTTTTTCATCGATTTCATTTTAAGCTATAAAAACTGAAAAAATCATTCTCAAATTGTTTAATAATTTATGTAGAATAGAAAAAAAAATATAAGAACTTTATCTGATAATGAGATAATTTTTTGTAAAGGATTATTTTGCAAAACCGTTTTTTTTTACGATTTAAAACAGTAAAACAATGAGAAATTTTCATTCCAGCTATTTCTACTAAATTTTTTTATAAATCCGTCGTAAAATGGAACATTTTGAGACCAAGGTCATTAAAATCCATCCATTTTTCGATTTTCTAGAGCCAACCTAACCTAACCTAACCAAAAAACCAGGTGACCGCGAAAGTGTATAATTACCATAATTTTTTGTAAAGGATTATTTTGCAAAACCGTTTTTTTACGGTTTAAAACAGTAAAACAATGAGAAATTTTCATTCCAGCTATTTCTACTAATTTTTTTTATAAATCCGCCGTAAAATGGAACATTTTGAGACCAAGATCATTAAAATCCATCCATTTTTCGATTTTCTAGAGCCAAAAAACCAGGTGACCGTAAAAGTTTATAATTACCCTATTTTTTCTCCACGAGATCAGTGAGTAATAAGTTATAAGTAGTATTTGATATCAGAAAAAAATCCAAAATATTAATTACACTGGTAAACACCACTGTTTTTGTCACACTACTTAAATATAATACAAGCAAACAAAAATTAAAATATCTGATAAAAAAATTCATGAATGAATTCCAACATGAATCCAGATCAATATAGGTATCAATGGAAATTGCCATATAATTATTTAATTAGATATTGAAAGAATTTTGTACAATATCAATTTAATTTGTGTAGCTATAAAAATAAATATTTAATCATATTACTTGAATTAATTAACATGCTGTTGAATCCATTTGTTGTCCAATACGTTTTTCATCTTTTAATCAATACTTCGAACTATTAAACTAATGGCGAAACATTCTATTTCGACAAAACAAAAAAACTTCCACTATTTTACTGGTCTATAAAGTCATCAACAATAATCTTCGGTATTATAATTTTTATAAAAATACCAGTTTGTGAAATCAGGTTTTTAATCTCAGATTTCATATTTTTTCATTAACAAGCAAGACCAATCATAAATTGTTTTTATTTAGATGATGATACAAGTATTTACAGTAAAACATATAGTTTAAACGCTTGGATACAAATACCAGGACCGGCTATTAAGTTTTAACTGTACTACACAGGACTAATTAAAAATATAAAACTCAAAAACCAAAAAAAGTTTACAATTAATTTATATTATAGTGGGCCAAAAAAACTTTTGATTCTTTTTAGCTACTACGAAAATATCGTTCAAGATGACGAACATAAAATTCTGGTGAGTTTGAGTTCTAAATATCAATATTTAGAGGTGTCGCATCGTGATTTTTTTGTAATTTTAATGTATTTCAACGAATTATTGTGTAGTAAAAAGAAATAGATATTTTTAAAGGAAATTGTACGGCCTACGAAAAAGTTCTGAAATCATTTTCCGCTAAGTCAACTCGGTTGAAAGTTATCGCCGTTAAAGTTCAACCTAAAATAATATGCGACTTTCACAATCTTTCATAGTTTTTTACAAAGAAATGTTTCAAAAACATAAAAAAACATATTTTTCGTGATTTTTCTCACTTTTACTTATCTTTTATCAATAATTATACGTGAATAAGTGCATTTTCATGAACATTCAAAGCCCAGAAGCTAATATGACTTTTCTTTTTTTTATTCTCATAATTTTTTTCGTAAATCAGCCGTAAAAACGAGGATATTAAAAAAAATCATCGAAACCGGATATTTTTCGATTTTCTAGAGCCAAAAAACGAGGGGACCGCGAAAGTATATTACCCTTTTTTGTAAGCCGTTCAAGTTTCTACAAAAATATCTATTTCTTCTTAATACACAATAATTAGTTGAAATACGTTATTACAAACAAAATTGTGTAATTTTAATAGGAAATCAAAAATCACCATGCAGCACCTCTAAATATTCATATTAGAACAGAATGTTTTTCGATTACCAAAGTTTTTTCGACCCACCCTAATATATGGGCTGCATGGTGATATATATTTATTTGAAGAGATAGACTCAACCTTGTGGATTGAAGAAGGCGTATAATTTTATATAGAAAGAGCCACTTGATTAGGTCAATTTAAAAAATTCAGCCTCTAATGGTAGATTTAAAATTCTGAAAATAATTTCCACGTGTTTCTCGTGTTATAGTTTTTCTCAGAAGCTTCAATATAATCCGTATCTGAGAAATGGCCCACGCGCATTCTTTATTGTCCACCCAGTGAAGATAAATTCCGATAGTAAATATCTAATTTCTTATAATAGCTGCAAATATACCAAAAGTAGTACCACAAAGCATTAATTGAAGTTTTTCGTCACTAAAAGTTCCAAAGTACTACAGAAATTTTTATTTCAATACATCAATTGAATAAATTAAATTCCTTTCTCATTTTTTAAAAAATTAATAATTCCGAATGATTAAAACTGTCCAAACTTTCATTACTTGTCAATAACAATATACTATGATATTTACCTTTATTTACTCATTAAATCATAAACTGGATGTTCATGTACACCAGAAGTGTTAAAATAAAAAAATAAAAATAAAAAAAATTATCTAAAATTTTAACTTTTATTTATAAAATTATATATAAGTATATAATATACGGTTGTTAAAAATCATACCAAAGTTATAAAACATCCGTAGAGGAATCGAATGAAGTCTAAAAGCTCTAAAAAACATGATTCTACTTGTGTGTCACAAATTGCGATCGCGGGCCTTATTGATAGGGCCCAGGGGCCGGAAGCGGCCATCGGGCCGTATTTTTGACATGACTGATGTATATATGCTATAATCTGAACACACTACTTTATCAATCACAATATTTGGTCTAGTGTACGTTTAGTAAACCAAGTTGTCGTATTCAGAGACTTTTGGGTTTAAGCGTAATCAATGAATTTTTTGTTAAAAACATCCGTAATATTTTTATTGTTGTTAAATAAAAACTAAATTCAAATTAAATAACGATCCAAGAATATTCGAATTAAGAGCAACAACAAAATTAAAATATTTTTTTGCAGTCAAAAAATTACCCAATTGAATTAAGTCCTAAACATATCGCACCCTCATTTCAATAGTGCCTGAAAAAATTTTATATTGACATTTTCCGTCCAAAGTATATTTAAGATTTTACAGGACTTAATGAGGCCATATCACTAGTACTAAAAGATTCCGCGTGAGGCGCCAAGTATCACTATTACAATGAACTATAGTTATTCCAATATCAAAATTAAATTCGCAGTTCATTTCACTAAAAGAGATATAGAAGATGACGAGTGTAATGCTTCAAAAGTCATTGAAACCGAAGAAAAAGTAAACATATTTGTCAATGTCAATGTTTTATTGTCATTTGTCAACTGGTCTTCGTCATGCCAAAGACGTGTGACTTGTTTACTCATAAATAATTGGATATTGGACATTTTTCTTGATTTGTTGTTATTAGCAAAAATTTTTGCAATGTTTATAAATTTCCAATAGGGACTTGACAATTTTGAATTTATTTTGTGAACGCACCTTTTCACTTAACATCGAACTGTCACTGTCAGTTGATTCAGTAGACATAACCTTTTCATCATTATGAAGTACACGAAAGAACAACGTTTGCAAATCTTAAAAATTTACTATAGAAATTTGGAGTCGGTGGCCGCTACTATAAAAGCATTAACTCCGATCTTCGGTCGTAATTCTCTACATATTCGTTGTGTGATTTTGTCGTGCCAGTGAGACTACGGGTTGGTCGAGATGTCGAAAATATCGCTGCCGTTGAAAGATCTTTAGCATGGTGATCGTTATCGCGCCATGATTATCGATTATTTTTGGCCCGAATTGGAATATATGGACTTGGACAGCATATGGTTTCAACAGGATGGCGCCACAAGCCACACAGCACACGTTACAATCGATTTATTGGAGAGTAAGTTTGATGAGCGCCAAGAAATGAACCGTCGATTGGCCGCCTCTAGATTTTTTTTTTGAGCTACGTCAATACATTGGTCTATGCTAATAAGACGACGACGTTGGAAGAGTCAACATTGAACGCAAAATAGCAGCCGTTTCGGCCGAAATGTGTGGCCGAGTTATGGAAAATTGGGTCCAACGAATCGACTTCTGCAAACGTGCCCGCGGTGGCCATATAAGCGAAGTCGAATTCCATTCATAAATGTTTTGAATGTACTTCAAACCGATAATGAAGTTTTTGAAATATCTCAAATAGTTTTCATTTTAATTTGAAAAAAAGTTGTCAAGTCCTAATTGGAAATCCCATCACAAGCTCAAGGTTTCTGAATGCTAAATATGATTGTATGAGTTGAGATTCGGTAATTTTGATTACTCTGACACCTTTTAATCAAGATCAACAACACCAGATAACGACGTGCTAAGAGTAGTACTGAAAGCAAATCCATGTTGTTAGACAATAAAGGAAATCCCAAATAGTCTTTACCAATTTAGTCTACCATCCAAGATGTTTGTACTCATTGGAAAAATAAGTAGAGCTGGGGTTTGAGTTTCCCTATAGTTTTCCGAAGATAACAAAGCCGATCGATCTCTACTAGCAAAGTATTGTTTCAACGACATCATAGAGAAATTTTTTTGATCACTAAAGATGAAAAATAGGCCGTACATGCTAGGTTTATATCACAAAAATGCCCGGATTTCTCCATTTTAATAGATCTAGACTAGCTTGCGGACCGCTAATAAAATCGGGCGCAAGATTTTCAACATTTGACTGCTGCAACCGACTAAAATATACCCATAAATAGATTATAATGGAAATCAGAAAATATCCATGAAATAATATTAGCAGTGAAAAGGTTGATTTTGTTCGACAGAGCTCGTAGACTTTCGTGGGCTCACGATAAGGTGCAGCGCACGAAAGCTGCACCACCTCATCCTGTCTCTCGACGATCGCTATCATATTGAATCCTATTGACTTCAAAAATCTAGGAGTATAATGGACAGTGAATTTTGTGAGGAAAATGTATAAAAATAGATATTAGAATTTATTTAGTCCGAAAGAAATCGTTTTCTTTGTTCAATCGAAAAAAATCTCCGTAAGAATATTCCAACAGGTGATACTAAAAATTCTTCAATTTATCATCTTGATTTAAGTTATTGTTCCACATCAAAAATTCTGAAAAATATCATAACTTTATATATTAAAAAAAATAATATAAATTAATCAAGCCAATAGTAGTCGACTAAACGTGCCATTTTAAGTTAATTTAACATTAAAAAATGCTATTTAGAATAATCTTGGCAATAAATTGGCACTCAATCAATTTTAGAATCACTAGTTTACTTTTCGGAATAGCTATTTTATTGAAATTTTAATTTTACAGCAACAATTTCGTTTATTTTGAAATTTAAATTAGCTTTTTTAAATTTATGCTTCGTCTGAGATCAAGGTCATCGGCCAGTTGGCTGTAATGAAGAGCAAATTTAAATACATATATATTACGAATGTCAAAGGTGCCAAAATTTAACAAAATCAATTTATTTTCAATATTCATTTCATTTCGGTGGTTGGAGAAATAATTCAATAAACACAAGCGTTGCAAGAAACTTTTACTATAGGAAACTCAATAGAAAATGAAGAAAGGCCATCAATTATTTGAAAATTAGAAATTTCATTTCCAAAATATAAGAAATAATAGGTCAATCACCTTGATGATATTTATTATTGAATTAAATTCTTTTTATTCACAAAAGCTTGACTTAAATGGTGTTTCAAGCAACATTTCTCATTTGAAACTGTTTGTAATGAACTGTCGACATAGATAAAATCTATTCCTTCAGTTATCTTTGCTCAACTTTCATAAAATATGTCCTCAGTTTCTAATACCTACTTAGAATTTAATTGCCTAGCTCGCCTAAAAGTAGGTTCTATCTAATTCCGCTATCAAATGTAACATTTTTCACAACCTCCGTATATCAGTTATGAAAAGTAGTTATGTAAAAACTTTACGTAATCGTTTAAGTTTCAAACAATAATTTATTAATTACTATAAAAACTGACAATTAACTAATTATTTAGTATTTTAAGAATTATAAACTTTGGAAACATTATTAAAAACAAAGTAAGTCCATTTTCTGGTTGAATATGCTCTTGAACTTTTTGTCTTATGTTAATTTCATTTGGAGCTGCGATATCTACATGTATGCCAGAGACTTGGCCCAGAAAGCTTTCTGAAAATCTTCTTCGACTATGCTGCGAATTTCCATCCTTTATTTTCAGAATTTCCGCTGCCAGAAGAGGCGCTGAAACAATGTCTTGTGTTGTATCCTTTAACATTAGATAGGTCCAGGTGCAGGTACTGAGCAATCTTTGCTGGTAATTTTCCAATGGTATTTATGCTCACGGGTCGTATAGCAACCGTTGGCGATATTCATACTGAACACACTGTTTAGATCACCAATACAGCAGCACCTAATCACTACACCAACACTAATATTTCCCTGTCTGACGCGCGTTTCGATAACCAAGTAATCGTCTTCAGAGACTGAAGGTAATCTCAACTAAAAACAGTTTATCTTCAGTCTCTGAAGACGATAACTTGGTTATCGAAACGCGCGTCAGACAGTGTAATTGTTAGTGCTGCTGTAGTGGTGGTCTAAACAGTGTGTTCAGTATAAAACTCTGTACAACAGGAAGTCCAATGATTCTATACTTTTTGAGGAAGTCTACAATATTGACACCAGCAATATTTCAAGTAGTGACCAGAAATTCGCGAATAACCTGTGTTTTACTTTCTGGAATTTCTTCTAGGAACGTCAGTTCAGCTTTCTTACAAGCTTCTGCAATCACTATTATCATTGCAACCCAGATTTATTTAATAATATATTATAAACATAAACGTAAATTAAGTCATTCTTTCGCAAATAGATAGTCTTCAGCCTCTTTTATAAATCTTTCTAAACTCTCCTTCGTCAAAATCTCCGACTTTTTTGCACAGTATCCCGCTGACCATATCTTCAGCCAAACGATGCCCGATGGGTTTAGATCGCAGCATTGAAAATGTAGTTCACAAAGTCGACGCCTTTAATGTTTTTAAATTTTAAAAATAAGCAAGTAGCAATTTTTTGGTAGCAATACAGAGAAAAGTAGCAGATTATCCAGATTACAATTATACTAGTTTAGAAACAATCCGTCAAGTTTTATCAGCATGTGGTTTTAAACACAAAAAACTGATTAAACGGATGTAAATAACCCAATCGTGGAGGATAGTTCAATGGCGACAAGATTATTTGCGTTAGATAAAAGACTACCGAAGTTCTAATAGACGAATGGGATACAAAAAGGGCACAGTTCACGTCTGGTACCCTGTTTAAACCAAACTTCTTTACAGGAAAGGTACATTTCACTCGTCTATATACGTTTTATGATTTAATATTCAGCTGTATCAAGTTAACGAGGTATAATAATGATTTTTTTTAAGTTCTGAGTGGGACTAAAATTAAGTGCATGCAATAATAAATTCATAAATTGAGGTATCTACGCCTATGGTAGATTAAACAAAATTATCAGCAAGGGTTTTTACAATCTGCAATTGATATTGGAAGAACTATACATTCGTCTTTAAAATTATTTTGTTATTGTGATTTTAGAAATTCCGACGTCTCGTTTTACTTATTTTATATTGTTGAACCGAACCTTTTCCATAATAAATTAATGTTAAATTACATACTATGGGGTACGGACATCTTCCCATGACTCAGAATATTTTCAAAAATAGTTTATTATAGTGTCCAGGTACATGTTCACAGAAATGTAAATTCATAATTATACTGATTAAAAAAGTTGTTTCAGTAACAATCAACCGTATTGATGAATGGGTTAAAAGCTCGCGTGATGAAAATCAGTTTAGTATTCAACCTTGGAAAGATATTTTTATACATATTTTTTCACTTTTGGAATGCTATAATTAGGGTATCCTAAAAGCAAAACGTCTATTTCCAATTAGTTGTGTTTATTGATTTTGTTTTGATATACAACACAAAGTATCTGAGTGATAAATAACCATCGTCTTGGATGAATACCGTCTTGTTCCCACGATTCGCGAAGAAGTTATCAAAAAATTTTCTATTAAGTAATTCTTTATGAATTCATCAATTTTATTAAATGTGAATTATCGAAACTACTAATAATTACTCCTTTTTACTCCATGAATTAGTCCGTTTTATGATTTTTGAAAATTTTTTTTCATAAACTGGTCTTCAAAGTAAAATTGCTTTCTATTCAAAATTTATTTGGAAATTATTTCTACATCCAGGAACAATGGAGATGTTTTTCTCTAGAAAAATTACAACAATGCTCAATTTAGTTGTAAAAAATGTCCGTAGTTTTTCATAAATATTTTTCAAAGTTTTGAAAAATATAACAACAGGAACCGTGGTGCTTGCTGCCCTTCCCATTTATCTCTCAAAATATTCATCTTTTCATTAATATTTGAATTAGTTTGTTCACAATAATGCCAATATAGATAAAAATATTCGCGCTCTCATATAAACTGTGGGATTCCAACGATTGGGAAGCTTGAATCCAAGCAAAAAGTTTCCTCAAATAGCATTTGAAGGAGATTAGGGAGAAATATCGATAAATTTTTATGGCAATAGGAAGTGTACTCGTGTGGAAATGCCTGCTGATATTGATCTTGAACTTCGGTAAGTTGTTGTTTTCGGAAATTCCTTCGTTGGTAGCTGATTCCACAGGCTTGCACTTCTCCAACGAAAGTAGTCTGTGTCAAACATCCTAATGGTATACTTGGGTGCCGAACTCCAAATGTCGAATGGACGAATTTGACACTTGTAGAGGATTAGAAGCTATTGTGGAGTATATAGCTTTTTGGTCTTAAAGAGGTCCAGACAGGACCAAATCAGGAGCTGCAATGTCAATCTTATTTATGAAAACAGCAGCCTGGTGGTGATCTGTAGCAGCCTACGGATTTGAGTGTTAGTATTGTGTGAGTGCTATGGTCGGCGAAGCTATAGATTTGGTTTGCAGTTTTGTCTAGTAGATCGTTGATGTACAGGAGAAAGAGAGTGGGTGACTATATGCATCTCTGGATAACACCAGCGTTGACCTCAAATCTTTCTAGGATGTGCCGATCGATAGCGACCTAGATGGATCGTTCTTTGAGTATACTACTTAGCCAGTTGATGAGTGAGGACGATGATTGCTCTGGATGTCCTATATTTCTCTATAGTTCCAGTCCATAAGTTGGTAATATAGACCAGAGAATCCTCGGTTGATCTATGTTTACGTAGCCGTATTGATGGTCGCTGATGTTGCTATAAGACTTAAGATTCGTAAGTTAACGGCTTCCTCCATGACCTTGACAATGGCCGGAACTGGGGCAATCGCCCTGTAGTTGTTGGGAACCGTCTTTTTTTTGATAAGGGTTGAACGCGGACAAATATACAATTTATAAGGAAACGACCTATTTTATATGACAGGTAAAAGAGTTTGCATAGTGGGCTTATGATATTAATGGTAGTCCACTGGGTCCAGTAGCTTTATTGATATCCTAGCCTTTGAGAAGCTTTCCTACATCTTGGTATCGAAATTCTATTTCTGGTATAGATGAACCAACTTTAGACAGGCTTGGTGATAGTTTTCCCCGCAAATCAAGAGTTGAATTTGAAGTAAACATGCAACTCAACAAGTCCGCCTTCTCTTTTGCGGTCTCTGCAATTTTGGTACTTTAATTGGAGACCAAGAAAAGCAGTGGGCCTCCCACGCGTGCTGTGTTTGTTGTAGCATGTCATTGGTGTAGTGGATGAATGGGAAGGAAAAAGCATGCAATTCCAATGGTATGGCGTTAACCTACTAACAATTTTGAAGACTGCTATTTTTGTCTAACAAAGACTGAAGGTTATTCTAAGATAGGAAAGCACAAAATCGAGTATCCAAATTTGCCGATTTACTAGTACCAATTGCGACTTTAGATCCGAAAATTATTGTTTTAGACGATACTGGAGACATCTCAGGAAGCTCCGAAGAATAATGCACCGACTCTATTTTTACTCCAAGTCCAGTTCCAGATTTTATTGAGTGAAGAATGATTTAGCACGTGATTTGGGGTTACTAAGGCAACAGTCGAAACTTCTTGCTTCCCGTCTTAAGGAATACGGATATTGATGGACTAATGAAGGAACTTTATAATATTGACTCGCCTAAATACAGTTTAAAAGTTACACAAAGTTTAAAACCGTCTATACCAGTTGCTCATTCTGTGAAGATGAAAGAAACTTGAAAATGATGAAAATATTCGCTTCCTTTTAGACAAAATTAACTACAACAACTATAAGTGGAAGATATGTGGGGACTTGAAGGTGATTGGAATTTTAATGGAACTTCGGGGAGGGTTTACGAAATATTGCTGTTTTCTTTGTCTATGGAACAGTCGGGCAGAAAATCAACTCTATGTAAAAAAATTGGTGAGCAAGAAGTGAGTTTCAACCGGGATCTCAAAATGTTAAGTTAAAATGTCCTTCTGCCCCCCCCCCTTCACATTAAACTTGGATTGATGAAAAGCTTTGTAAAGGCTATGGATAAAGATTGATAGATTGAAATACCTTAGAGAAGTCTTTTCCCAGTTGAGTGGTTCTAAATTAAAGGAAGGTATTTTTATAGGGCCACAAATAAAAAAATTGCTGGACGATGACAATTTTGCGAAAAAGCTCACGAGTCAGGAACTTAAAGCATGGAAGACATTTGTTGGTGTAGTGAGAGGATTTTTGGGCAAAAATATGGATCCAAACTACCAACAGTTAGTTGTTGAACTTCTAGACGCCTACAAATCTCTTGGCGCTCGAGTGTTATTGAAAATTCATCTCCTCCATTCCCATCTGACATTTTTTCCCGAAAATTTGGGAGCTATCAGTGATGAGCAGGGTGAAAGAATCCACCAAGATATTAGAACAATGGAAACTCGGTATCAAGGACGATGGCATTCGGCCATGATGGGTGATTACTGTTAGTTTATTAAAAAGAGAAAGTACAACCCCTCATAAAAGGTAAAAGTAGGGCTAATTGATATTTCAAGTGATTTTTTTTAAGTTTTTGTTTTTTAATAGATATGAGGCATGTTTATCAGATGTAAACTGCAAATATTGTCAATATATACGATTTAAAAAACGTGAAACCATTTTTTCAATAAATATCAAATATTTTACCAACGAATATGGTTCTATAAATGTAAAATAAAAACCTTACGTTTTACAATTATTTTTTCATATTTTTGTATTTGTCTAGATCCATTTTATCACAATTGCTATCGATTCTTGTGTTACTACAAAATTTTTCTTTGTCGACCAGTGTAATAGACAACATTTGAGGAACATGCTCCCAAGGAAGCAAAAATTGTTTTTGCTACCAATAGAATCATAAATAATTTTTTTCAGATTCCAAAGGTAATGTTCATCGATATATTTCAGTAGAAAAAGTTGCATAATTAAAAGTACAATATTATTTCATCTGGATAAAACTGATTATGTGGTATAGAATTTTTGTATGCGGTAGGTAAAGTTTTGGTCAGATAACATAAAACAAGTTGTAATTCAGA
This sequence comes from Diorhabda sublineata, assembly GCF_026230105.1. Lineage (NCBI taxonomy): Eukaryota > Metazoa > Arthropoda > Insecta > Coleoptera > Chrysomelidae > Diorhabda > Diorhabda sublineata. The sequence continues at coordinate 3,999,583 of NC_079476.1, forward strand.
ATATTTATACTAATTAAAGTCCATATTTCTAAATTCTAAGTTTTGAAAATTCCATCCAACATTTCTGTTCTGATTGAATCTTGATCCAATTAAATCAAATTTATTCCATCAATAAATAAGGAAATGAAGTTTCGTAGCTTTTATTTTTATTAACTAGACACCAGGCCAATGAACAAACTTCTATAACCTTGGATATTAGAAAGCTTCAAATAATAAAGTTTTTGCAAAACATAATAAAAATGTCATATTATTTATAGAGATGCACAGTATCGTAAATTTAGAAAAAATTGGGATAGTTATCAATCTGTTTACAATATTATCCAAATATTTGCCTTTCACTTGATGTAATATTGAACAAACAAGAAGATCGTTAAATATGTACACAATATTAAAAGGCTTTAAAACAATTTATTTTTTTATGAGTTTATACGATGAAAAAAATTGTAGAATGGGAAAAAGTACGTCGTTTATGTCCTTGACCCTCTATAATATAAAAACGAAATGGGAAATGTTCAAATTGTGCATTGATATTTATATTATAACTTAACTAATTGTTATCATGATATTATAATCTAGTCCCTAAAGAAGTCAAAGTACTCAAAGTACGAGGGTGAATCAAATATAAACAAGACTTATTTTTTAAAATATTTATTTTGATTTTAAACGCACAAACAATCATAGATTATTTTTCTACATAATCTCCTGATTTAGAAACACATTTTTGCCAGCGTATAGGTAATTTTTTAATTCCTTCCAGGTAAAAAGAGTCAGGTCGTGTTTGTAGCCAATGGCGCACATATGCTTCAACCTCATTATCGCTGTGGAATTTTTGCCCTCCCAAAGCTTCCTTGAGAGGACCAAAGACATGGAAGTCGCAGGGAGGCAGGTCTGGACTGTATGGAGGGTGTTCCAGTGTCTCCCAACCCAGTTGCTCCAATTTTTGTACTGTCAGGGCTGCCGTATGGGGGCGAGCATTGTCATGGAGGAGAATCACTTTTCTCATTGGAAGGTATCGTCTTTGGCGGCGATATGCAAGTCTTGCATATCGCAATTGCAATATCCGAAGTTGTTAGACGCCTATCACCTTCAACAAGTTGACGAACACTGTCGATGTTGGTGCGGGGTCTGCGGTCATGGCTCTCATTTTCAACACGTTCACGCCCCTCCACGAACTGTTTATGCCAAGCAAACACTCTAGCTCGCGACAGCATCTTTTCCCCGAACTGTGCAGTCAATCTTCTCAAGATTTCGGCCGGTTTTACAGCTTCTGCAGCTAAAAACTTTATAACAATACGTTGCGCAATAGAGGGAGGTACCTCCTGCTCGGACATCGTAACGATGGACACTGAGCGAGTCTATGATGATGAGTCACGTGCTTCCCCCACTCCTGACAAACCATCCTAACAGCCAATAACAGCGGAACGTTCTTCCATCACTATTGCGCGCGCAGGTCCAAAAGTCTCGTTTATATTTGATTCACCCTCGTATTAAATCAGGTTTTTTTTCTAAGAAGTGTTAGATGAGGTATAAATGAAGAATTCAGACATATAATCTTCGTACTAAACTAGAACATCTCCTGAAATGATTCCCAACCTCTTTATTTGATGATATTGAATTGATCTTTCCCAATGTACTGCACTATACTGGTAATTCACTGATCCCAACGTTAAATTCATCAGAAATGATTTCTTGGAGTCTTGTTTCATCTACCTACTCCGCCGTTACCTTTTCAATGTCAGGACTAGCATCAAAAAATTTTACATGGTACTAAATCTGATCAAAAAGGCGGATATGTAGAGATAGAAAGCGAAAAAATGCACGAATCAAAAGCGACTTATAACACGGCGCGTCGACTTCATGAGGAATAATGCCGTTAGCAATTCTTCTGGTGTGTTTCCTCCCACATCCTCTTGCAATTCCTGAGCCCCCTTGTAAAATTGGATTTTACAGGATGTATACGGATCAAATTGAAAACGAGCTTCCAAATCTACAGATAATGTAAACACCATTTCACTCTGATACTTACAATACTGACAAGTCAGAACGTGTTCAAACTTGCCAGTATTGTCTCAAAATATGCGACTAAGAGGGTCACTAGTTGAAATAGATACAGCGTACTTCGTGTTAGTAATTATTTTAGAACCGTTGCACAACAGTATGGTGGCTATTAACAATGATTATGATTATATGAATAAACATGTAGGGAATCGACAAATTACATATCTATAACTTGGAACGCACAAAAAAGTCCATCAAGAGATTTTAAAAAAATGTATGTCGATTATTGTTCTAAGATTTTTCCACCGTGTATCTGGATTTATTTAATGCGATCATTCGATGAACGAAATCAATAAAATCGAACCCGCTAATTTGTGAAAAATACAGAAGACGATTTATAAATGAAACAAGTCTATTAAATCTTGAAATGCTTGAAAACAAAAAACCAAAATACCGTCTTTGGTTTTAACAAACAAAAATTATGTCAGTTTTTTTGTCCTGGATATGATGGGGAGCCAGAACTTTATAATAAAACGAATTATTTTATTGAATTTGTTGAGAAAAAAGGCTTCAGTTTGATATAGATAAATAATTGCGAATAAGTTTCAAAAAATATCAAATTAGAATAGATATATTGTAAATATATCAAATTTTATCAAAACTATTCCTAGTTTCCTAAGAAAATCAGCAAATTAAACGTAAGATTCATGTTTATGGGATTAATAAAACTGGGTTTTGCCGCCCACAACGAAATTCCTTAATTTCATATCTAATGAAAATGTGTCATAACTCTATTGATGTGCGATACATGGTATTTTCACATTCGAGGATAGTTCCAGAAGTAGCATCCCAGACCTAGAGATAGCGGGAGTTGCTTGGAAAAAATTAGAATCTATACAGCATATGTTTCAAGTTTGAAGATACCACGTTGTTTAGTATTTGTTTGGCAGCCATGGATAGTGAACGTTTTCAGTGAATTTGTAAGCATGGAAAAAATTGGTCATCGTTATTTGAAAGGCTTTAGCCCAACCAAAAAAAAGCTGAACTAGATTCTACTCCTTCATTATTAACAGTAAAATATTAGGTAGCAGAGTTTGGCAGCATTGGTCGACCAAATGAGATGACTACTGCGGAAATGTTGAAGAAAATCCACAAAGCGGTACAAGATGATCTTCGACTGGAAGTGCGGTAGCTAGCAGATCTAGTAGGCACTAGAAAATTTGGACATCAGAAAGCTGTGCGCAAGATGGGTGCCGCGTTTATTTACAATGGAACAAAAACATCGTCGTTAAGATGTTTCCATCGAGTGTTTGGCAATGCTTCACAAAAATGAAGCCAAATTTTTGCGCTATTTCATAATATGTGTCCATTACTTCACACCCGAAACTGAAAAACAATAAAAACAATGGACTGAAAAGGGGAACCGGCTCCAAAGAAGCCTTCTATCTGGCAAGGTCATGGCATCGTTTTTTGAGATGTGCTAGAGATAGTTTTCATTGATTATCAAAAACGAAAAACTATCAACGGCGAGTATTATTTAGTATTATGCGAAATTATTGTTTGAGCGAAGAAATTCAGCAAAAACGGCCACATTTAGCTAAGATGAAAACACCAGATGGAACATCCGTTATTGCAATGGCCAAAATTAATGAATTAAAAATTGAATTGCTACCTTATGCAAACTATTCACCAGACTTAGCTCCCTCGGATGATTTTCTGTTCCCAGTCTTAAAAAAATGGCTCGGTGGTCAAAGATTTTCCAACAACGAAGAAGTGATATCGGCAATTTTGAAGAGCTTGAAGATTCTCATCATAAAAAGGGTATCGAACTCATTGAACATCACTAAAAAAAGTATATGGAGCTAAAACGAGATTACATTGAAAAATTTTGAGTTTTCTTTGTTGGAACAGGTACTTCTGGGATCATCCTCGTAAAAGTCTCAATTGTGGTGTCGGATTGTGATTGTGCGTTTGTAGCTTTTTATCGCATAGAGTTAACAAAACAAAAATGATGATTGTAAAAAAAGAAGATAATTAACTGTCAAAATGAGTCTAAATTCTGGTACTCTTACTAAAAACGTTTTAACTTTCAAAGATTTAGAAGCACTTATATCACAATGGACGTACGATACAGATGAATATATTAGAAATTTTTGGATTCAGAATGAAGAAATGAATAAACTATTATTAGAAACTTACATTTGCAACGAAAAACTATACCCGATTTTTCAGTACATTGAACTTGCTACAGAATTTCAAACTGTGACAGAAGCCATCATTAGATATAATTATGGAGCATTATTGGAATTGGAAAAACTCATATCTGTACTTGAGAAAGATATTTTCTGTTGTTGTAATGATATCCTGATTGATCGGTACAGGTAAATATTCATACAGTTTCAATTTAAAGTGGGAAAGGCTAATTTAGATCAGCTATATCATTTTATCTGTCAAATAATTGGAATAGACAGAATGTACTTAATCAAAGGAAGATTCTAAAATGGTTTTTTCTCATTATTCAATTCCAAATAGTGGTCTGAATCAACCAATCCTAATCCTTCTGAAATACATAAACGTTTTTTGGTACAAATTTATCGATAGGTTGTAAAAAAATTTTTTTTCAATTATTCTTTGACTTTTTAATAAACATTATTCATACTATCATTGACGTTTTGCGCTTTTTTGAATTGTTCTATATTTCTTTCGGTGTAGAGCTCCTGTAATTTAGAGAAATTTGATTTATTGCCCAATTTGTTCCATTAAAAGTTCTGCAAAGATCAAATATCATCAAATATGGCCTGAACTTGTCGTGGTGGAGAACAGCAATCATTCAGATGAGTATCTCTGGGTATTTTTTGTAAATTTCATCTTGAATCGACCATCTGGTTTCAGTTTTTGTTTATAATTTCCTCCGTGTCTTAATAGAGTAGAATAATATACAAAGCATCACTTTTAGAGTAGTCAATCCGAGTTTTGCAGTCATTTGCGTGACTTTCCCACGTTTTGGCCACAATTAACATTCTCCATTCTCATATTTAATCCATTTCCATTGCCCGTTATTAGTATGATTCTACAATGTTTAATGTTCATTACATCAGCAATATATAATGTGGACAGATAAAATGTCGATGTATCTGGATTAGTTGCAAAATTTCGTCGGGTTTTTCTGTAAAAAATGGGTTAGAGCCGGGTAAATCTTTCTCAACGAAAGTTCATTCAAAGAAACGTACAAACTAAATACGTACGAGGCGATTAGTTACAGCAACAGCAACTAATTCTTCACAAGGTCTAGATTCGTCTATTTTTGTAATATTATTCGCACATTTGGAGCTCGGCTCCCATGCATACCTTTAGGATGCTCGAATGTATACAGAAGAGAGCAATTCGAGTAATCCAGAGTTGGCCAGAAGCTTGGACAGCTTAGAGCATAGACTGATTCTGTTTTACCGATACTCCACCTAGAGCAATATCTACAAGACCTACTTGACAGGTAGACGTGACTAATAACGTCGATTTATCAGAAATCCCTTCATTGGAAAAGCGCAAGCCTCAGCTACCAAGGCACAACTTTCCCAATCTCTACAACCTACAGAAGTTCAATATCAATATCCGCAGGCATCTCCACATGGTAGAATTAGTTGATTGTCATAGGGTTTACCTTATGGTGCTTTCTTTTCACATAAAACAGCATCCTTACCGTAAAAAGCTCGAGTTTCTGTGTGTTAGTTTTTAGTGAAAAAGTTTCACGAGGTGTATTTCTTCTGAAATTTCAATGGTTTCCAAAAGTTCATGACTTTTAACGTCTTTGATTGAAATATCTATCCAAATAGACGTCTTTGTAATATTTAGAATGTTTTTTAGTTGAAGCATTTCAATACAGGTCTCACAGGTAAACTCCTATTTCAAGATTTTATTATTATTCACCTATTCTTAAAAGTAAAATATCTACAATGTTTATTAGGACTTGCCAGTATTAGGTAGTGACAGCTTAAAACTTTTCTCAATAGAAGTTGTAATAGATACCAGAATACATAAAAATCTCAGTCACACAGCATGACTTACTGACTGTTTTTGACTCACCACTTGTTTAATTTTGACAAGATTTAAATAGGACACGTTTTAAGAAACTTAACAATGTTTATTAAACAGATTGATGAACGATACACCAATGATACCATTTGTCGACCAATTTCGATACATAACTCACTAAATTTTGACCCTATTCTAAGCGTGGCGGCGCGTTCTTCGATTCTCTTCACTTTACAACTCAATACCAAACTATCCATTACAACCAAAGGACTCAGCTTTGTACTTCCTTGATTCTCGAAGAAACAGTGTACAATACGCCGTTTGCAGTTTTAAAATCGAAAAAGTGAAAGTATGCCTTTTTTTAAATTGAATTTCAGGTAAGTGAAACACATATTTCGTAGATTTTACTTTTGTTATAGCTATTAATTTTTAAATTCAACCTGTATATAAGTAAAATCATGTTGAATACCAAATATGATAACTAAATAGCTAAATCATTAACATAAGTTGACATTGTTTCAAATTAAAAATATTTAATTTCGACATTTCGTTCAGTCTATTTTATAAAACTATTTTTGATAAATAACTTGGCAAGTTGTATATAAAGATTCTTCTAAATTTGACCAAAAATTCATTTTTGAGACCATTTTTAGAATTAACATCATTATTAAGTTCTTTCTTTTGTTTTTTTTTTGTTATTTTTCAAATTTTGGGATATATTTCTTCATAAAACATTCTGTTTTTATTTTTTCTGATTTCACTTTATCCCATTTTAACTTTTAAAAACAATTTCGTTTCTACAATTCTCACAGTGTATTTTTGTCCATTTTTTGTCCAAATAAACCCCCCTTGTGATTCGTTAACTGTTTCGTAAATTATAATAAAAATATGGAGTTGTAATTGTAGTACATAAGTGTATTGTTTGTAAATATATTTTTAATTGAATTTATATAAATTTTCTTACATTAATTTCAGTTAATAAGTAAGTTGTTGAAAAAATGTACAAATAATAAACGTTTTATAAAGAAAATATGAAATGTTGTTCATTTATTATATTCCTACAACAATTTTATTCGATTGACAATAAAAAGAAGGTAAAATATGTAATCGTTAACGTAATTGATATCACAATTTAATTTCTCGGTCTTGGAACCAACAACGAATTAGTTACAAGGTAAATCACGAAGTTAGGCTACCCGCTACACAAATGAACTGATCCCTTTACCACGGACGGAGAGCGTGCGGAGACGCACCCGCTTAATTATCAGAAATAGAACCTCGGAATTTTTTTAATCAAATATTAGATCAAATAATTTGTATCAAAAAACCTTTCCGTCAGAGCCAAAGGTTTATCTCCGATAGCCCCGTACTCAGGGATAATCTATGAAAATGGCTGCCGTATTGAATGGGTTAATCGATTTCGTGACCCACGCACGTAGAAATTAACACTAGAAATAAGCACTAAACACGCCACAACAAAAGCTTTGTTTGTTACCTCAACCCTTATCCAACTTATCATTAGCTGAAGCTGAGATACACGCGAATTCTTGTTCCAGATTCCAGATATAGACTGTTTTTAAAAACGAGGGAGTAATAGATACCAATTTCTAATGAAAAACTTAGTACGCCCAAATTTTCATAAATATAACCTAGTAAATACTAGTTTTCGGTTTTTTATTAACCTTTTATACCCATAAGCTGTACAGAACCAAAAAAATGATTAGGATAGACCTAATGCCCTTTGTATTGAACATTACATCATATTCAATTGTTTTAAATAATTAATAGACAATAATTTATGTAAAAGTGTTGACGACAAAGTGGATTTAGTTATAGATATAGTAGTGCGCTTGCTGTTGGGAATCTCGATTTACAGTAAAATTATTGAAAATGTGGCAAGTTTCAAATGGCACGCAGAATTCAAGAAAAACAAAAATTTCAAATAGAAAATTACTGGGAAAAGAAACTTCGAAGGAAAGTACAAGTGTTTTTTCTTGGAAAAGAAGTTCCAAACTTCTTGCACGATTCGATATGATAAAGATGATCCTGAGCTATGGAAAATTTTAAAACAAATGGGTTTTCACGGCATGTTTTCCAGACAGTTTATTTTAATAAAAAAGAACAATATTGTATTATCTAGAACAAATTTAGATAAAAATGAATCAACGAGGAAACATATACCACATAAAAGGAAAGGGGCGGAGACTGATAATTGTGAACATCGGCAGTTCAAAGGGTTTAGTTAAAGGTGGTATTGACTTTTGAATCTACTCGTACCGTTGCCTATAATTTGGACATAAATGCTGCAGTCTTCAAATAATGGTCCACCAAATGATAGATCTACTTGCTCAGAACTGTCTAATAGTAATCGATAATGCAAGTTACCATTAAAAACTTTTAAAAAAATTGCCTACAGCTTTATAATAACAAGTATCATCCCGGTCCTGCGAGGAAAGAGCTGTATTCTTTGCGTTCCTTTCTTGAAGAGAACTTGAAAAAATATCAAGTTGGATAAAATCGTGGAATGACGGTGGTCAGATCGCCACCATATAAATACCTATTTAACGAGATTAACAACACTATGTTCTTAGAAAATTTTATGAAATAATAAAACATTCTATAAAAAATTGCACTTTTTTACCTTCAGCTATTTAGAATATAAAAGTTTATACCCGATATTCATTCAATATATTTATACAAATGTTATTTCGTGCGAAAATACTCGAGGTATAACTTTTTTGTCTACTAAAGGGAGTGATGTTATTGCTTTATTATTTTAATACTCTCTCATCCATAAAAATAGACTATAGAGTATGGAGTTGGCCTTCATTCTACAAAAATTTGTTCGGCTAGACCATTGTCGCTCTTAAAAGGCGAGCCTGAATTATTGACAAAAAGATTTACTAAAATTATCAATCATGGAAATAAAAATGTATTTTCAGGTTTTTTCAAATCGGAATCAAATCTATTTGTATTGTTTTTCTAGGGAAGATATTTATGGAAACGTAGAAACTATAAATGCCATTTTAACAAATCTTTATCAGTCTCTTACGCTACTAGAATTGGAAGTTTGTCCGATAGATACTTTTCCTATCAACAACTTTGGTGATTTGGTGTATGTTTTGAACATCCAGCTGAAACAATTGGAGGATATTGAATTGAAAATAAGACAAATAGAGAGTAAACTCAATGAAACTGATTATAATTTTGCCAAATTTAAGTTTTTATCCCGGCACTAGTTCTTGAAATGTTTCTCTCTTATTTTCTGTAATATGTATTTTCATATTCAATTTCTAAATAAAAAATGAAAATAACCGCTTGTTGCATAAAAATGAAGTCACTACTTGAGAATTATGACTCGTTCTCTTAATGACGTTTTCTACATGGACCATATTAGTTCGAGATATATAATGCAAAGATTTATTAGTGTTTTGACAAAAATTTTCATATTTTAACGTCATAGCAATATTCATCAATGAAAAAATTAAGAGTAGAACCAGTTTCAAAGAGACGAAGTATAAAATTTTTGCTCTCAGACGACATTTCACTTTACGTTGTTTATGGTAGAAAAGAGCATGTCAATAAAATATTTAATGACATCTCAAACAACGGTTTTACAACATTTTAAGCATATTTGAAGTGTTTGTCTCTGTCTGAGAAGGTGTGTCAGGAAATAATAATTAGACAAATCGTTGTAGTTAAGAATAACTGTGATCGTTTATAATAGTGGAAATGCGGAATAGGGCAAATTGTACATTGCGTACCTATGTACCAAGTTGATGAATTTTCCACTTTGATCAGATCCTGCTTAGCTATTCAAAAAGCAAAAAAATGAATTGAAAGAAAATAATTATGAAGAAAAAATTATAAACAACGTATTCAAGAGGAAGATAAACATATTCTGTAATCAAAACAAAAGCTGAACATCAAAACATAAAACATTTTTCCTTACCATATGTACAAGGACTAGGACAAGGACTATATGATATTAGTATAAGTCATAAAGGACATAATACATTATCCAAATATTCCGCAAAACTAAATTCTAGAAAACCCAACAACAAAAGTAATAATATATTGTACTGATTATGACGCTGTCTACATAGGACAGACAAATCAATATTAAGAAAATAGATTAAAAGGTCATCAATATGATAAAAAAATAAAACTGCATCAACGAACAACGAAATATCAAAAAAAAACATAAATTCAATTATGAAAATTGAAATATTGTTGAAGCGGAATCAAATACACGGAAAAGCGAAATTTAGATCTGGTTCACATTCGACATAGAAACGAGAAAGCTATTAATGATAAATATGACCTAAGTGATTCAAGTAAAATTTATAGCTCTATATTATAAATTTTAATACTACGTTTTAGAAATATAAACATGTCAAAAAGTCTAAGAAATGAGAAATTGAAGAAATTTGACGCTTCTGGATATTTTTTTTTTATTATTATGCCCGATTAAGTCGGAAATATTTGCTTTGATTAACTAACCAATTGTAACGAATGCGTTCACTTAGCAATGTTAAATTAAAAAAGAAATTGGAAATCTTTGTGCCAAAAAAACGTGAAAAGTATAATAAAAAAAGTTATAACTAATTTTCTCATAAAAATAAATTAGGTCGATATACTAAAAGGACATAATATATTATCCAAATATTTCACTAAATTAAAATCTGAAACGTCAAAAACCAAAAGAAGTAAAATTATATATCAAGTGCCTTGTACTAATTGTGACGTTGTCTACATAGGGCAAACATCTCAGTATTTAGAAAATAGACTAAAATATAATCAATACGATAAAAAAAATAAAACCGCATTAAAGAACCATGAAATCAAAAAACATAAATTCAATTTTAAAGAATCAAAAATTCTTGGAACGGAATAAAATACACGAAAAAGAAAATTTTTCGAAATGGTTAATCAGTTTATGTGAAATTTATAACTCTATTTTGTAAATTTCAATACTCCTTCGAAGAATTTGATAAATGTCTTCTACGAAATATAAAAACTGAGAAAAAATAGATTTTTCTCGTTAAAACGATTTCAATTTTGATTTTATTTTTTTTGTTATTCGTGATGTAGTTGATTTATTGATTTAAATTAATACGCAAATTATCAGTGTCAAATCATATTTTTATATAAACTGAAAATAGTCCAAACGTTAAATGTTTACTTCAAAAAACTAATTTTAAATAAGAAGATACGTAAAATCAAGACAATTTGGAAATATAAACATGTCAAAAGGTCTAAAAAATAGGAAATTGAAGAAATTCGACGCTTCTTGATATTTCTTTTTTGATTATTTTGCCCGATTAAATCGGAAATATTTGCTTTGATTTACTAACCATAACCGAATATAACTAATGCAATCTCTTAGCAATGGTAAATTAAAAATTGGAAATCTTTATGCCAAAAAAACGCGAAAAGTATAAAATAAAAAGTTATAATTAATTTTCTCATAAAAATAAATTAGGTCGATATACTAAAAGGACATAATATATTATCCAAATATTTCACTAAATCAAAATCTGAAACGTCAAAAACCAAAAGAAGTAAAATTATATATCAAGTGCCTTGTACTAATTGTGACGTTGTCTACATAGGGCAAACATCTCAGTATTTAGAAAATAGACTAAAATATAATCAATACGATAAAAAAAATAAAACCGCATTAAAGAACCATGAAATCAAAAAACATAAATTCAATTTTAAAGAATCAAAAATTCTTGGAACGGAATAAAATACACGAAAAAGAAAATTTTTCGAAATGGTTAATCAGTTTATGTGAAATTTATAACTCTATTTTGTAAATTTCAATACTCCTTCGAAGAATTTGATAAATGTCTTCTACGAAATATAAAAACTGAGAAAAAATAGATTTTTCTCGTTAAAAGGATTTCAATTTTGATTTTATTCTTATTTTGTTATTCGTGATGTAGTTGATTTATTGATTTAAATTAATACGCAAATTATCAGTGTCAAATCATATTTTTATATAAACTGAAAATAGTCCAAACGTTAAATGTTTACTTCAAAAAACTAATTTTAAATAAGAAGATACGTAAAATCAAGACAATTTGGAAATATAAACATGTCAAAAGGTCTAAAAAATAGGAAATTGAAGAAATTCGACGCTTCTTGATATTTCTTTTTTGATTATTTTGCCCGATTAAATCGGAAATATTTGCTTTGATTTACTAACCATAACCGAATATAACTAATGCAATCTCTTAGCAATGGTAAATTAAAAATTGGAAATCTTTATGCCAAAAAAACGCGAAAAGTATAAAATAAAAAGTTATAATTAATTTTCTCATAAAAATAAATTAGGTCGATATACTAAAAGGACATAATATATTATCCAAATATTTCACTAAATCAAAATCTGAAACGTCAAAAACCAAAAGAAGTAAAATTATATATCAAGTGCCTTGTACTAATTGTGACGTTGTCTACATAGGGCAAACATCTCAGTATTTAGAAAATAGACTAAAATATAATCAATACGATAAAAAAAATAAAACCGCATTAAAGAACCATGAAATCAAAAAACATAAATTCAATTTTAAAGAATCAAAAATTCTTGGAACGGAATATAATACACGAAAAAGAAAATTTTTCGAAATGATTAATCAATTTATGTGAAATTTATAACTATATTTTGTAAATTCTAATAAAACTACAAATAATTTGATTGATTACTGAATATTTGAGATTAAGGAGTAAGGAGAAATTAATTTTTTTTATTAGAACAAAAATTCTATTTTGCTTTTATTCTTATTTTGATGTTAATGATGTGGGTGATCTATTGATTAATATAATTATGCAACTTGTCATCAAAAATTATAAAAAAGAACATTTAGAAGTTTCAACATATCAAAAGGCTTAAGAAATTGAAGAAATTTTTACTAAAAGATATATAATACTTATCGAAAATCAAGAAATAATGCAAATTTTTTAAAAAAATTACCTGACACTCCATACAGAGAAAATCCACACCAAAAGTGCAAATCCCTTTATCCTATTTTTTTGGCTAAGGTACATGCTGATTTCTCAGCCAAAACTGTTTTTTCAATTCACAAAACATCACTGAGTCCACCACAAAAATTTTAAATATTTTACAAGACTCAAATCATATTCAACGGCGATGTATCGCACTTTAAACAGTTTAACTAGAAGTGACATGAGCACAATAAATTGTTGAAAGCGCCGTAAATCATTATTTTCCTAGCATTAACAACTATTATAAAATGAGGTCTTATATAAAATACTCATAGTTAATAGTTTTCGAAAAGCAGCGATGTTAATATTTGATTTCCGCGCCGAGATGGTACTCGCCCGGTACCCAGATTATAGATGGACCGATACTTGGTCAGTGATGCTGTGTTATGTCAGTCTCACCTGCTTACCGTACCTGAGATCTGGGCCAATCAAATCTTTCTAAACCCCTCCCGTTTCGTTTAAGTTGGATATAATTGTGATTGCGATAATGACAGTTAGTCTTCATCTCGCGAGTTAGTCGGAAAGGCACTAATAACTTTTTGACATTTATTTCTATATATTACGGGAAAAATGTAATCGAATATCTGATAAAAAAATTAAAATTTACTCGATGATAAATGTTTTTTTCTTGAAGTTTGTATAAAATTAAAATAAAACGAATGAATATCTGATACATGATCAATATGTACGAGGTCTGACTATTAAATAACGAGATTAGTTACGAAAAAGGGTTTTATAATAAAAATTATTATGCATTCGAATACTGTCCTTCAAAATACTCCCCTCCCTCCGCCACACACCTTTCCATACGTTTTTTTTTCCATTAATCGAAGCAGTGCTGGAAGTCTTCTTTGGTAAGTGCCTTGAGGAGCTCTGGCGTTTTTTGCTTTACCGCTTCCATCGACTCTCTTTCAAAGCAAAACTTTTTCTAACCTTTTAAGGAAATCTGAACAGATCCGTTGACGTAATAGATTTTGGTCAGGAGTCAGATTTTTTGGCACCAACTTCGCACAGACTTTTGTTTCGTGTAATTCCTCGTGTAAAATATTTCTAACAGTTTCTTTATCGGCCCTTACAGCCTCGGCAATCATCCGGATGCTCATTCGACTATCTGCACGCACAATTTGGTTGATTTTGGTCACTGTTTCCGGAGTTGAAACAATCACAGGGCGACCTGGGCGCTGGTCATCTTCAGTGCTCTCTCGGTACTCACTAAAGCGCTTACATCACTCAAAAACACGCGCACAAGATAGAGAATTGTCCTCATAGGCCTCTTGCAACAATTTATAGCACTCAGTTGGAGTCGGAGAGATTGATACATTGTTTTTTGTCACACATGGTTTTCGGCACGAGAAAAAAACACCTTCATTTCAAACCGCTACTGCACAAATACTATAATAGTGACGGAACTGTGTTTTTGGACGTGCATAAACAAGATATCTAGATACCCAAAGCACTAATCGTTCCTTACCCCACCCGTCTAGGGCGCCATCTAGGCGTGCAGTCTCGTTATTTAATAGCCAGACCCGTATCAATATGGGAAAAAGGAAAGTAAAAACTTAGGCATATGGAATAGGAACAAGTTATAGAATTAATAAATGCATGGTAGAATTTGTTAAAATATTTATGACCATTAATGGAGGTAAATAAAAAACTCTAGATCTTATGAAATTACAAGGGGAAAATGCTTATCATGAAGTCACGCAAACAAATGTATAAAGGCATAAAATTTACAATTTAACAGTTACTACTATATTAAAATTGCAGTTTCTTTTCAGCATGAAATATTTCGAAAATATTTCACTAAGATAGAATATCAAAATATGTTCCAGTATTTTAGAAAGATACATATTTATAGAAGAGATTGTGAGGAGTAGTTTCCTTGCAGCATAAGAACTTTAACAAATTTTGGTAGTTAGATAGAGGATCATTAACAAGCACAGGTACATAATAGAAGTTTTAGAGCCACATATTGTTCCTTATGTCCCATTTACAAGCTATGACTTTGTATTGATACATGAAAACGCACGTCTCATGTCGCTAGAATGGTACACCAGAACCTTCAAGAGGTAGATACTGCAGTTTTAGACTGGTCTTCACGCAGCCTGGACTTAAAACCTATTGAGTAAGTACAAGACAATATTTACAGATTTGTGATCAGTTAACCTTCAACAACTGCAAGAGACGTAAATAAGAGAGAGTGAGTGAGTGAGAGATTTACAAAATTACTAAAAGACTTGATTAGAAATATGCCAATTTGATTGCAGCTCGAGTAAGTAAGACACGTTCCAGAATTTAATATATTTAGTTCTACGAGAATTATTTTTTACTGATATGCCTTTGCTCATAGCACCATATATGAGCATTAACCCGGCTTAAGGAGACCCAGAGCTGTCGTCTCTGACCTCACTTAGGCAAATCTCAGCAGGCGCGTCCAAGTCGCGGGGGTGGGCCCGACTCAAAAGAGTCGGTGGCTAAGTTCTACTGGGGACTCAATGTTGCGGGGTATAACGCAATCCCCTACCCAGGGATACGGGTGAAGACCACACCGACGGAGAAGGCGAAGAAGAAGAACTTCAGCTCGGCGGATCCGGCGCAAGTAGCAACCCTTGCTTCTAGGGTTAATAAAAGAGGAAAGAGGGTAGATAAAACTCATTAGCTGCAGAGAAAGCAATTTATCTAGGAGAAGGCACTCCGATTTAAAACCCTGGTCCTCCAGGCTGGGGGTTGAGGCGTCGGGCCAACCCCTCGATACTCGTAAAAACGGGTTAAAGGTTAAAAATCCCAGTCAAAAGCCTCGGAATAGGAAAAGTAAAAAATTAAGACGACCAAAGCAACGGAAACGGAAAATGAATTTAGGAACATGGAACGTACAAGGCCTCTCCACCAAAATCAATGAAGTTCTACGAGAAATAAGACAACTAAATATGGATATAGTGGTGCTAACGGAAACAAAGAAGAAAGGACAAGGTTCAGAAAATTTGGGTCATTATGATCACTTCTATTCGGGAATATCTAAGGACAAACGAGCTCAGAAAGGAGTATCTATATTAATTAAGAAAAGTTTAAGAAAATACGTGTCATCGTGGGAAGCAGTCAATCAACGAATTATCAAAATAAATATAGCTATTTGCGGAAACAATACGACAGTCATAGGAACATATGGGGTAAATGAAGATGACACAGTAAATAACAAAGATGATTATTTTGAATGTTTGTCCGAAGAAATTTCTAAAGTAGGCACCTCAGGAGAGGTAATTATCCTAGGAGACCTAAATGCAAGAACAGGCAAGAAAATAGACGATCAGATAGTAGGAAGATTCGGGGAAGAAGTAACAAATGATAATGGAAACAGACTTATTACATTATGCCCACAAAATACATTAAAAATACTGAATGGCTTCTTCCAACACAAAATGATACATAAATACACATGGGTACAGCATACACTATTATAGACTATATAATAATGAGACAAAACACAAAAATTAGAATACAGGATGTTAAAGTAGAAAGAGGGGCAAACTGTGGCAGCGACCACTTCTTACTTAGAACAAAAAATTTACCTTTCATGCAGATAAATAAAATAGAAAAACAGCAACAAGAAAAAGCATTTGAAATAAAAATTAATAGATTCAATCTAAATAGCTTACAAGAGGAAAGTGTAAAGAACTTATATCAAAAACGTCTAGATGGAAAACTGGTACAGGAAAATTTTGACAATCCGGAACAACACTATAGCTTTATCAAAAGAAGCATGATTGCTGCAGCGAAAGAAGCCCTGGGAAGATCCGATAACACTAGAAGACCAAGAACGTACTGGTGGGACAAGGAAATTGAGGATCTCATAAACGATAAGAAAGTAAAGTTCTCCAAGTTTGTATGCACGAAAAATGATAATGATAAAAGAAATTTTAAAGAAGCACAGACAAAAGTAAGAAAAGCTATAACAAAAAAGAAAAACGAGACATGGGTAAAGACCTGCACTCAAATAAACACCTACCTAGGAGGCAGCAGAAACACAGAAAGTTGGAAAACCTTAAAATCTCTTCGAGAAGATAGATCAAATAATCTTATATCGCCAATAACATTAGAAAAATGGGATGAGTACTTCTCTAAATTGTTTACAGAAACAAGACCAGAGTTCAAAAATCAAAAACAGGACAATATAAACATCATCACATCCCTGCTTAGAATTACAATTAAAGACGTTTGTCAGTCACTAAAGAATCGAAAATCTCCAGGCCCGGGTCAAATAGCACCAGAGTTAATTAAAAATGGCACTTAAAAACTTTTTTCTCATCTGCAAATGCTTTTCCAGAAGTGTATAAATGGTGAAGCGCTACCCCAAGAGTGGAAAACATCTTATATGACTACCGTATATAAAAAAGGGGACAGAGAACATGGAGGCAGAAGAACAGGCAGGCTTCAGAGCGGGGAGGTCGACTATTGATCATTTATTTACGATTTCGCAAATAATTGATAGGAAAACCGCCAAAAATCAAGAACTCCACCTTTTGTATGTTGACCTTAAAAAAGCATATGACATCGTAACGCAAACAAAACTATGGGATGCCTTGGAAAGAACAAATATAAATGCGGCCCTAATAAAAGCAGTACAAAAGCTTTATGAAAACAGTAAAGCACAAGTAAAAATAGGAAACAAGGTCTCAAAAGGATTCTCCATCAATAAGGGGTTAAAACAAGGATGCTGTCTGTCGCCCACACTCTTCAAGATATACCTGGAACACGCACTAGCACATTGTAAAAGGAAATGTAAGAACATGGGTATTCCACTAATCGATTCCACACTATATACCCTGTGTTTTGCAGATGACCAAATAATCTTGGCACAGGACTACGAAGACTTAGAATATATGACGAGAAAGCTAGTAGAGGAATACAGGAAATGGGGTCTAGAAGTAAATTTTAGTAAAACGGAATATATGTGTATTGGAGGAGAACAACAAAATTTAATACTTGAAGAAACACAACAAAAAATAAGTCATTGTACAAAATACAAATACCTAGGCATGATCATCACTAATGATGGAAGATTAGATGAAGCAATAGCACAAAGAAATAACCAAGGAAAACAAGCAATAAGACAACTAAATATTGTGTATTGTGGGACGAACAAATATCCAAGGAAAACAAACATCGAATATACAATAGCATAATAAAAAGTATAACAACATATAGTAGCGAAGTCTGGCCTCTAAAAGAAAAAACAGTCAAAATGCTTGAAGCCACAGGATTATTGGAGACGCGCGGCAGGAATATCAAGACTGGAAAAAATAAGAAACGACAGAATCAGGGAGAACATGAAGGTGCAACACAGGAAGGTACGGACATGTCCGTTTGGGTATGCCTGAAGACCGCATACCCAAACAAATTTTAAATTGGGCACCACAAGAAAGACGAAAGAGAGGAAGACCAAGATTAAGTTGGAGAGAAGGTATCGAGAAGGATATTCGAGAGAGAGGATTGGAAGAAGATCTTTGGGAAGATCGAGAAAAATGGAAACTGGGATCGGAAGACGGCGAAGAACGTTTTAACCCAATATTATATATTATATATATTACTGATATAATTTTTCGATTCCAGAGTTTCTTTAACTAATAAGTATACAATTATATAGTTTTATATCACTTTCTGTCAGTTATTAATTTAAAACAATGATATAATAATAGTTATTCTATCTCATTGCAATGATCGGAAATTATAGCAATGAGATAATTTTTTGATTAAGTCCTATATGAAATTGTTTTCGTTCTTGGGTAAATATGGAGAAAAAATAATTTCGATTGTTATTAAACATATTTTTTACTGTGCTCACATGTTTTGATGCCAAACTTAAAAGAAAACGACCGCATTTGTTAAAGAAAATAATTTTCTCACTTTGAATTCCGAAATATAAAAAAATAAGGTGGTGGAAAGCGATTTCATATAAATGAAGAGGTGATCGTAAGAAACAAGAACTTATTCGTCGGAACTTTCGAAAGATTATTTTTTTGTGGCGGTCTAAAAATTAAAAAAAGATTAGGTAATTATACACTTTCACGGTCACCTGGTTTTTTGGCTCTAGAAAATCGAAAAATGGATGGATTTTAATGATCTTGGTCTCAAAATGTTCCATTTTACGGCGGATTTATAAAAAAAATTAGTAGAAATAGCTGGAATGAAAATTTCTCATAGTTTTACTGTTTTAAATCGTAAAAAAACGGTTTTGCAAAATAATCCTTTACAAAAAATTATGGTAATTATACACTTTCGCGGTCACCTGGTTTTTTGGTTAGGTTAGGTTAGGTTGGCTCTAGAAAATCGAAAAATTGATGGATTTTAATGACCTTGGTCTCAAAATGTTCCATTTTACGGCGGATTTATACAAAAAATTAGTAGAAATAGCTGGAATGAAAATTTCTCATAGATTTACTGTTTTAAATCGTAAAAAAAACGGTTTTGCAAATTAATCCTTTACAAAAAATTATGGTAATTATACAAATTTTTCGATTTTCTAGAGCCAACCTAACCTAACCTAACCTAACCTAACCTAATCCAACCTAAACAAAAAAACCAGGTGACCGCGAAAGTGTGTGTATATTTACCAAAAGGGTGGTACCAAAAGGTACCAAAGGTACCAAACCAGGTGACCGCAAAAGTGTGTGTATAATTACCAAAAGGGTAATTAAAGTAAAAGTGTGTGTATAATTACCAAAAGGGTAATTATACACACACTTTCGCGGTCAACTGGTTTTTTTGTTTAGGTTAGATTAGGTTAGGTTAGGTTAGGTTGGCTCTAGAAAATCGAAAAATGTATATAATTTTTTGTAAAGGATTATTTTGCAAAACCGTTTTTTTTACGATTTAAAACAGAAAAACTATGAGAAATTTTCATTCCAGCTATTTCTACTAATTTTTTGTATAAATCCGCCTTAAAATGGAACATAAAATATTTCAATTGAGTAAACCTAGCAACCGACAATTATAAATATTTGTTTTTATTTGTCTATCTGGAAACTTGAGTGGAAACTCACGTATCATGGAAGAATTAACGCACGAAATAGTGATAAAAATTGAAAGCAACGTTCGAAAACTGTGATTTAAATTTCGTTCTGTGTTAGGATCTACAATCAGGTGATCTACCTGAATTCGGGTTATAATTACCGAAAAGTCCTTATATCTAAGATGTTCCATTATTACTATATCCATCTTATATATAAATATAATTGAAGAATATGAATAATTTTGTTTCCAACCCAAAAGGTGTCTAATTTTCAACAACATGAAATAAATCATCAAAATCTTCATGAGAACTTGTATGGTAAACGCTTAATTAACTGAACTAGTAGTAGTTATTTGTAAACTATCATTATTTTTATTTAACTATATTCCATTTTTCAGTGAAAATCTAGAAATAAATAAATTCCAAAAATATGTGTTTTTGCTTTAATATTAACGACAAACAAGCATTTTCTCTTTGACCATTTAATACAAAATATTATTTCAATCTTATGATAAAGGCATTATTCAACAATTATGGGTGCAATTAACTTTCCAATTCATACATTTCCATTTAAAATAAATTATTCAAGTTACTTTCCCCATTAAACTCTCCATGGATAATGATAAAGATAATAATCTGTTTGACGTATGACTTGTTGATTTTTATTGATGTCTTTTTTTCCATTAAAATCGTGTTGGTTGCCGATAAATTGTACCGTGTTATCTGATTTCAGTGGTGGTTATGTAAACTCGCAATTCACGTGAGACCTTATCAGATTTTCAAACGCGAATACTTGATCACTTTTATTGTTTTTAATAATGAAATACAGTGCGTTAATTTAGTACCACTCTTAATGTTCATAGTTTTTTTTATTACGCCTTAGAACTTCATTCAATATCTCTCTAATTTAATAACAAGTAACAAGAATTTCGAATTTATTAGAAGTTTGTTTATCCAAACACAAACACGACAGATAGAACCATGGAAAGAATGTGATAAGAAGTGCGAGCTAAGTTCGCACAAGAATTAAATATTCGGGTACTTTAGGTACGTTTCCATTTATACTAAATACACTGTTTTCACCACCACTACACCAACTGTCTTGACCAGTCTCCATTTCCTGGTACATCGGTTAATCCACTTTCCACTTACCATCGAGAGATACAATAAGACAAAGACCTTCGTTCAAGATGTAGCTGTACTCAACGGTTATGATGGAAAAATTGTAAATAGGTTAATGAATCTTCATAGGTTTATGATATTTCTGTTTGAAACCCCTTTTTTCCAAACCCAAAATAAAGAACAAGAAAAATTTGCTCTGATACTTTTCAATCCCCTTTATACAAAAGGATTGGAAGGAAAATTTAGGTTAGATGGGTTAGCTTAGGAGTGGGTTTTAATTGGTTTATGAATCCAACAATACACTAAAATAATTGTTGGGAAATCCTAAGGATAAGAAACCAAATTTGGAAAAGAGTGGAGTGCTGATTGTGACGGAAAGTATATTGGGCAGACTAAGAGATCATTTATCTCAGGTTTAAAGAGCACATAGCTCATTTGAAATAAGAACGGACCGGAGTAACATGACATAAATATTAACAATGTAAAATTGTTAAAAAATGTATACAATAATAAATTTATTGGATGCATTGAAATTGCTTGATGTAACAGTAGCTTAAATAGGGACAAAGGGCCAATTCCTTACAACACACTCTATAATTTAGTAATCAAGGAATGAATATGAAGATTACCGTCAACGAATTTTTTCCCACTGGAATTAATTTTCGTGGGGGAAGTTTGATTGATGCGAAGTCATTAGATTTTAGTTCTGAAGACGATAGCTTAGGGTGTCGGGTTACAAAAATTTACATTTACGTGGGCCGTTTTCTTTTCTCAACCTCCGATAAGCTATAAATAAAAGACAAGCCTGTGGACAAGCTTCTCGATACCCTCTTCAAAGAAAGTTGCCGTCAATGTAGCCTAACCGTTCAGGAACAAAACAGATCTTGAAACTTCCGGAAACTCCGTAGACAAAGCAGTAATGATGAATCTGTCAAGTCGTTGAACCAGGCCATCTGAAACGATAGACTTGCGTCCATGGCTTCCTTCATCATGCACATCATTACGGCCATCTTTAAACTTTCGAGATCATGCATGCATAACACCATCACTCATGAAGTTTTCGTCATATCCGATGGACTTTCGCAGCGCAATGGCCTTCAGCCTGTAGAAAACGAATCACACTCCGTAATTTACACTTGGCGTGAGCATCAATAATGGCGGACGTTTTTACGTGACTGTAGCACAACGCCGACTGACGCCTGAATGTCAACAATCGCCTACAGCGCATGCCCGCTTTCTTCTGCCCGCGTAGTGTCTGCACTACGTCCTCGTACAATTTTTAACATCTTAATTTTATACAGTTTTCTTCCATTTTTCCGTATTAATAACAATTTTCTTTGCTTCGTTCCATGTCAGATTTTTCTTCTTGAAAAGATTTCTTATCACGTTTCATGTTTCTTTTGGACTTCCTCTGTTTTTTTTGTCATTTGGCTTATTTACTTTTTTTCACTTGTTTCGAATGGCCCATTTTCTGTAAATATTCCCACAAGATCAAATTGCCTGCTTCCAATGAAATCGTTGATTGGTATTGTTTCTTGTAGCTCTTCTCTACTACTATCATTTCTAATTAAATCTCGTTCTGGGTTGAGATCAGGATTCAGCTGATAGGTGATCTACCTGAACCTGGGTTATAGTTTCAAGATAATCCTATTGTTCAGATCGGATATTGGGTTCGATAATATTAAAACTTTTTGGTTCTAAATCAAATTTAATTGAACAACAGAGTTAACAAACAATGTTTTGGTTGTTTGTTGATTCGGACAAGTTTTTGGTAAACATATTAACTAGTTTGTTCAAAATTTATCATGACAAACAAAAATGCAAGTGTGCAAAATTAAAATTTGCAGTTAAATTAAACTAATCAAATACTATTTTCAAGATCTGTTTACGAAACTAATATTTATTCTAATTATTCTAAAGTAGACAATCAAAATTGTAATGAAACGCAACTGCTATCTATTTAAAACAAACTCAAACAACACCAAACGTGCTATATATCATGTTTTAGATTTCTAAAAATCTATGAAAACGCGAGTCATTTTCTACTCAATAAAAGCCAATCTCAAATTTAGTGAATGCATTCTCAAATCATGCCAATCTCGATTGTATTGTACGTATTTTAGGACTCCTAATACACCAGTTAATGTTTCACCTTTTTGAATATAGTCAATGAACACAATCTCAAAACTATCTCAACTCTCAATAAAAGATCACAGTCACTTTTCTGATCGACGAAACCATATCAGCCTTCTACAGTCTAGTATCTTGACCATTTTTTCTGTTCAAAAATGTAATGGCTCCATATACAGTTATGAATTGATGTCAAAAATCCAACTATTTTTGCATAAGCTGCGCCAATAACACCAGGGGAATATTCATTCTAAAGCGATTTCGGTTCAAATTTAACAAATTCGATAGCTTTCTCTCAAACCTTAATCCAACGGCCTTTCAGTACTATTTTTCGATTATATAGCTAGTTGTCATAGTTCCCACACTAATATGATTATCAAACAGAAACTTAGCGTCCAAAATGATAATGATAACTGTCAACGCATGGGTAAATATATTTCCAAACTCATATTCATAAGTGCTGACATCTTCAGGTTGGAGGTCGTAACATATCCAGGTGCGAATTTAAGTACTTCACAATTTTGTATCGCTTATATTAGTATTCATGAAAAATTTCAAGGTATATTATTGTTTTTTCTTTCATCAAAGGTCTAGGACCTGTTCCTTCTTCGATATCTTTCCTCATCCTAGCTCTAGATTGTCCTTCCATCTCTTTCATGGTCGACCTATACTCCGTGTTCCAGTTCTAAAGTATGTTTATAGTTAATGTTTCTATGTAATTGTTCTTGTCTTATATATTATAAACTACAACAAAACAATAATTATTTAGTAGAGAAGAAATTATGGATATAAAATATGGATGTAATATGGAATACCTCGATTTTGATTGAACCAAATGCCGCTCCCTATCGAATACCATCTAAACTTATACTTGTTTGTCACCTCAATTGTAGGAGATCTACCTCGCGCCGTTTTAGTGTGATTTTAGTTCTTGAAGTTTCCGTTTTTTGTTATGATCTTAGATCTAACCTGAAATAGTGGTAACATAGGTTGTTGGTGATAGGAATTAGTAGTATTCCATATTCAAACTACGTTTTTATTTTTTTTTTTTAGTATTCCCCGAACAAGTTAACGCCCTTCTTACAAAGAATACAATATAAGGATGAGGACATGGCTAGAGAAGCACAAGCATTGAGAAAAAAACCAATGAGGTACCTCAAGGCATCCAAAATCTCATACAACGCTATTTCGTTCGAGTGAAATTAATATATTTGCACCAGATAAGGCTGCAGCAACCAAGAAAATGAGTTTTGGGACCAGAGCTAGAGAAGCTACTACTACTACATTTTAAAAAAAGAGCCCAGATTTTACGAGCTCACAATGACAGATCTGAAGTGCATGGCTCTAAGGAATAAAATCAAACACATATTTTCTAAATCTGGATTTGAAAGCAGAGCCTGGATTGATTTGTTTTCAAAGCAATATCTAAAATTGTAAGGAAAGAAGCCAACGGGGACATCATATGCAAGACCCTCAGGTTTATGTAAAGAAAATGTTTCCGGATTTTTTGAGCTCATTGAAGAGCAAATGCGCTTTTCGCCAAACATTTTCTCTGCGATTACGTTGAAAATTTAAGTTTGCACATTAATGCATAATAAATCTAGTCTGGAAGAGAAAATTGAGATTGTGCTCATAGTGGGCTAATAGTAAAAAACATTTCGAGAAGCAGCAGATATTTTTAATTTCCGACATCAAGATAAAAATTTTCACAATGAAAAATATTTAATAAATTTAAGACGTATGGAGATGTACATAATAAATTTGACAAAAACGCCAAAGCATGGTAGAAAATAATGACGTTGCGTTGCAAGTAATGCTGTCTGCAACTGAGCATTCTAAATATCCTTTTCGAAAAAGGGCATCTTCATTACCAATGGATATAAAAAAAGTATAGTTCCCAAGATTCTAAATAAATACAAATATCACCCTTACAAACCTCAAAAAATTCATACTTTAAGACCTGGAGATAATGATAGACGATTTGAATTCTGTTGTGACAAACAGGGAATCTTAGTAGAGAACCCATTTATATCAAGGTGTATTATTTTTACGGATGAAGCAACATTCTCATCAAATGGGACAGTTTCTAGCCAAAACTGTCGTCGGTGGACTGATACAAATCCGTTGAAAACTCGGAACCAATATTCGTTCAAAACAAACGTGTGGTGCGGAATGTATAAAAATCAAATAACTGGACATTTTTTTATCCGAGAATGCTGATCGTTATTTGTGCTTTTTAAAAAATAAAATGAAAGATTTTCTTGACAACCTTCCTTTACTTGAAAATCAGCAGATATGGTTCCAGCACGGTGGTGCCCCATGTCACAGCAGATTAGATGTACGTCGATACATTGAAAATATTTTCAATGGAAGGGTTTTTCATCGTTTTCCGGAAATTCCTTGGCCTCCGTAGTCTCCAAATTTAACCCCACTCGATTTTTTCTTGTGGAGTTACTTAAAGCAAAAAGTTTACCTTCAAAAGCCATTTCAAGATGTTGACCATTTAGAGAGAATAATTGCAGAAGCGTTTCGTAATATAACTCCCCATATGGTTGGCTATATCTTTAGAGAATTTTGTAATAGAACTGTTACAAATATAAACAGAAATGGACCATGCAGAACTTTTTATGAACAATAACATTTTTCATAAATTTAAAAATAAAAAATTTCCCATATGCCGCCAACTTACAGAGTATGGCTGATAACGTTGTCTCTATTGTCTCTACTTTGGCTATTTTTCTTTGCAAAAATATGAGCAATCACCTCATGAAGTACATCCATCCGGTTGGGTACAATCCCATATTTACATCCAATGGTTCCTACACTTCATCCAGTTCACTAAACTGAAGAAACCGATCCTTCTGTTATCCTCGACGGCCATTACAGCCACACTCCCAATATCGACGTTATCGATCTTGCAAGAGAAAACCATGTTAATATTTTATGTCTGCCTTCTCACTCGACGTACAAGCTCCAGCCTTTGGATAAATAATTCATAGGACCATTAACTATTATAGTGACGAAATTCGTATTTGGGCCCGTTAAAACCAACAGGCTTTTCTTCCTTTTAATATAATGGAGCTATTTGATAGAGCTTACGAAAAAATTCAGACATACAATAGATGCTTATGGTTTCCTCATCATTGGTATTTACCTTTTTAACAGCGATGTTTTTTTCCAAGCTCACTTCTTTGCTGCGGAAGAAGAAGCAACGAAAAAAGAAATTACCATCATTATTCAAGAAGTTAAAACAACAGAAGCCTCTAATACCCCTCTCGATAAACTTTCATGCTCTCAAACGTTAAATGAAGACAATACACCTGGCTGAATTCAAGCTGTAAACCAAGATCAAGATGAAGATTACCAAGACCAAGATAAAAACGTATATTCAACTCAGAAGTTTGTTCCACCGTCGAAATAGCTTCAGTTACAAACGAAATCGGCAAAAAAAACAAAACAGGACGAAAGGCAATTGATTCTATTGGGATTATTTTTCAAAAAAGAGCTAACTGAGTCAATAAATAAAAAAACTGAAAAGGAGGCAAAAGCGCGTGGCATTGAAAGAAACTTGAAAAATTCCTAAAGCAAAAAAAATCTCAAAGACAGAAGTAAAAATACAAAATGAGAGATCAAAATAATGCTGATGAATCTGATAATTCTGACAATGATATGGAAGATATGCCGGGACAACTGAAATTGAATCGATGCTCTTTGTATAATTTGCGACAGTGTTTCGTCAGAGTCAAATTAACACATTTGCACCACATTTGGCTACACCAACCGAGAAAAACTGCTCATGAAGGGAGTTCGTAGAAGTTGCACATCCATCCGGTTGAGTATAGTACCATATTTTCATCCAGTAGCTCCGTCACTCTATTCATTACATTAAACCAAATGAAGAAACCTATCCTTCACGGCCATTGCAGCCAGACACGCAATATCGACGATATCGATCTTGCAAGAGAAAACCATGTTAACGTTTTATGTCTGCGTCCTCACTCGACTCACAAGCTTCCAGTCTTTGAATACGTTATTTAAGAGACCATTGAAAGTCTATTATAGTGAAGAAATTCGTATTTGGATCCGTTGAATCCAACAGACTCTTAGGTATATATGATAAAATGGAGTTGTTTGGTAGAGCTTAGCAAAAAGTTCAGACTTACCCAATAGCGGCTACTGGTTTTCGCACCATTGGTATCTACTTTTTTAACTGGGATGTTTTTTTCCGAAGCTGACTTCATTGTGCTGAACAAGAAGCAATGAAAAGAGCAATGGCCGTTAACATTCAAGAAGTCAAAACAACAAAAGCTTCTACTGCCCCTCTCAATAAACCCTTTCGCTCTAAAACATTAAACAAAGACACTGCACCTAGCCGAATTCAAGCTGTTGAACAAGATTCAGATGAAGATGACCAAGATCAAGATGAAGACGTCGATTCAACCCAGAATTTTGATTCACAGTTCGAAATATATTAAGTTACAAACGCAATCCGCAAAAAAAACTAACAGAAGGCAATTAATTCTATAGTGATAACTTTCGAACTAAATGAGTCAATAAATAAAAAAAAAAACTGAAAAAGAGGCAAAAGTGCGTGGCGTTAAAAGAAACTTTAATGAAACAAAAAAAAAAGATTCTCAAAAATACCAGAAGTCAAAGTACAAAATAAAAAGTCGAAAGAATGCTGACGAATCTGATGATTTAAGCGAAGATGTTAAACTTGACGATTCTGACAATGATTTGGAAGATACACCAGGACAACTGCAACCGAATGAAAACGATGCTCTTTGTATGTTTTGCGACAGTGCGTTTTCTGCTAATAAGAAAAGAGAACTTTGGGTCGAATGTTTTAATGTGCTTAACGTGGGTTCATAATAAATGTGGAGTTGCCGAAAAAGTCGATTAGGTATTTCTTCCGTCTTTTCTAAGGTGGGAATTTTGTAATTTTTTATTTTAAAAAAACTGTTCACGATAATTACACATTTCCTTTCACATTTTAGTGTCTAAGTATCTAGTATTTTGTCCTTAAATTGGGCTTAATTCTGTCCACTAACAAAATGGTATTCCATATTTGGACCTTCTCCTCTGCAAATATATATATGATGTAAAGTTAATGTCTGGTGAAATCATATCTTTGAATTAATCTCTGTTCGGTGGTCTGTTGGAGCAAGCAAATTATTATCAATGAAGTAACATAATGACCATTCATTATACCTGTTATGAAAGGAATTCGGCAGACTGAAGGGAAATGGGTTGTGGTTCCGCTTTTTTGTGTCTATAGGAAGTGTACACATTCATTATCATATTTTTTTTTAGTTTTATTATATTCATTTGATTCATTCTTTGATGAGCTCGACTCATCGTATTATATATAGTTTTCAGTTCGATATGTTGAAAGACTTGTAAATTAAAACCGTACCATTTATCTACCCTATATACAGTGCGATTCCAAAGTAATTTGGTAGATTATTGTAATCGTTTCGCTATTTCATTTAAAGACAAAAAGTTCTGATGAAGAATGGTGAGAAATTTTGTTGTTAATGAGTTACAGGGCGTTGAATTATTCTTAATTAACAAACTTATGCCCCAAGTGACACTGAATTTGATAATAACCGTATCAAACATGAAAAATACGCAAAACTTCAGCAAAATATATTTATTAAACTGAATATTTCTATTATTTAATAACTAAATAGCTAATATACACTTTTTGTATGGATTGACGTGAAGGCTTGACATATTGTAACCTTTCTAGGGTGAGTTTGGTCGATAGTTAATTAATTTATACAATCATCAACTACTCTCTACTCATACTTCGCACCGTTCCAGAACAAGTTAGAACCTTCTAGGATGTTTCTTTCCAGAAACATCTTGGACATAGTTCAATGATTACCCAATAGATGCAACCACCCACGATTTATTTATAGTTTCCACTAATATTATTGAAATATTCGTTTACCCCAATACCGTAATTAAAAGCAACCTTCATCACAATAAAGCCACAAGTTTTGACCTCATGGCAATCTTTTCAAAAACATATGGTAGATTTCGTTACGACGGCTTTTCCCAATCTAACTTTAATGTGAACAGAAAATCAAATGTTATTATCTGGAAGGAAGAAATCATATTTTTTTAATTCATTGAAGTGATATATCGTTGATTTTTAATTAGTAATGTATAAGTTTCAATTTTCTATATAAATTCAATGCTTTATTCAATAAAATCCCATTCCAGTGAAGTCTTGAAGTTACTAGCGCCATTTCCCCCGGAATTACCCTAAATAGAAATGTTACGAAATAACAAATGATAAATTTATTTAGCTTGTTCAATTTAATTAGTTCAATCGTTGAATTAGTGAAATTTTGTGATTGGAATGAATAAAATTTTAAAAACAGTTTTCCCCTGATGAAATATAAACTTGCGTGCATAGAAATCGGCTGTAACTTTTGATTGTAACTAAACTTTTTTTTAAAACTATTCATCAAATCAAAAAAATAAATCTGGACAATGATGTGCGAGACTGGATTCTTTCATATGCGACCTGGAACATGCAGGAGGCAACAACCTCTCATGATGACCGCTTTATTATGTCAACAACTCCACAACTCAACAACTGACAGCTCCGTGCGATTATTAGTTATCGGACAGTATGACGAACACTGCAGGACAATAACCTGACCCTTGAAACACCTGCGATTATTCCAAATCTTGCAGTTCATAGGCAACCACGCCTGGTTTTGCACAGGATCATCTGAATTTAATGGGGATGTGTCCTCAGAGACCCCAGAGCTTATTGAGCTAACTTGATTCGATCTATGCCTAATCGTATGAGAAATGCTATTAGGGCAAGAGGTGGTCATAATAATTATTAAGAGATTAAGTGTTAAATTTTAAATTGTCAATAACCCTATTTGTGTTAATAATGAGAAAACTTGATTTGCTAATTATATTAATTTTATTAAGTTAAACAAAGGAAGTTTTCGTAAATTTATACTCGCATTAAAGCATATTAAATTGTCTTTCAAACAACATATTTTTTTATTGTTGAATAATTAAAAAATATATATTGTTAAAATTAATATTTTACAGTGAGCCGATTTCTATGCACGCAAATATATAATTCTCATCACATGAATTAGTGATTCATCGATATTAAACATCACCGATGTGTATTTTCATGGAAAAGATTACATCATCCACGATTAATTCTACTATTTTAGGTCACCTTGTATAATGATTTTCTCGTTCGTTCTCATGAAGAATTCTTTCAATTTTTGTTGGTTTTAAAAGTTTTATCCCTTTAATCTCTTATGCTCGTAAAATATTATGAGTATTACCATATCTTGGGTAAATAATATGTGTAGTTTTAGATTTATTGTGTATCTCATTCATCACATTACATGCATGAGTTTCAATCTAAAGACACTATCAGTTAAGTTGGTAACTGCATTAAAATCAGATTGGAATGTATCACAAACGTTTTGTTTAATGAAAAGACACTGATTTCTGGTTATTTAATTCAATTTCATACAATATAAACAGATTTTTAACTGGAACTTTTATGTACAAACTAGAGAAACTGTGTTTTGAAGAAAACCATAGATATCTGTTTCATGAAAAACATACGTGAACGTTCTTAAGAAGCTTTAGAATTCGCCAAAAAAAGTAGGTTCTGAAAAAAACGTACGTTTCTTTTACCTCCAACACGAGATACGGCACGCTACCAGTAATTCAAAGTCTACCACCAGGTTCAAACTTGGCTTGGATTTTATCACGACGCTGAAAAATGGGGTTGGAAGCGAACTGCACAAGGACTTGAACCAATTCGAACTGCAATGGCTCCCGCACCGTCGAGTTTCTTGCAAATAATATCGTGCAAATCCATCAAAAATTGCGGAGCTGCCTGCGGATGCCGAAAAGCTGGTTTGAAATGTTCCATTATTTGCTCCAATTGCAGCGGCCAAACATGCGACAACATGCCTGATATATTAGATGTCATCGGAAACGAAATCAAAGAAGACCTAACCTTCGATTCGTCTCCTTCAGATATGGCGGAGGCAGAAGAGACAGATTCACAAGGCGATGAGTGTCTTCCGTCGATATCGAAAAAAATAAGACTTACCCCGTAAAATAGTGTGCCACTTTATATATTAAAACAAATATCTGAGTCCGTTTCTTTGAAGTAACATTCGTAAAATTCTTTTTCTTTTAGTGATTTTGACAACAATTTTAGACAAAGAAAATAAAGTGTAGACGAATATACAAAGTATTTTACAAAATTTGCAACAATTGAAACGGTTTAGCAATTTTTCGAAACACTCAATTTCATTTTAAATTTAAAAAAATTGGATACCAACTTTCATATTTTACTATTAAAAAAGAAATATCACAATGTACAATATAAAATAATATTGTACAATATAAAATAGCATAATACAACGTTAATTAATAATAATAATATTGAGAATAACAATAACAATTCTTACGATGTAGCGTAACTAAATATTTAGCAAAAATCATATTGAAAAAAGTTTGGAGCGCTATAATTAAAAACTTATGTGTTATGCAAAAAAAAGTTTTAAATGAAAAAAATATTATTATCTACTATAATCTCCACAATTTTTGTCATACGATGCGTGGTTCGCGAGATATTTAATAAAATGTATTTTTCAAAATAGCGGATGAAGTGAAGCCTCCCCTTGACGCCCACTTGGATTCACATTAAGGGGAAACCCCTGAACATATTAAAAAAATACCTGTTCCTGTACGTTTTTTATAAAGAAAACCTGGCTCTTGGCCTAACCATTGACAAACCGAAAATCAACGATTTAAGTTCTTTGCAACTATAGCCAGTCTTGATTCAAACAATATCGCGACGGTCTGTAGGGAAAATGAATCAAAAAGTATCAATTGTGATGTAGCAATGATTACACAACTTGTGGAGATTACCAGATATCGCAAGCTTTGGGAATATTCTGCTTGGAAAACGAGATCTACTGAAGGAGATTATTCAATATTCTTATCTCATCTGCTGGACGACAAGAAACATTTCTCCAATAGTTGTAGAATGTCGTATAGACAACAAAAATGATCAGCGACACGCAACCCACGATACACCGAATAGACTGCACTATCGAAACATGATCAAAAGCAAGATCGGAGACAGGTTGGAAACGGTTCGGAAACGTTCTGAAAAAATGTGAATTACAGCGCTTGAACCCAAGTAGAATTTACTCCGACTGTGTGGTATATCAGAGTCGGATCGGAAGTATGTGTGATAAATAAGTTCATTCATGGACCCATACACATGGAAATAGACTTCATCCGTAAGAAACCTAGGACAACATGTCACGTTCTGACCATTCCTGCACGATCGCCATCTTGTATAAATGGAAATGGAGAATTATCCTCACAGAACGATCGGAAAGTGTTTGATTAGACGTATGTTCGCTCGCAAATCTTCAACGTGATCTCAACATGGAAGCTCTCTTTACCTCAATGTTTTCAAGTTATCTAACGGGCCGATGGATACCAGTTCTTACCATATATAACATATCAATTGATTTTCAGTGGAGAATACCGAGGGTAAGTTAAAGCGTTTCTAAGATCCGCGTTAGTCTGCGGTTACAAAACATCCGCTCAAAAACACGCAGTTCGTAAATGAAGTTATGCTGCCGCACCTTGTACAATAAAATGAAGTGGTGTAAATCCAAAATACTGATACCTCCAAAATACAGTGAATCTAGTCTAGACTATGTTTAGTTCTCGTTACTGCTGCTAGCACTGATTTTGAATATCGGAAAAAGGAAATTCATTTTCGTTAAATAATAAAAATATTCTAAAAATTGAAAATCTCATTCATTAGATTGTTTTTACTAGAAAAATTAAGTTTAAAAGTTTATGCTGGCGGTTACACTAACACAGCCTTTATGAAAAATAGCTTTCCGACGTTTATCAATCTTATCTGGTTATTTGGTAGATTTCCTTTCTAGGGCGTTCCCAATCTAACCTCAAAGTGAGCAGGAAATCAAATGTTATTATCTAACAGACAAAGTAGCACATTATTTCTCATTTAAACATCTTAAATAAAATTTATTACATTTGTACGAAATTTCCGTTACTTTATATTTATTTATTGATCTTCTACAGATCGTGAATTTTACTGCCAAATTTATTACATATTATCTAACTGCAAATTGTACAAGTTATAGCCTTAAGAAAGGCACATACGCTTCTTTTAGTCAATGTGTGGTTATTAATTTTATTAAGTAATAGAAATACTTCAACTTTTAATAACCATTATAACTTACTATACACCACAATCCAAAAAGAAATATCCAGTGGTGTAAAGTCGGGAGATATAGGAGCTACAGCTTTTTCAGTGTATATGAAATTTTTCTTGAACTGTGCTTGAATGCACCATCTAGCTGACAATTCAATACGAGTAAGAAAACGAACAGTATTTCATAAAACGAGGATGTATTGATATCTAGTTAGCCTAGACCAGTTCCATGCATAAACAAAATATTGCGTTACCATAGCAACGAACAATAACTTATTAGAAGTGTAAGTGTAAAGTTTGACTACAAAAAAGTGAACCAGAGCTACGCAATAAATTAAAAGAAAAAATATGTCCACCGAAATTGTGAAAATCGAAAAATTGGAGTATCGAGCCATCATCAAGTACCTGTATTTAAAAGGGTATGCTTAATACCCTTGGTGATCAATGTCCTTTGTATGCGACCGTGAAAAGTTGGACTGCAAGCTTCAAAGGAAATAAATTTTCAATTGAAGTTGATGACCGATCGAGAAGGCCAGTTTCTGTGTCAGTCCCCGAAAATATCGATACAGTTCATGACATGATTTTAACAAATCGTTGAATTGGGCTAAAACGGATATCTGAAGCATACGAAAGCGTTCATAATATAGTTCACGTCAATTTGGACTTGAGGAAAATTGCTGCAAAATGGATACCCAAATGTTTGAATGTTGACCAAAAGCTTGCAAGGATAAAAGCATCGCGTTCGATCTGTGCTCGATTTGAAAACGACGTAGACTTCTTAAACATAATTGTTAGTATGGATGAGACTTGGGTACATTTCTACGATCCAAAAAAAAAGCAAAAATCGATGGAATGGCGACACTCTAGTTCTCCAAGACCTTATAAGTTTCTTGTCCGAAAATCTGCTGGAAAAGTTCTTGCTTCAATTTACTATGGAGTAATCATGATTGATTTTTTTGGATAGGAAGGGTAGAACAATAACTGGAGATGAAACAATTAAAGAGAAAAGACGCGGAAAGCTATCCAAAAGTATTTTGTTTTTGTAGGACAACGCCCCTGCACATAAATCTCATGTTGCTATACAAAAAATATGTGATTGAGGGTTTAATTAACTAGAACACCACCCTTATTCACCAGATTTGGCTCCGTCCAACTATCATCTCTTTCCTCGACTGAAAAAAAGTTTAAAAGGTCGCAAATTTTCTTCCATCTAGGAGGTAATAGAAGTTGTGGAGGTCTGGTTTGCAGAGCAAGAAGCAACATTTTTATTTGGTTATATAGAAGGCTAAGATTTTTCAATATATCCTCGTATATGAAAATAGTAATTTCCTCTTGTATGAAACTAAATTAGATTCACCATAATCATTTATTATATTGGTTGATTAGTTGCTCCGTTCATACCGTTAGAATAATTTACTATTTTCGTCGTTAATGTTTCTATTGCCAATATATGGTTGTCTAATATGAACAATGAGCATTTTAATTAGCTATATTCTCGATAAGGTAACCTATCATGACATTTTGTCTAATAATTCAAGAGAATATGCAACCGGTAAATATCATTTGATTCACGATAGAGATTTATTGAACGTTTGTATTATAATCGTATCTAACAACAAGTGATAAATGCCACGTCGTTATCAACTCAGAATTTAATTATTTATCTCCCAAACAATATAAATTGCAAATGATTCAACCATTTTCTTATTTGTTTAATAACTAGTTTTACATGTGTTTCGTTATTGATGATGTGGTTGTATTAACTGATTAGTATTTACTACCAGGGCCGTGAATATTATAGTGTCGATATAGTTATGAAATAATATTCGTTATATGAATATTAATAACTCATTTTTCTGGAGGGAAACATAAGAATAAAAGTTTGGTGTCCATAATGGACGTGCTCATCGCAGGGTATGGAAACTCGCTGAAAAGAGAAAATCAACCCTTAACGTACTCTATTGATTCATTAGTACAACTAATACATTTATAGATTTGACAGTAGGTTACATTAAGGGCCATGATGTCCAGCCAACCACAAGATAGCATTGACATTTGACATTATATAGCGGATGCGTAGTTGATCCTGTCCACCAACAACTTGTTAATATCATTTTAGCACGTTTTTAGTGTTAAATTGTGGTCAAACAACTAAAAAATATATATAAGAATATAAATATTTACTAATCTATATTTCTATATTATATATAGTTTTATATAAAAGAAAAGTATTGGTTAATTATGTTGAGGTTTGAGAATTAAGAACGGTTTGGCTAACCAGGGTCGGTTTTATGGGCAACATAATAGGAAATTTCAAAAAATATGCCCTTTATGTTTAGAACAAGATGGCAAAAAATTGGAGTTAAAAACTGTGATAATCATAACACGTTCCAAAAACAAACTGACTTGTTAAATATTATAATTAATATAATTTTAGTCAATTATGTGAAAAAATTAACAAAGTTTTTAAATATGTAGATGAAAGATTAAAAGAAGATGATCTTTTGTTAAACATGGCAAACAAAATCTCGAGTAAATACGAAAGTATAATTATATATTTATCTAGGGCACTGTTGCTTTAATGAATACCTGAAGACGTAAGACATAGCATCCATATTCCCTCAAAGTGTGAGACACCTCGGAATTCCAGGGCGCGTAGAAAATAGAAGAAAAAGATCTCTGGCAGTTACAACCATCCCATATTCTAAGATAAGGGTATTAATAGATCAGTTGTAAGCACTGAGCATCCGTTATATCGCAGCAATAAAGGGTCATACAATAAATCCTTTAGGTCGCGGTGTATACGTACATCATATATTTATCTTTATGTTCATTTTGTAGTTGTTAGAATGCATTAAAAAACTGTCGTTTCTCTCATTTTTTTGCTTCATTTCTGAAGACTAATTATTACCATAATTAGGAATGAAAGTATATTCAAGACCATTCGACACGATCGTGATCGTTTTGATTGATACAACTCCTGTTTCCACGCATGAAAAGAAATGTTAAAGGACACCGAGTTCACAAAATTGAAGAGGTCAAACAAAACAAACGAAAAAAGTGATACAAGGGTTGCTCTTAAGTTTTGAGATAGACAAATATTTATAATTCGATATGGCTTCTTTGTTTTTCAAAATATTTTCCATTGAAATCAATACACTTTTGTAAGCATTTGAACCAATTGTCGAAGCAGTTTTCCCTTTCCAGGAACCTCCAAAATATGTGATTTGAACGCAGGAAATCACTAGGTGTCAAATGAGGACTGTGCGGTGGATGATGTTGTGGGAGTTCCCATTGTCGTTGTGGAGAATAATTCATCTTCTGACATTGGTTTCCCTGATTTTTTCGAACATTTATGCCAAATGCTGGTGTACCAATCAGAATCGACAGTTTTACGTTGCTATAGTAGAACGTTGGAGACATGTATTGTGTAGTTATTCCGAAAAAAACAGGCTTTTTTTTGGTGATTGTCAAATTTGGACAGCTAAATCTTCATGTAATATTGAATGTATACAAGTTGAACTAAATCCCAAATTAACCTTAATCTTATGGTATGGCACATGGCTATCTTGCAATATGATTGTTTCAAGTATCTGAAAGCAACTTGTATGACACCATGTTCTGAGTAGACAAACGTCATAATTGCATGGGCAGATTTAATATATTAACCTCATTGTTGATATATCTCAAAAACTCTCATATCATCGAAGGAAGGAAATACCGCTAGGATGGTAAATGGCTCGAAGTTAGGCGAAAGTTAATTCCCGTTTTTTATCATGATATGACTAAATTGTAGTCAAGCAATTTGAATCTTATATTCGTTCAGGCGTTCTACTACGTTCTACCCAACCGATTTGCTTAAGTTTTTTTTCAATGAAAGGTATTGATGCATAGATCAGCCATAAACCATCGGATTTCATCTAATTTTCACCATTCTCAAGTTATACTCAAATACGATTTCCCCTTGTACACTCTATTCAAGATAGAGACTTCGTTTTGGTTTATAAACACTCGCTAAAACAACTTCTTTCTTTTGCGTTTTTGAACACTTAAATCGGTTGAGTTGGAGAGGAGCTAGGCCGACATTCAATATGGAGTTATGGATTTTTGTAGGTTTTTGGCAACTTTTCTACATTCAAAGATCTATATCTCAAGTTTTAATATAGCTACAGAGTTCGTTTTGATTTAAAAACACTCGCTGAAACAACTTCTTTCTTTTGCGTTTTTAAACACTTAAATCGGTTGAGTTGGAGAGGAGCTAGGCCGACATTCAATGTGGAGTTATGGATTTTTGTAGGTTTTTGGCAATTTTTCTACATTCAAAGATCTATATCTCAGGTTCTAATATAGCTACAGAGTCCGTTTTGATTTAAAAACACTCGCTGAAACAACTTCTTTCTTTTGCGTTTTTGAACACTTAAATCGGTTGAGTTGGAGAGGAGCTAGGCCGACATTCAATGTGGAGTTATGGATTTTTGTAGGTTTTTGGCAATTTTTCTACATTCAAAGATCTATATCTCAGGTTCTAATATAGCTACAGAGTCCGTTTTGATTTAAAAACACTCGCTGAAACAACTTCTTTCTTTTGCGTTTTTGAACACTTAAATCGGTTGAGTTGGAGAGGAGCTAGACCGACATTCAATGTGGAGTTATGGATTTTTGTAGGTTTTTGGCAATTTTTCTACATTCAAAGATCTATATCTCAGGTTCTAATATAGCTATAGAGTCCGTTTTGATTTAAAAACACTCGCTTAAACAACTTCTTTCTTTTGCGTTTTTGAACACTTAAATCGGTTGAGTTGGAGAGGAGCTAGGCCGACATTCAATGTGGAGTTATGGATTTTTGTAGGTTTTTGGCAATTTTTCTACATTCAAAGATCTATATCTCAGGTTCTAATATAGCTACAGAGTCTGTTTTGATTTAAAAACACTCGCTGAAACAACTTCTTTCTTTTGCGTTTTTGAACACTTAATTCGGTTGAGTTGGAGAGGAGCTAGGCCGACATTCAATGTGGAGTTATGGATTTTTGTAGGTTTTTGGCAATTTTTCTACATTCAAAGATCTATATCTCAGGTTCTAATATAGCTACAGAGTCCGTTTTGATTTAAAAACACTCGCTGAAACAACTTCTTTCTTTTGCGTTTTTGAACACTTAAATCGGTTGAGTTGGAGAGGAGCTAGGCCGACATTCAATGTGGAGTTATGGATTTTTGTAGGTTTTTGGCAATTTTTCTACATTCAAAGATCTATATCTCAGGTTCTAATATAGCTACAGAGTCCGTTTTGATTTAAAAACACTCGCTGAAACAACTTCTTTCTTTTGCGTTTTTGAACACTTAAATCGGTTGAGTTGGAGAGGAGCTAGACCGACATTCAATGTGGAGTTATGGATTTTTGTAGGTTTTTGGCAATTTTTCTACATTCAAAGATCTATATCTCAGGTTCTAATATAGCTATAGAGTCCGTTTTGATTTAAAAACACTCGCTTAAACAACTTCTTTCTTTTGCGTTTTTGAACACTTAAATCGGTTGAGTTGGAGAGGAGCTAGGCCGACATTCAATGTGGAGTTATGGATTTTTGTAGGTTTTTGGCAATTTTTCTACATTCAAAGATCTATATCTCAGGTTCTAATATAGCTACAGAGTCTGTTTTGATTTAAAAACACTCGCTGAAACAACTTCTTTCTTTTGCGTTTTTGAACACTTAATTCGGTTGAGTTGGAGAGGAGCTAGGCCGACATTCAATGTGGAGTTATGGATTTTTGTAGGTTTTTGGCAATTTTTCTACATTCAAAGATCTATATCTCAGGTTCTAATATAGCTACAGAGTCCGTTTTGATTTAAAAACACTCGCTGAAACAACTTCTTTCTTTTGCGTTTTTGAACACTTAAATCGGTTGAGTTGGAGAGGAGCTAAGCCGACATTCAATGTGGAGTTATGGATTTTTGTAGGTTTTTGGCAACTTTTCTACATTCAAAGATCTATATCTCAAGTTTTAATATAGCTACAGAGTTCGTTTTGATTTAAAAACACTCGCTGAAACAACTTCTTTCTTTTGCGTTTTTAAACACTTAAATCGGTTGAGTTGGAGAGGAGCTAGGCCGACATTCAATGTGGAGTTATGGATTTTTGTAGGTTTTTGGCAATTTTTCTACATTCAAAGATCTATATCTCAGGTTCTAATATAGCTACAGAGTCCGTTTTGATTTAAAAACACTCGCTGAAACAACTTCTTTCTTTTGCGTTTTTGAACACTTAAATCGGTTGAGTTGGAGAGGAGCTAGGCCGACATTCAATGTGGAGTTATGGATTTTTGTAGGTTTTTGGCAATTTTTCTACATTCAAAGATCTATATCTCAGGTTCTAATATAGCTATAGAGTCCGTTTTGATTTAAAAACACTCGCTTAAACAACTTCTTTCTTTTGCGTTTTTGAACACTTAAATCGGTTGAGTTGGAGAGGAGCTAGGCCGACATTCAATGTGGAGTTATGGATTTTTGTAGGTTTTTGGCAATTTTTCTACATTCAAAGATCTATATCTCAGGTTCTAATATAGCTATAGAGTCCGTTTTGATTTAAAAACACTCGCTTAAACAACTTCTTTCTTTTGCGTTTTTGAACACTTAAATCGGTTGAGTTGGAGAGGAGCTAGGCCGACATTCAATGTGGAGTTATGGATTTTTGTAGGTTTTTGGCAATTTTTCTACATTCAAAGATCTATATCTCAGGTTCTAATATAGCTATAGAGTCCGTTTTGATTTAAAAACACTCGCTTAAACAACTTCTTTCTTTTGCGTTTTTGAACACTTAAATCGGTTGAGTTGGAGAGGAGCTAGGCCGACATTCAATGTGGAGTTATGGATTTTTGTAGGTTTTTGGCAATTTTTCTACATTCAAAGATCTATATCTCAGGTTCTAATATAGCTACAGAGTCCGTTTTGATTTAAAAACACTCGCTGAAACAACTTCTTTCTTTTGCGTTTTTGAACACTTAAATCGGTTGAGTTGGAGAGGAGCTAGACCGACATTCAATGTGGAGTTATGGATTTTTGTAGGTTTTTGGCAACTTTTCTACATTCAAAGATCTATATCTCAAGTTTTAATATAGCTACAGAGTTCGTTTTGATTTAAAAACACTCGCTGAAACAACTTCTTTCTTTTGCGTTTTTAAACACTTAAATCGGTTGAGTTGGAGAGGAGCTAGGCCGACATTCAATGTGGAGTTATGGATTTTTGTAGGTTTTTGGCAATTTTTCTACATTCAAAGATCTATATCTCAGGTTCTAATATAGCTACAGAGTCCGTTTTGATTTA
This sequence comes from Diorhabda sublineata, assembly GCF_026230105.1. Taxonomy (NCBI): domain Eukaryota; kingdom Metazoa; phylum Arthropoda; class Insecta; order Coleoptera; family Chrysomelidae; genus Diorhabda; species Diorhabda sublineata. The sequence continues at coordinate 4,040,477 of NC_079476.1, forward strand.
AAAACACTCGCTGAAACAACTTCTTTCTTTTGCGTTTTTGAACACTTAAATCGGTTGAGTTGGAGAGGAGCTAGGCCGACATTCAATGTGGAGTTATGGATTTTTGTAGGTTTTTGGCAATTTTTCTACATTCAAAGATCTATATCTCAGGTTCTAATATAGCTACAGAGTCCGTTTTGATTTAAAAACACTCGCTGAAACAACTTCTTTCTTTTGCGTTTTTGAACACTTAAATCGGTTGAGTTGGAGAGGAGCTAGACCGACATTCAATGTGGAGTTATGGATTTTTGTAGGTTTTTGGCAATTTTTCTACATTCAAAGATCTATATCTCAGGTTCTAATATAGCTATAGAGTCCGTTTTGATTTAAAAACACTCGCTTAAACAACTTCTTTCTTTTGCGTTTTTGAACACTTAAATCGGTTGAGTTGGAGAGGAGCTAGGCCGACATTCAATGTGGAGTTATGGATTTTTGTAGGTTTTTGGCAATTTTTCTACATTCAAAGATCTATATCTCAGGTTCTAATATAGCTACAGAGTCTGTTTTGATTTAAAAACACTCGCTGAAACAACTTCTTTCTTTTGCGTTTTTGAACACTTAATTCGGTTGAGTTGGAGAGGAGCTAGGCCGACATTCAATGTGGAGTTATGGATTTTTGTAGGTTTTTGGCAATTTTTCTACATTCAAAGATCTATATCTCAGGTTCTAATATAGCTACAGAGTCCGTTTTGATTTAAAAACACTCGCTGAAACAACTTCTTTCTTTTGCGTTTTTGAACACTTAAATCGGTTGAGTTGGAGAGGAGCTAAGCCGACATTCAATGTGGAGTTATGGATTTTTGTAGGTTTTTGGCAATTTTTCTACATTCAAAGATCTAATATAGCTACAGAGTTCGTTTTGATTTAAGAATACTCGTTGAAACACCTTCTTTCTTTTGCGTTTTTGAACACTTAAATCGGTTGAGTTGGAGAGGAGCTAAGTGCGGACAATCAATGTGGAGTTATGGATTTTTTTAGGTTTTTGGCAATTTTTCTACATTCAAAGATCTATATCTCAGGTTCTAATATAGCTATAGAGTCCGTTTTGATTTAAAAACACTCGCTTAAACAACTTCTTTCTTTTGCGTTTTTGAACACTTAAATCGGTTGAGTTGGAGAGGAGCTAGGCCGACATTCAATGTGGAGTTATGGATTTTTGTAGGTTTTTGGCAATTTTTCTACATTCAAAGATCTATATCTCAGGTTCTAATATAGCTACAGAGTCCGTTTTGATTTAAAAACACTCGCTGAAACAACTTCTTTCTTTTGCGTTTTTGAACACTTAAATCGGTTGAGTTGGAGAGGAGCTAGGCCGACATTCAATGTGGAGTTATGGATTTTTGTAGGTTTTTGGCAATTTTTCTACATTCAAAGATCTATATCTCAGGTTCTAATATAGCTATAGAGTCCGTTTTGATTTAAAAACACTCGCTTAAACAACTTCTTTCTTTTGCGTTTTTGAACACTTAAATCGGTTGAGTTGGAGAGGAGCTAGGCCGACATTCAATGTGGAGTTATGGATTTTTGTAGGTTTTTGGCAATTTTTCTACATTCAAAGATCTATATCTCAGGTTCTAATATAGCTATAGAGTCCGTTTTGATTTAAAAACACTCGCTTAAACAACTTCTTTCTTTTGCGTTTTTGAACACTTAAATCGGTTGAGTTGGAGAGGAGCTAGGCCGACATTCAATGTGGAGTTATGGATTTTTGTAGGTTTTTGGCAATTTTTCTACATTCAAAGATCTATATCTCAGGTTCTAATATAGCTATAGAGTCCGTTTTGATTTAAAAACACTCGCTTAAACAACTTCTTTCTTTTGCGTTTTTGAACACTTAAATCGGTTGAGTTGGAGAGGAGCTAGGCCGACATTCAATGTGGAGTTATGGATTTTTGTAGGTTTTTGGCAATTTTTCTACATTCAAAGATCTATATCTCAGGTTCTAATATAGCTACAGAGTCCGTTTTGATTTAAAAACACTCGCTGAAACAACTTCTTTCTTTTGCGTTTTTGAACACTTAAATCGGTTGAGTTGGAGAGGAGCTAGACCGACATTCAATGTGGAGTTATGGATTTTTGTAGGTTTTTGGCAACTTTTCTACATTCAAAGATCTATATCTCAAGTTTTAATATAGCTACAGAGTTCGTTTTGATTTAAAAACACTCGCTGAAACAACTTCTTTCTTTTGCGTTTTTAAACACTTAAATCGGTTGAGTTGGAGAGGAGCTAGGCCGACATTCAATGTGGAGTTATGGATTTTTGTAGGTTTTTGGCAATTTTTCTACATTCAAAGATCTATATCTCAGGTTCTAATATAGCTACAGAGTCCGTTTTGATTTAAAAACACTCGCTGAAACAACTTCTTTCTTTTGCGTTTTTGAACACTTAAATCGGTTGAGTTGGAGAGGAGCTAGGCCGACATTCAATGTGGAGTTATGGATTTTTGTAGGTTTTTGGCAATTTTTCTACATTCAAAGATCTATATCTCAGGTTCTAATATAGCTACAGAGTCCGTTTTGATTTAAAAACACTCGCTGAAACAACTTCTTTCTTTTGCGTTTTTGAACACTTAAATCGGTTGAGTTGGAGAGGAGCTAGACCGACATTCAATGTGGAGTTATGGATTTTTGTAGGTTTTTGGCAATTTTTCTACATTCAAAGATCTATATCTCAGGTTCTAATATAGCTATAGAGTCCGTTTTGATTTAAAAACACTCGCTTAAACAACTTCTTTCTTTTGCGTTTTTGAACACTTAAATCGGTTGAGTTGGAGAGGAGCTAGGCCGACATTCAATGTGGAGTTATGGATTTTTGTAGGTTTTTGGCAATTTTTCTACATTCAAAGATCTATATCTCAGGTTCTAATATAGCTACAGAGTCTGTTTTGATTTAAAAACACTCGCTGAAACAACTTCTTTCTTTTGCGTTTTTGAACACTTAATTCGGTTGAGTTGGAGAGGAGCTAGGCCGACATTCAATGTGGAGTTATGGATTTTTGTAGGTTTTTGGCAATTTTTCTACATTCAAAGATCTATATCTCAGGTTCTAATATAGCTACAGAGTCCGTTTTGATTTAAAAACACTCGCTGAAACAACTTCTTTCTTTTGCGTTTTTGAACACTTAAATCGGTTGAGTTGGAGAGGAGCTAAGCCGACATTCAATGTGGAGTTATGGATTTTTGTAGGTTTTTGGCAATTTTTCTACATTCAAAGATCTAATATAGCTACAGAGTTCGTTTTGATTTAAGAATACTCGTTGAAACACCTTCTTTCTTTTGCGTTTTTGAACACTTAAATCGGTTGAGTTGGAGAGGAGCTAAGTGCGGACAATCAATGTGGAGTTATGGATTTTTTTAGGTTTTTGGCAATTTTTCTACATTCAAAGATCTATATCTCAAGTTCTAATATAGCTACAGAGCTCGTTCTTTTCTATTCTAATAATTTCTAATGATTATTTAATGGATTCGATGCGAGCGAAGCCGCGGGCAAAAGCTAGTCTTTTCCTATTTTTAAATGACTATAATTTTCGGTAAATTTCAACAGCAGAATTCAACACCAGATACTGCTACATACAAAAGCTAGAGCTAAGAATTTTTAGCTCCAATAAATGAAGCGGTAGAAAAATAAGAACCTTTAAATCAATAAATGAAGCTATGAGAACTTTCAATTAATTTGGAATTTCTGGAACTGTTGGTGATATTCATACTGAATATACTGTTTACACTACTACTACACCAACAGTTACCTTCAGTCTCTGAAGACGATAACTTAGTTATCGAAACGCGCTTCCGATAGTGTAATTGAGAGTGTTGGTGTAGTGGTTGTGTAAACAGTATGAGAATTATAATCAAGTATCGAACTAAAAAGTATGTTTCAAAGGAATAAGATTGTATATATATTCAAAGATTAATTTCAAATTTTAAAATTATTGAATATGCGCATTATATCAGCGTTTAAAACTCTTTGCCGATATGTTTTCTAAATTAAACCTGATTAAACTTATCACAGCAGGCTGCTCCATGAAAACGACCAATTAACTAGGATGCGTTGATGTTGAAAAAATCTCGAATAAATACAAAAGCAAGTTTTACATTTGGTGTAGGGCAATAAAATATTTTGAATATTGTACTATAACAAAATATTTTGGATAATTTGTTATTTTATTTTGATATGTGCGGCCCATCTCAATTTTTATTAAGCCCACCAACCGTTTTGGGTTAGGCATCCCGGCAATAGATTCACTCTGCTTTTGATTACAGAGACAAACACGTTAAGTTGTGTTGTTTAAACCGAATATATTAATCATAAACTATCTGTAGATTAACAAATTCTTCTGAAAATGGAGCCGAAGGATCGATTTTTATGTTCTATTTTTGGAATTGCAGCTATCTTGTTAAGACATGATACAGTACAATGTGCAATGGAATGCAAAACGCAATATTTTTTGATAAAAACATTGGCAAAGGAAGTTCAGTTGATTGTTTCTTGAGAGAAATCTAGATACTTCATCAGGCTCCAAAAGTAAGGCAGTGGCAGATATAATTATTGACAGTGATCTACAGACCACTTTTTCACTTCCTTACTTGTTTATTTACTTTTGTTAGTCTCATTTTTGAACCGGTCAAAAAATATTACGATTAGCAGCCATGAAGCAATGGCAAAGAAACTTGCATAATTTTCATTGTATTCTAAATTCTTTAGATCATAATTGCCTAGACTGTAGACGTAGACAAAAATCAAGACCTTTCACACACATCAAGATACAGAACATATTTCGTCTCAAGATTTATCTCTTATGAAATCTATATCTTGGCCTCATATTGTAAACAGATTGAGGTCGCAAAAATCTTTATACACGCATCACTGATAAGTCTAAATAAGCTTTACACAAAGTTTCAATATTCTGCTTCGATCCATTTTATTATAGTAGAGCTCGAACGACCACTCGGTCAAGTTATTTAGGAAAATGTCAAATTGAGTTTCGCCTATTATAAAATTGACTGTTTCAGAAAACAATAAATTAGTGGAAACAATTGTTCTAAGTAACCACGCTAAAAAGTAAAATAAAGTAGTACAGACAAAAAAAATCAAAAACAAAATGTTATAACGATCCTATAACTGGAGCTTTTAAATATGACAAAAATTAGTGCAAGTTAAGTGCAAAATCACCGTTGAGTAGAATGTTGTGAGAGCTTTGTCCAACGGAGATTCCATAGAGGTGGCGTAGGAAAAGAAAGCCCATGCCCCAAAAAAAAATGATGGTTTCATTATTTTGGTACATCCAGGGTATATTATTCTGATTTACTAAGACAGTTACGTCAAAAAATTATCGAAGAAAGGCGCAGAGTATCATCCGAGGTCTACGCTTACTTCTTGACAATGCTTCGGTTCACACTGCTTCACTTTCCAAAGCTACTGTACACGAATGTGGCTTCAGAGAGATGGAATACCTACCCTGATCTGACCTCCTCCGACTATGTTCAGTTCGCAAAGTCCGAGTTAAACGATTGAACAGCATCATATTTTTATAGTGGCATAGAAGCTTAAGTCACATATTCTGAAGAATCACAGTTTTTTTATTGGTGACTTTTTCTCTATGTTAAGTGCCATTTATCTCTCCATGGCAATTGAAGATAGAGACTCAGTATTCATCTTTATTTTAAAATACTTATTGCAAAGAATTTATCCGAATCTATGACTAAAAATATTTAAATATTCAGTTTTTTACCACTACCACTATTAATCAAAGCAAATAATAATCGACGCAACTTTGCAATCATTACAATGATTAATTTATTTTGTTTTCGAAATGAAGATTCTTCTCTCCACAATAGAATTGTTACTATTAAATTACTTCCATCTCAATTATCAACTACGAGAAGTGTAATTCCATGTATGAGAAAATTGCTATCAGAGCCATTCCTAACGGGGTGCAGCATATTCACGAATAAGGAGTGCCATATATTAAGGAGCGGCATTTTATCTATATTAGTGTTAATAAACATCCCTGATGAAAATAAAATTAATATAGTTTATAAAAACTTGAAGCCACAAGTTTTTTCCACTTTTTAGTTAGATTTAATGTGAAAAATAAAAGTTTTCTTCAATGGCAAAATTACATGGTTTAATATATTATATCAAAGTCCTCCTTTTTGCATTTCTAACACAATATTTCTCCATTCCTTCCTGTCCACAGTTTTTTCTCTCCAAATCTGAACATTATTATTTTTTAGGTCTTCCATTACAAAGTCATATTATCTCTTTCTTGGTCTCTTTTTTCCTATTGGTCTTCTTTGCAGTACTAATTTTCAACATGTCCCATCCATCTCACTCTCTGTCCCTTATTAAACGAACTTCTTGTAGCTTCTCCATAAAGTTCCTCCAATTATTTATTAGTTCTTCTCCTCCAGTCCTCTTCTGTGTTTACTTCTCCGTAGCTTTTAGTATGCTCCTCTCCCATCTTTCCAACATGGTTTCATCTGCCTTTTTTAATATCCGTGTCTCACATACAAATATTTCACTTTCCCCTGGTTTCTTGTTGTTTTTTGTTCTGCTATTATGGATTTTACTTCTTCTTCACTTGGTACTTCTACTTTAATGCCGTCTTCCTCTATATCACTTTTTTCTATTTCCCTCGCTTGTTCTGCTTCATTTCCGTTTAGTAATGTCTGAAAGTGCTCTTTCTATTTCTGAATTACTTCTTGTGGTTCATGCACCATTGTCCCTTATTCTGTTTTAATGTAGCTGGTTATTCTTTGATGCCCTCTACATTTTTTTCGTTTCTATAAAAGGATCTTATCTCTTTCTTCTGAGATTTGTCTTCAATTTGTTTCAATATTTCTTCGTTATTTTATTAATTCTAGAGTAATACTGATTTAAAAGAAAAATTTGTCGAAAAAACAATTTTTTTACTCCCTGAACGGGATTTGAACCCACGACCGACGAATCCGGAGGTTGACGCCACACACCGGATTTTTACCGGCCAAACAATCAGTCGCTTTGTTATCGTGTTATCTTATAGGACATTTCGACAAAGGGAAGATGGAATCACCAACATATCCTGGCTTAATCGGACCGCCATGAAAAGGTTAATCACTATCTGACCCATATGATCTCCGTATATGGATATTTTAGAGAAAACCTTTACAGGTGGAAACGTGAAGATTCCCCCGAATGCCCAGCCTGTGCAGGAGTTAACGAAAGTGCGTATCTGGGAAACAGCACTTTTAAGAACGGTCAAGCCTAAAAATATATTGGTCATCAGAAACTGCATGAACAGCAACGAGCACGTTCGCAGCTGAAGTGCTGAAATAACTCCGCGCTGAAGAGAAAAAAAAACCTACCTCTGAAAAAAACACACACACCGGATTTTTACCGGCCAAACAATCAGTGGCTTTGTTAACGTGGCCCGAGGTTATGAAACAATAATGAATTCTAAACGTGTTGTTGCTATTTGATTATTGTATCGCCGAAGGATTGAACGCAAAGGCTGGATTCCTCGTATCAAAAGCAGATAACAGACGTGATCATTCTACACTCTTTTTGAAGAGCTAAGGCGTGTTATTAGTAAGTTTTTTTTAACTTCTTTAGAATGTCTGATGTATCATTCCACAAAATCCATAAGAGGTTCAAACAGACACTACCAAAATTGATTTATTTCACTGAGCAGAGTTTAAGATATACTTAACATTAGCTCCAATCGCATACATTCGAGCATGAAAATTTAGCTGTCAAAAAGATTTGTTCCCGTTGATTACGTATAATTTGACACTTTGACAAAGTGCAAAGAAATGCTGGAAAAAATTCAATCGTGGTGCTTCAAAGGACGTCTATAAAATCGTGACAGACGATGAATCATGGATCTATGCAAATGAACTGGAAACTAAACAGCAATAGCCTGTATGGGTCTTTCAAGACCCAATCTGACAAAAGCTGCTCACGCACGAAGCACATGAAATCAAATGGTCCCTTATGTTTTCGAAACAGCTGGACATTTCGTCACCAAACGTAGAAGACGAATTATTATTCACCACGACAATGCGAACTCTCACACAGCAGTTTAAACAAAAACGTTTTGAACAATCTAAACGTGCAGTCCTTGTTCGGCACCCGTTATTCAAAAATATATTGCCAGATCAACAAATGAAGAAGCGGTTTATGCGTTCAAATCACACATCATGGAGGTACTGCAATTGCAAAAACAATAAATATTTGTTTTTACTTGTCTATCTCCAAGCTTAAGTAGCAACCCTCATATAATTTTTTTGTTGTTATGCTAGACTCCAGCTGCAAAAGTCCAGAGAGAAAAATTTGACCTGATCTAAAGATATCTACTGACGATAACCGTTCGAAAGTAATTGTGAAAGGAAATTGTCTGAAAATTAATGTTCTGAAATGGCATGAAATTCTGAACAAACCCTGTAATTTTCGCGACTGCACAATTTATTCCAACCTAGCAGTCGTTATTGAGCAAAAATTCTTGTGCTATTCAGTTGACGATCATTTAATACTGCTTTGTGTATTTGCTTAATCGGTTCTTGAATCGTCAATTCAATTGTAGACTAACTCATTTGAACTATACTATCCAATATTTCATTGTTGTAAACAAAGGATGAAACTCACTACTAAATTGTTTGTTTCAAATTAATTTATTTTATAATAACAAATTCTCAAAAAATTTTGAAAAAATTCATTATGGATGGCTGCAGAACAACTAATAATAAATGTAATAATAGTGTTTTCAAACTTGAAACATATGTAGTTTATATTTTAATACTTTTAAAATAATTACTGCTCTCTTTATGTCAGATCGAGTACTTATGGGACCACCCAGGTAAAAGCAAATACTACTGACGGCACTACAACATTCATAAAGTGAAAATGTTCTAAAGATATGTTTTGCTTATTATTGAATATTTTCTAATCCAATTGAATAGAAGTAACAAAGGGGCTAAGTCCTAATTTTTCGAAAAATGAGATACATTCATAGAAAGGTCCCATGTCCTATCAAACGGGTCAAATGCCACGACTACCAATTCCATAAGAAATCAAACAAGATAAACGGCGCTGTCTGCAAGTGATCGGTCATTTTCGCAACAAAGTTGTGAAGTGCCAGAATACGTTTAGTGCCACGCTGCTGTGGAATATTGTGAAGAACTATTCAAAATTAATCCAGAACATCGAAAACGATGAATGGGGAGATTAAGTGATGAATAACGACAACGAAAAAATGCAGGACAATCCTATAAACAGAGAAAAGAGAATGCTGTTGTAGAAAAAAAAGACCGAAGCTACAAGTGAGTGATTGGTTTTGTTTGTAATGTGGAAGCGTCTACATGACTGCAAACAAATTTTCTCTTTTTGAAAAATACTACGGGTAATATGACATGTGTCTATAAATCTACTTTTATGATTACATTTGATTTGACGAAAAAACGTTTGGAAACTTATTACAGAACACATAAATAGCATACTCCGAGAAGAGTCTCATTATTCGCGTGCAAAAAGTGCAAGGGAATATATTTGTCCAGATTTAAATGTAAACTGCGTTTATAAAGCGTTTTTGCAGAAATATCCACAGAGCTTGGTCACTTATAAGTTTTACAGTAAAATATTAGAAAAAGATATTTCATTTAGAGCGCCACGAAGTGACACTTGCCGAAAATGTGATTCGATGAATTGCGAAATAAAACCACAAGGTGAAAGAAGTTGCGCAGCAAAAGTGGAGATAGAGCTGCACCATCGAATGGCAGAAGCAGCTACCCCATACTCATGAAAAAAGACATCGCATTGTCACAAGTCCCAGGAAGCACCACGAGTGTGTTTTCTCTGAGGATTTACACCAAGTCGTGTTCGTACCTACTTTAACTCACTCTGACATGTTCTACATGAGCCAGCTTTCATGCTATAAGTTAGGAATCAACTTTGGGGATATCAAACATTCTGTCATGTGTTGCTGGCATGAAGGAATGGTGGTAACCAGATTGCATCTTGCTTCTTACGCGTCTTGAATATGGGCATTACAGGAAAAAGGAATGTTGCTGCGTGGAGCGATAACTGTACTGCCCAAGATAAAAACAGAATGATTGTGTTTATTTATGTATTTTTAGTGAGTTGTGGACTGTTTATTACTTGTCAGTGATCACAGTTTTCTTCAGTGCGATAGAGATTTCGAGTTAATCGAGTAAAGAAAGCGTAAGTGCACTCAGATGGTACCTGGACAGGATTTACACAATTTAATACTGTCAAGTACACACACAGGCCAATTTGAAATACTCGATATGGCACAAGAAAATTTTTTTTATGTACAAGCGGCAGCTGACATGATGTTAAATCTCAAACAAGTTGATTCCTAAAAACCTGGCTTTTTGTTCACTGCTGAATCTTGTTCTGAAAGAGCAAGATGTAAAAGGTATCTCAATTAACCAGCTACCAAACATAAATAAGATTGGTGATAGCAAGATAAAGCACAAGATCATAAACACAAAGAGTTTAACGAAGTAATTTATTGGCACTTAGCCCATTTGCCAAATGTTTTACTCTTTTGAACAATTATTTCGAAATTGTTTAGCCGTAAGACAAATAATATATTAGTTTAATATTTGGAAATAAAACGTTTGGTATTATGGTATGAAAAGTATGTTTTTTATATCTCTTTTTAACAATTTTGACACTTAACATCTTTGTTAATTCTACTCCTCAATTGTTTACACACGTTATAACTTACCGCATCCACAATAAACGTAATTCCATCTTCGTATTTTTCTCACAACTAGCACCGTTTTTCTAAATAAAACACTTCTTCAAAATATAACAAAACATAAACAAACACAATAATTAGGAAACTTTTGTGGAAGTAATTAATAACAAACCCGCTAGTTTTGGATAATATTTGCATAAAACTATTTTTATTTTATATAAAGCGCGTAAATGATACCGGTTGATGGCGCTAGAAAACTAGATCACGACGATAATGCTGATTGTTATCTATGAAGACTATCTCAGCTTCTGTCCAAATTAAGCCTGATACTAAAAAGACAGGATGTTACCTAACAATAAAGTACGCACGCTTATCAACCCCTTCTCGTAGAAATAGACAGTGGCGTTTCCTGAATATAAAAACTATATAAAAATAAGAACAAAATCGGTAACTAAATATATCGACAAATTTTTTAAAGGTAACTGATGTAAGCAGCATAACCAGACGTTGATTAAAAATTACGGCTGTATGTTGAACCGAAGATGCAATAATATGTCCGACTAGCGCAGTTTACTTTGTAGTACACCGCAATATTCTAAATTAATATTCAACTCTATACGTGAGGTATGACGGCTGTAAAACAGACAGGTGCGTGCGAAATCGACCGATTGACAAACTCGGGACGTTCAGTGTAACTTAGCCCAAAGTTATTAAAGTTTTACCGAGCAAATTTTGCAGTAAGAAGATGCTAAATGTATTAAGCTGGTCTTACACCAAGGCAGTAATTGACTACATGTAGCAACCGACGAATACCACATGTTGCCATTAACGCATGCGATGTTGCTACAAAATATTGTCGGTTGTGACCGATCCACAACAAAGCGAAAAAATGGCAACAATTCACGCGATTTCAAATGTATATTATTGACTTTTTTATGTAGTCAAGGAAGTGTTAAGAAAAAACTGTAATGTTTATAGAAGATTATAGAAATAACGAATTTCTTTGGAAACGCCAATTAAATGATTTCAAGGATAACAGGAAAATATTGGTTATTTTTAAAGCTTCTAGCTAAAAATATGAAGTGATATGAACATAAACTAGTGAGACAAAAAAATTTGTGGAAGTGGTCAGTCCCCAAAGAACAAGATTGTTTATCTTTGCTATTGAACTTTGATCTATCGCGAGAGGGAACATCTAGCCACTTCCCAGAAGAATGTTGCGTGGAACTTATTGCCAATTGTTGCCTTGGTCTAAGGCCGACTTTATAGAAATAAATAACACAAAAAATTAGTGTTTTTGATTTATTTACACATTATCAGTTATGCTTATGCTGCGTACCTTCAATATTTCGTGGAAGTATATAATATTTTCAGAAATTTTTCAATGTCAGTAACAAACTCAACGCAGCTCTACACAATTCCGTCTTTTGTAGAAGTAGAATTGATATTTTTTCGATATATTCATACGCTTAAATACAAAGTGACTGCAATAAACATTTTCATAAATTTATGTGTATTTCTGTGACAATTGAATATAATTTGAAACATTTAAGGTAGCTCTGAATGTTTAAAAAAAAGAAACCAACCGGTGACCCACCATCAACACACCAAATTCAACTCTAAGTTCTTGGAACTCAGTTAAGGACTGCAACCATGCCGGCCTTCCAAAGTTCCAGTTCATATCTTTGATATATAGAAATCTGAGTTGTTTTTAATTCCATAACTGTTTTCTATTCGTTGTGCTCTCTTGGATGGGCGAATTTTATTTCTTCCCTTCCAAGTACCAGTTATTTATATACTCTCACTAAGGCCGAATAAGTATAAAGTAAGGTTATAAATTGGCAGTCTTTCGCTGTGGTAATCAGGGATAGTTAAACCTATTCTCATATCGCTTTAAATAAATTATATGTCCTATAAGTTGAAAAAAAATAATCAAAAATAGTCAAATAATTAATAATTAAAAGTAATTAATTGGTTAATATCATAAGTTAACCATATAAAACTTCCTTCACGCTCCTAAAGTGTTGTCCAATCATCAGCTTCTCTGAAATGGTATCATTAATAAGCATAATTGAAATATTGAGTTATTCATTTGTTTTATCTCACACTGTATATCTTCGACTATCTACAAAATCTATTTTAGCATCTGAACAATGTAAAATTGTCCATAAATCTTTTTATTTTAGTATTTTCTATTTAACCTCGACTTTTATAACTTAGCTCCATGCTAACACTGAAAGAAACAACAATTATAACAGCAAAACTATTAATTACAAGTAAATCAAACTACTGACTGGGAAAGCCTCAAAAATGACTTTAAAAAACTCAACGTAAAAACTTAAGAACAATAGAACAACTGGACAAGGATATAACACAAATTACAAAAAAAAATAACTACCTATTGAAAATCACCAAATAATTAAAAGGAAATAGGAGAGTTAAACGAAGATGACAATAGTCAAGAAATACTTCAGACAAAACTACACTGAACAAAATAAAAACTCTAAAAAAAATCATATTCAAAAATCAAGGTTCGTAAAATCCAATATGGAAAATATAACAGCAGATACTGAATACTCCTTGTGGAAACCATGAAAAATTAAAAGAAGAATGGCCAACGAAAAGGGATTAGGGTTAAAAAACCAAAAAAGTGAATTTTTTGGTAGAATATTTAACGTAAACGTAAAGTAAATTCATACACGCCAAGTTCTCAGCAGCCAATTGTTTATAAGCTATTGGGATTAAAACCAACAAATTTGCTACAAAATCGATCAAGTACACCGCACTCCAGATGTTATTGAACAAGCTCTATGAGACAAAAAGGTTGATTAGTACTATACCTGTATGTAGCACAAACAATTCATGAAGTTAGACTCATCTATAAACTTAATAAAATGCTACTCAAAAAGTATGTAGAGATTTTAACTCGAACACATTATTCTGAATGAAATAAGAGGACTCGTAGCCAAAAATATAATAATACATAGAAGTGACAGCACCTCGGTGAAGCACTCTTCGACCAATTGGCACAGGAGCTTTTGAAATACTATATAAGTGGACCTGCAAATCAAATTATATGAACTTGAATTAAGTTAAGATTCAATTAATAGTAAATTAAATAACCATAAATGAATGGTAACAAATTTCCGAAGAGGAGTGTATGAAAACATAGCAAAAATTTTTTTACTCTGGACGCCAAATGGATCCGACAAAAAGTTCAAGATATCGATACGCAATAAAATTCTATTCTAATACCAAGAATTCAATCGAATTTGGGTGTGTGTAAGAATACAATAAAAATAGTAATAAGTAAAAACAGTCCACCCAAAACAAATTGTCATTTGTCATGGTGTGCTCCGTGGTGTGTAAGAAACGAAGGAGACGGACTCCACCTCCATGAAAACGTAGGACCTCTTCAGCTACTTGATAGGCAACATCATATCCAAAGATTGTAAAGGAACAAACTCAAATTAGTATACTAGTAGTACATAAGAGGTCGTGGGTCCGTTATAACCCAATTCTTAAAAAGCCGAAACTTTGTTTAATCAAGGAACCACTTGACTACCATTAAACAATATACAGGACGGACTAAACCATAGAAATGGTTGCTAGTATGTCTGAAATTGGTGAATTTAGTGGTTACTTAAAAGTTTCATTTTAACTATAAGTGTAGTGAAGGAAGAAATTGATGGGAAAAAAGAAATTATAAATAATTCTTTGAGTAATACAATTGAAGTCTTCTGAAGATGAAATATCGGTAGTATACGTAATAAAATTCGACTTTCGGCGATGAAGCACCATCTCGCTGGTTTTCCGAATTCAATATTGGGCATTACTTTCACTCGCATACATCCAATATTGCATGAACATTTAGCTGTCCGCATTGGATGGCACATGATTCACCAATCTGTCAAAAAAAACATCGTGTCGATTGGTGCAAAGAAATGTTGATAAAAATTCAATCACGGTGCTTCAAAAGGCGTCTATAAGATCGTTACAGGCTAGGAATCGACTGTATGGGTCTTTCAAGACGAGCCACGTAGCACATCGAAGCAAATGTTCGCTTATTTTATCGTCACCGTTCAGTGACATTTGTTTACCAGAAGTGATCGAAAAATCAGGGAAATTAATCGCAAACCACGACAATACGAGCTCTCAACATTGTTGAACAGTTAAATCATCGAATCATCCACCGTACAATCCTAGTTTGACACCCAGTGATTTCCTGCAAAATTTCTACACTTGAAGAAGCGGTCGATGCGTTCAAAACATATATTTTGGAGGTTCCTCAATTGGAATGGGAAAACTGCTTCGACAATTGGTTCAAACTCATGCAAAAGTCTATTGAACTTAAAGGAGAGTATTTTGAAAAACCAATCAGCAGAGAATTGTAATCTTCATTGTGTTAGTTTGGAAAAAAAATCTAAAAAAGTCAGTGATTTGAATAGAAGTAACCAGAGAAACGCTCAAAATGTTATACACAAGACAAACGCTATTAGATCAATAGTTGTTGTTTGAAAACCCCTCACAACAAAACCACAGTACATTGTACATTTGTTAAATTTTTCCGGTTAATATTACTTGTTACAAAAAAAAATTTAATATAACTTATTTCAAATAACAACTGAAACAAAATCTGAAAAAAGTTCATCAACATTAAACCAAAAATATTAGAACTACGTTCACTTCAATGTTTTATAACTTTTTGTGACGCTCCTGACATTCCACGGAACGCCACCAAATGTTGTCTTGTATTATCTTATTAATCTCACGTTAAACAACGTAATTACGTTTTGATATCGGTGATGTTAAGAAACTCTATACTTGTTAGTTGGTAATGCCTCGGTTTTTTCTTCCTAATTGTAATCCGAGTACGGTAGTTACGGTTTCAGTTTTGAATTTCATTAGATACGTCAGATACACATAATTACATTTTCCTCTATAATTATTTCTGTGATTTTGAGTTTGTATTAGGGTACTTGTAAAGAAATATTTAATACGCAATTTGACAACGTTGAAAAGTTGGTAATTCTATCAGTTAATAGTCTGAAAAAACGTATTCTTCTTTTTCAGATCTCAATTAGTTATTACACGTAATAAAATATACTTAATATTAAAATGTTGTCTACAAAGGCAACGTCCTGTCATCGTTGGTAACTCTCTTGATGTCGTATGCAAGTAAATATGGTTCCTTCGAAAAATTTTTGTTTCCAAAGTGTTGAATTTACAAGTTTCTTATGAATCTTATAGCTTCTGAATTAACTATTCGTTTCAAATCAAATTGGAATCAAAATTTATGTGAACCGATGATAACAGCAACGCATCTAATTACGAAAATTGCTACTTAAGTTTTGAGCTATAGAAACACTGTTGTGAATATGTCAAATATGACATTCCCACCATAAAGTTTGACATACTTGAAACATTCATCTTGGTTAAAAAGCGGAATTAAGTCACGAAAAACAGCCGTGTGCTTATCAACTCGCTTCGACTTTTGTTGATTAAGCATCATCCGAGTCACTGTGTTTACTTGGGTTTTACTTCCACTTGCATACATTCAATTCTGTATGAACAACTGGCCGTTAAAATTCTGAAAAAATTCAATGGCGGTGCTTCAAGAGACGTTACAAGCGACGAATCATGGATCTATGCTTCGAAACTAAGTAAAAATCGTCTATATGGATTTTTCAAAACGATCTAAATCCAAATGGTCGCCTGTTTTTACGGAATTACTGGACATGTCGCCACCGTCCCATTAGAGCATAGAACATAGAACGGTCAATTCTGAATGGTACACCAGCAATCAGGGAAACCAATCGCATAAGACGAATCATTCTCCACCACTACAATGCGAGCTATCACACATCAGTTCAAACAAAAACGTTTGAGAACGGTTTGAAAGCGGTTGATGCGTTCAAATCACATTTTACTGAGGTACCTGGATCGACAAAGCTTAAGTAACCAAGCAATCCTAGTACTCAATAACTTTTTCTGTCATAGCGTCATCTTTTTCCAAGGTTTCATCTCGGATTTCAATAGCACTTTAACTTTGCAGACATACTGCTGCAAGTTCAGCTCCTCGACTTTTGAGAAACTCTTCTGAAAGACCTATCAATCAGCCATCTTGTGCGAAATTTTGTTGACAACATAAAAAACTATGAAGAATTAGATACACAAAATAACAGATAACAAGTGAAATTTTGGAAAGCACTTTATTCAGTTAAAATTCGTCATTCCAGCTTATGCTGCAACTATATAATTGAGTTTGTTTACATGCTCTTTGGCAGTCTTCGGACTAATTGTAAACGCGCGAGTCTTAGGGTCGTGGATGGCGGAAAGCTTGACACAATAATCAAAGTTCGATAAACTACTTAAAGCTTACATTTATATGCAGAGGTCAGGCATCTTTACATTAAGAGAAAAAAGTGCAGTGCAAAATGAATTACTGTAAGTGTTCAAATTGATTCCCATCTTGATCAAAACATTTACAGCAACGTACAGAGGCAAGTCCGGCGAAGAACGTCAAACTGGCCGCGAAGAGTTCCTAATTCATCTTTAATTGCAGTTCGTAAGGGTTCGTGGTCCTCTTGCAAAAACGCGATCCTTGAGAAGACCCGACAGGAAGAAAGTTTGAGTCTTAAGTCACATGACCGTGGGGGCCACTCATCGAATCCTCCTCTGCCTACCATTCTCCTAAATTAACATTAAGATACTCCTGCACGCATAACGCGTAGTGCGGCGAAGCTCCCTCCTGCAACAAATGACGGATGTTTGCGAGTGTTGGATTGTTGTCCATTTGCACATGTAAATCTTCAAGCATTTCCATATAAGTTAGGCCCATCACGCGACCATCGAAAAACCACGGAACCACGAAACACACTCATATACACACATCAGGCACGTTGAATTCGTTCATCTTGAATAGAATGAATGGAATGCTGGAACCGCAGATCATCCTGACTGCATCCGAGGTACCACTCGCAAAATTCCGATCTGCGATATAAATCATCCTCGTGAAGTGCCTATTGAACACACTGTTTACACTACCATTACATCAACACTAACAATTACACTGTCTGGTGCGAGTAATCTGTTAACCTTCAGTGTCTGAAGACGATAACTTGGTTATCGAAACGGGCGTCAGACGGCGTAATTGTCAGTGTTGGTGTAGTGGTAGTGTAAACAGTGTGTTCAGTATGAATATCACCAACGGTTCCAAAAATTCCAACTAATATAACAAATATGTAAAAATAATAGTAAAATGAATACGTACGGTGAGTCTTAACGTTTATTTGTACCTATACTTGCATAAAAATGATAAAATCGGGGTCTATTTAAAATGATCGTTGTTACCTATTCTACTTACATCTGCCTTAGATCGAATTTCGTACAATTGTATCCGTCAAAAAGGTAATATGTATAACAAATTAGTAGTAGACCACATTTTTTTTCTATAAGGATTATATGTTACTCGATATACTTTAGATGGTGACACTAGAACAGAGTCGGCCTGGTTCACGAGATCAACTATTAAACTTACTTCACTTCACTCAGATCAACTCATTCCCGTGGGAAACAGAAGTTGAAGATAGAAATGTCCTAATCATTATAAATAATTCATAAATAATCGCCAAAATCAGTACTTTGTACTTATAGATATTGTATTATATATATTGTAATGTTTAATTGTAAAAAATAAGAATGAACAAAGGATGTTGAGTGCCAATCTTTATTAACGAAGTGTCTATTGGCACCTTCCACGGAAAAATCCGTGACTCTAAAAATGCACGTGTCTCTATGGTTGAAATTAGAGAAATGAGCTGAATGAAGCTTTATCCGTGAATGTTACAATAATAAGCTTCAACTCAATATTATCCACAGATAAATACCACGTACAGATGAAATCTGACATCTTATATGCCATTTAGAACGAATTATAGAAAAAATTTATTAATAAACTAGCAGACCCGGCTACGCGTTGCTGTGGCTGAGTGATTCGATTTGAAATAATTCTAATGACAATACAATTGCTCTCTCTTCTGCTTGTTCAATGAAATTATACTGGCATCTAGTTGTTACACGTTCTTCACAATTGCCCATAAAATAGATCTGAAGAAATTTTGGTTCTGCATTTGGCATTGGCATCAATGATTCAATTTTATGAATTGAATTTTGAATGTTGTCTCAAAATTACAACCCTCAGATGACATATCACAAACTTTGGATGCTCCAAACGACGTCATTCGGTCATTCGGAAGCAAGAATAAAATTTTGTTTCTTACGCAAAAATAATTTTGATTCATTTGGAATGCCAGAAAGAAGGTTCAGGTGGAGTAGGGAGTGGTGACAATACAACTTTTCCTGATGCGCAACACTCGCCGGGTGTTTCATTGCGAAATTTAAACGCCTGACAATAATTGCATATTTTGTCCATCGCACCAATAGTAACTTCGGAATCAGCCGAGTAATTGATGTCTGGTAATAATTAAATGCAGGACGAACTCGGCTTTGTTCTCTATATGAATCTATATGTTGTTGACGTGCTACCCTGGTTCTCAATGCATTTTCTTGCCGACGATTATCACGCTGTTCTCGTGCACGAATTTCAGATGTGCGAATTCTTTGAGCTGCATTTCTTTCTGCTCTCTGTTCGACTAATTTATGAGCTCATTCAACACGTGCACATCGAGTCTTCTTGCTACGGACATTAAGGTTGGATTTTTTGGGTGGCATTTTACTAAAAATAGTAATTGAATTTTTAATGTGAAAGAATTTCGCTGCTCTCTGAATAACTGAAAGTTAGAAGTAAAAAAATATTCGAAGTAATGTACGCAACGAAGACAAAATGAAGAATGATTTGAAAGAAGCGATGTTAAGTGGTATAGGCAAAATAAGACATGTATAGTGTGTAATCTAAGAAAATATATTTCATCTATGAGGTGCAAAGGACCAAATTTTACAGTTCTCTGTAAAGAAATTCGCTTAAGGCGCCATCTGTTTCAGACTTATGGAAACTACGATTAGTAACAACAATCAACGTTGATGATCAGTTTATTATTAATTATTTATTAATTATTGAGACCATTAATTTGAATAATAACTATCCTATCATTTAAATTGGACCGAATTACATATATATGCCAGCTTTCATGGATATCAGTTGACTCGTTTTTGAGTTCATTCGGAAGATACACACGGATACTGAATTTTTATATATTAAGATAATATGATTATAAGAATAATCTTAGTAATAATTAATTGATGAAAGTGCCTATGTATATCTCGTAATTTATACTCTGATTCTTTTTCTAAGCTTGCTGATAGTGCACAACGTTACACTAGTGCCTAATATCCTTTTGTCAATTGGATACAGTTGATTAAGTTAGGTTAGGCATATAAACAAACTTAATGGGAGTATTAATAAGGTGTGTATCTCTCAAATTTTGTTTTTTTGGAGTTTACTCCTTAAGAATCGATTTGCATATATAAGGGTACCCGGTATGAGAAAAATGTGAGGAGTAAAATCTATCGATGAATGACCTCGTTACGTTTTTGGTGCGCAACTTTCTAATTTGTCAGTGTCAACATACTTATATTGCTGTTTTTATTTTTCGTTAACAAAGTAGTGAAACTAGAAAATTTTGATAAGGAACGGTGTTTCTCTCTTTATAATATTGTCGAAATTTTGATTAATTGTCCTAAATAGTTATGTTTTTTGAAATAATGATCTAGATCAAATATAAAAACAAATTATTATGAATTGTCATTATGATATATGTTGGATCTAAATATCAAACGTTCATATTTATGTGACATTTCAGTCCAATATGTTCTACAAGTCTATTTAGCTTTGCTTTGTGGCTTTACACACTTCTGAAATGTCTTCTTTTTTCCCTTTTATTTTAATTAATCGTTTAATGACCACTCCACAATTGATTTTCTCGACTTGTTATATACTCTAATTTCTATTTTTTTCCCGTAACTCACTGTTTGCTTCCCGATTAGTTTTAGGGAGTATCGATACGTTTGGTTTTTTCTTCCTTTTGTAGTTTTTTAACTGATTTTCACTTTCTTAATCATGTTCTTTCATGATATATTTTTGGAATATACTGAGAATTCACTCTCTTAATTTATTCTTTCTTATTCATATAATCATAAGGTTACAAAAATTGATAATGCAAATTCAACATTGATTTATAGTCTATAGTCTTCATGTTTATTAATTCTATGATCAAATATAATCAGATAAAAATTAAGCGTCGAATTATGGCCCAATTTCACTGCTTCCCACGTTATCTAAGATCATAGGAAGAGCAATTTTTTGTGATTTTGATTGTATTAATCGTGATATTTTAATCAAAAAAATTCTGTACTACGGTTTCAGGAGGACACCTCTCGCATGGTTTAAGACATGCCTCACCAACAGAAGTCAGATTGTAAGGGTTAATACAACGATGTCTTCTTGCAACCAATAGAATGTGGGGTGCCCCAAGGCTCAGTACTAGGACCTATTTTGGTTTTTCTGTTTATAAACGACATCGCTTATCTACACATCAGTGATAAAATATTTCTTTTTGCAGATGATACTAGTTTCTCTAGGACCATATCTAGAGACTTAGTCACACTTAAATCATGGTAGAATTCTAGTCTTCTCTGTCTCGATGTTTCTAAAACTAAAGATTTATCATATAAAAATATATTGCAGCCTTTTCTATTCAATTCCTCCTGTTTTGCGCTGAGATCATTTTCCAAAGAACTGAACTTATTCACCGCACAAAGTGCTAGCCATGAACCAAGGAATTGAACGGCATAATGATGAATAAAAGATGAAAAATTTCTGATATTATTTGATTATATTTATTTTCTTTGAACACTCATATTGGAACGTAATGCCGAATTATTAAAAATACGTCACTTCTTCTCAAATGAAAATTTGTAGGCAGATTGTTAATATGTTATAGTATATATCATAGGTGGGGAACCTGCGGCCTCCGCGAGATTCTTGTGCGGCCCTTTGCCACCTAGTACAAAATGGTAGAGTGTTTTTTCATTTAGAAGGAATATAGGGAATTAAAAAATTGTAGAATTGTCAGGTAATTGAAAAATTATTTATTCGGATATTTCAGAATTTCAGAAATCAATTATACTTTTTTCAGAGTATTCCGAAATGTTGGCTGTATATCCAAATAAATTATTTTATACTTTACTGAAAATTCCACATTGTTTATGTAATTTACATATCTAAAAGAAACGAATAATGTTCTATGTAATATTTATTTGAAAATAAAGTAAAATTACAAAATACTATTTACAAAATTTGTCATACAGAGCAGCCACATGCTAGCAGACCATATGTTTACATCGATATTGATTGGTTACATCATCGATTACACAGAGCCATTCATTAGTCAGCTGATTGTCTTTGCAAAAAAAATTAAAGTAGCGCTAGCAGCGCCAACTACCTTGTCTAAGAAGTAAACAAAGCTCGGTTTCAGATCTCCCATTTGAGTGTCACACCTTGCTTTGGCTTCTCTGACTCGTATCTCTCAACGCTTCCCTGTTGCGATCTTCAGCAAACTGTAGTTAACAGTGCGTGCTTATAACAGTTACACGGTTTTATTGTATTTCTAGAAAGTATACACTTTGTTAGAGATATTATTTGATATTCGTTTTTTTATCCATCATGTCAAATAGCAAGAGAAGAAAATTAGGTGATGAAAACAGAACATTTAATGTAGAATGGGAGTTAGATTTTTTCTTTACTGATGAGAAAGATAAAATGATGGGTTTGTTGTGCAATACAGTTTTAAGTACTTTAAAAAAAGCGAATACAAATAAACACTACTTGACTCGTAAAGAACATTTCGCTTTAGAAGGTGAATCACGAAAAGCTGCTCTTCAAAAGTTGAAAAATGAGAAGCATCATCAGCAGGCATCTTTTAGTGTCTTTCTAAATCAAAATTCCGCAACAAAGAATGTATTGTTGAAGCAGTGAGTATGTTAGATTCAAGAAATGTCGACAAATACAAACAATTACCTCTTTCCAGAAGAACTGTAACAGATTGACAGCACGAATTAGCGCAAAATGTAATAGAGCAACTTCATACAATTATACAAAATGAAGTTGTTTATTTTTCAATTGGTTCAGATGAAAGCACTGATAAAACAGATTCGGCACAAGTTTTATATTTTATTCGTGCTATAACTAAATATTTTCAATGTTACGAAGAACTACTTGCGTTGGGTACACTAACTGGAAGAACTTCAAAGAAGTATGTAATAAATTACAATTGATTGTCAGTAATTTAGTCAGTGTCTGCACCGATGGCGCACCTTCCATGAGAGGCAAAAAGAAGGAATCGTTGCTTTGTTAAAAAAGGAAAATTTAAACTTGAAAAAATTGACATCATTTCACTGCATTTTGAATCAGCAAAATCTTTGCGCAAAATCTACCATTTTGCAAGACACTCTGGATAGAACCATTGCCATTGTCATGCTCTCTTTAGATGAGGAAACGTATAGTGTTGACCTACCATACTACTGCAAGGTTCGCTGGCTATCAACAGGTCAGGTTTTGTCTTTGACAAACTTTTGTCAACAACAAGGAAAACATTGTGATCTATCAGATGAAGTATTTCTCAGAAACCTAAAATTTTTGTCTGATATGATGTCAAAACAAAACAATTTAAATATTTGCCTGCAAGGTGAAACGAGGTATATTTATGAAATAAAAGCGTTTAAAAAAAATTTATCTTTTTTCGAAACATTGCTTTGTCGATCGGAAATATCTGCACAACACTTCCCGGAGCTAGCTAAAATGTTAAATGAGCAGAACTGTGAAAATAAAGAGTATACTAATAGATTTTCTGATTTTGACTAGCACACTCCTGCTATAAAACTGGAATTTCAACCACACTCAATAGATATATTCGAAGCTCCTGAAGAACTACAAATGGAGTTAATTGATTTAGGGGAAGATAGTATCATCCAATCCCTTTTTAACGCTAAAAACGATCCCATAGAAATCTGGAAAAATGCTGTTGAATATCCATGTCTTCGAGAATACGCTCGCCGTTTACTTTCCTGCTTCGAAGTATCGACTGTTGTGAGACAACATTTTCTCTCATGTCAAAAATAAAAATAAATTTAAGAACGCAAATTATAGATGCACATTTAGAAGATCAATTAAAGCTGTGTGTTACGAAGCTTGATCCAAATATCCAACTATCAAACAAAAAACAAAGCCAAATAAGTCACTAACTTAGTGAATAAAAAAATATCTTTTATTGTATTTTTTTTATAATATTTTTATATTATTTTATATGTATATTATATTTAAAATTATGTAATATTATATTTTATTTTTTCTATATAAAGCAATAAATTGTTAAATCTATAGAAAAACTATAATAATTTCACAAAAGTCACTTTCTTAGGACAATCAGCTTATGCGGCCTCTCTTATTGCTGCCTAATTTAAATGTGGCCTCTAATGGTAAAAAGATTCCCCACCTCTGGTATATATGATAATAAGAAAATCAGTTAGCAGTTAGTAGAGGAAAACCTGATCGGATGATGCATCTAAGCAGGCAACAGAAGTTTCCGCCTAGCTTCTACGTAATAACTTTCAAAGTATCAGCTGACACCAAGATACAGTCTGCTGAACCATATATTTATCCACAGCTTATAATCATCGGATGTTTTGTTTTTGAATAAAATAGGAAGTAATAACAAATTATGTTTTAAAATCATCTAATTCAATATTAGTACAAAAAAAATTATTTTATTAAACCTCAATTTGTGATATGGTTGCCGAAATCGGACACCTTGTCAAAATAACAATAAAAAAAATTTAAAATGGTATTAAATCAATGAATTTTCAGTCTAGTTTGAAATATAATTATAATTTAATAATCACAATATAATATAATGCAATAAGATGAAGATTTTAATCGCAGAAAATAATTTAATTCCTTAGCGACAATAATCGCAGATGTACACTTCTTTTTCAGCACCAACACAATCAACATGGGCCCACAGTGAGCACATAACGCACATAACCCAAGGCTCCCCTTTAAAATCCTCCGATAATTTTCTTTCACAAAACGTACCAAGTGTCAACATCTTTTGATGAGGAAACTTGATGAGGAAAAAAAAGCTCCAATTCCTCTCCGTCAACATTATAAACTCTGTCTGACGTGAACTTTCCTTTGTCATAAACGTCTTCCAGAAGATCATAAAATTTCTCTGTATTTTCCTTGCTAAGCCCAAGAGCCCTGCTATACGAAGTTCCAGTTTGTTCCTTTCCGATAGTTTTGATTCGTGCCGTTTTAGAAAAAGACTGACCCATTTTTTCCTAGCAATATCGCTTTTAAATGGATGTTCGATGTTATTTCTTTCTGTCAACTGTACTGCCATTCTTCGTAATTCACTGCGAGTAAGGCCAAAAAAGGAAGCTTCCATAGTAAGGCAATAACGAACCAGCTCTTGTTCAAGATCATCACCCAAAACTGTCGGTCTGCCTCGATTGGTTTTTGCTGCATCTTCAGGTGTACCGTATTTTAAGTTGAACAACTTCATGAGCGTTGTTTTCGGAACATAAAATTTTTACTGGCCTTCTTCCACATTGCTTTCGTCATTTTAGAAAAACTCTACTTTCTTTGATCAATTTTTCCCATTATCCTTTTGAAATCTGCAACGAAATTTCAAAAGAATAAGCGTGAGTACAGATTTAGGAGACTTTGAACATGAAAAAACAAGGGATCCGGCTTAGGCAACAAGAGGGGTTTAAGCGACTAAAGCCATCAGTTTGTTAACCCGATTAATTTTGAACCAAATATCTAAACAATAAACTTAAAACTTGCCATTCAAGAATATATATATAGATATAAAGGCTTACCTGAAAATATCTAGGAAAAATAACGAAAACTGTAGCACTGCTCAAAAACTCAAAACTACTGTTTACAGTTTAATAGGACAACTGATATTAATATGTTATATTCAGCTAATTGATTTTTTCTCGAGATATTGGACAATTTCACAAATTTCTATCTACGAAGAAGCTTAGCCATCCCACTGAGTCGTCCACGAGGCTTTATAATACAACTGGCTTGTGAATTATTTCTCTTTTAATAAAATTGACGAAATATTGGTTTTGCTAGATATATTTTTATAGATTTATGTTTTAAGACCGATTCTGTAGCGTTAGAACATGAAATTTGAAACCCCTGTGTACCAGAAACACCAGTCAACGAATATTCTTTCATATTTCCGCATGTTCGATTAGCTTTGGAAATTCTATACAAAATTGTGATTTTTTTTAAGTAACAACAAAATAATGAAATATTATGAGCGTGTATACGTTTCTATTTACCTATTACCATTACTTTATACAGTATGTTCATAAAATAACATAATTTGCTAATTCGATTGCTAAGTTTACAAAAAAAATGTTCCTCCAGGGTCACTCCAAAATAACCTATCACCATATTTTTTTAAATGTGTCTCCGGAGAGGCGAAACGACTGTAAGAGAAAAATTTCCCGATTCTAGTTTTTGTTTTTTGAGCTGTAGCCCCGATTTGACAAAAGACCCTTCTCTAACATAATTTAAATTTTGACAAGTATGTCGATCAACTCGTTTCGACTTTTGTTGATTAAGCACCATCTGGAACCACCGTGTTTCGCTGGTTTTCGTAATTCAATCGTAGTCGCACTTCGCTACAGGATGAATTTCGTGAAGGTCGTCCAAAATCGACTGTTGTACTGATGCTGTGCGTAAACTGATACACTTCTTAAAGTGTCATCTTCAAACGAAGTTTGGCAACCATCATGACTATTTTTATTTTATTTACAGCTGCTCTAAACAATTGGTTTGATGTGCAGTTAGACCACTTCTTTAAGTTTCGCGGCCATAATATTCTTTGTCGTCCTACACCTCTATTTCCCTCTATCTTTCCTTACAAAATCAATCTCTGGAATTCGTATCGTTGTCCCCTAATTTGCGGGCCTTTATGGTAGTCAACAATTCTTTTTGTGTTTCCATTTTTCCTACATATTAGTCTTCCTCGAACACCCTAGAGTAGTTCTACCGCACAGGTCCAGGTGCCTTGATATTTTTTCATATTTTTGAGCGCATGTTTGATTTCTTCTATTGTTATATCTAAATCCACTTTCCAAATTCCTTGTTTCTGATGTTGATCTTGCTATTCCGTTATCATCAAAAAGTTGTTGTATATATTGTGTCCCTCTTTCTGAGTGTCTATGATTTTTTGTCGAATGTGTCCTCTAATATGTTCGGTCTTTGCTTTCTGGTTTCTACTATTTCTCCAACTTCATTACGAATGTTGAAATTGTCATATTTTCGTTCTAATTCTTCTACCCCTTTACATTTCTCTATTCTCCTTTATAATTTGCTTTCTTGTTGTTCGTTGTGTCTCTTTGTACTTGATTTCATCGACACTCTTAAATAATCTTCTTTCTTCCATCAGTGATAGTATTTCTTAGTCCGGATCAGTTTTTTTTAAATTGTTATCTCAATGGAAAAAAGAGACACTGAACTTTATCACAAGCGTACAACGTTCGATACACATCAATGTTCGGCTGATCGAAGTTATCTTACTAACTGAGGTGTCTTTGATCACGGGATAGAAATTGCATAAATTTGTATTATACCTTAATACGAGGTCTGGCTATTAAATAACGAGACTGCACGCCTAGAGGGCGCTCTAGACAGGTGGGGTAAGAAACTAGTAGTGCGTTGGGTATCTAGATATCTTTTCTATGCACGTCCTAAAACACGTTTCCGTCACTATTATAGTATTTGTATTTGTGCAAATTCCTCGTTAAATTGAAAAATGCTCCGACTGAGTGCCATAAATAGTTGCATGAGGCCTATGGGGACGATTCTCCATCTCGTGCGCGTATTTTTGAGTGGTATTGATCATTTTATTCTACATTAACGGAATCTTGATGACTGAATGGGTTCCAGTGGATCAGACTGTCAACCAGACTTACTATTTGTCAGTTTTGGCAACACTGCCAGATTGAGTTCGTAAAAAACTACATAACGCGCTATGTGTGAAGCAGTATTTGGCCAGTAAACGCACTCCAGTGATCGAAAACCTGCTGTACTCACCAGATTTGGCACCGTGCAAGTTTTTTTTTGTTTCCGAATATAAAATCTGCTTTGAAAGGGACCCGATTTGAGTCGATGGAAGCGGTAAAGCAAAAAACGGCAGAGCTCCTAAAAGCGCTCACCAAAGAAGACTTCCAGCACTGCTTCGATCAATGGAAAAAACGTATGGAAAGGTGTGTAGCGAAGGGAGGGGAATATATTGAAGGGGAGCATTCGAATGTAGATTAATTTTTATAATAAAACCTTTTTTCGTAAACAGTCTCGTTATTTAATAGCCAGACCTCGTACATAAGATCAAATTCAACGCGATGAAAATCGATTAAGACATTTTCACATAAGGTTTGTTGGGGATATTTTGATCACTATTTTTGGTGAATAAGACTTTTATATTATATTTAATATGGAGGTCCGAATTTAAATCAAACAATTGTTTTTTCTTTTATTTAGAATAGTCGATATAACAAAAAAGAAAATTCTAATTCAAAACAACATATTGTCATCAACAATCCGTATGCCATAACATGAATAAAGTGCGAAAAAATGAATTAAAATCCTTGGATGCTGCGTTTTATTTCTGTTGATAAAATCAGGCCTAAGTTTGGTCTGTCTATTTTTACGAGAGATCAGAATCCTTGAACTTCCATTTCATTTTATATATTATTTCGGTTATGCAACATACATATGAACAACTGGTTGACTTTCTTCCGTTGAATTTTAGGGCATATTGTCCATCTTTTAGCTATCCTTCTTCTTTCGATAATTCCGTTGCAGTTTTAGTTTACCTTTAGTCTCTGAAGACGATAACTCGGTTATCGAAACGTGCGTCAGACAGTTTGTTCAGTTTAATCTATTCAACCTCCAGAGTTACTAATACCGGAGTACATTTTTTCATTAACTTCAACCCTATTACCACAACATGTAACTGTTAATTATGAACCTCGTTATGAACGTATAAAAACAACACATCCGAAGAAAAAATTCAGTGTAAGAGATGTGAAAAAATGCATATGTCTTCCTCAGTTGATTTACAACAGACTTCGGTTGTTGGACAACCTTAATTGTTTAAACTGTACCTTCTAGATGTTTCTTCAATTATTTATTAATCAAATGAGTAAGATACTTTCAAATAATATATTAGATATGAGGGTTGCTATTTAAGTTTTGAGATTAAGAAATTAAAAACAAATTTTTCGAAGCATTTTCTCCATTTCGATTGACATGTGATTTAAACGCATCAACCGCTTCTGGTAGAAAAACGTTAACCTCGCAGTTTATTTTTGACCTGCCGGAGTAAGAAATTATTGAGTGCCAAACAAGTACTGTACGGCGGATGATCCATAAATTCGATGTTTTGACTGCTTAAAAGAATTTTTGTTTTGGTTCGCATTGTCGTTTTTGAAAAATTATTTGTCTTTTGCAATTGGTGTCCCTGATTTTTCAAACACATCCGGCAATATGCTGTTGGTGTACCATTTAGTATCGACAGTTCTATGTTGCTCTAATAAAACAGTGGTGACAAAAAACAAAGCGACCATTTGCTTCGAGCTTCGAACAGATTCTATTGGATTTGGCTCGTCTTGAGAGATCCATATAGTTTTTAGTTTCCAATTCATATGCAAAGATCCATAATTCGTCGAGAAGGCCAGAAAGTGGTAGCGAACATGCCACATCCGCGCGCTCCGGAATGTCAGGAGTGTAGAAAGAATTAGGCATCAGCGTAGTTGGTATTGAGGAAACAATTCATGAGCGCACGGTTAATGCAAAATTTCACTCAGATAGATTTCTGCAGCACTATTGCTTTCAGCTTATAGAAAACGAATCACACTTTGCGGGGGCATCAATAACGGTGGACATGTTTACCTGACTGTAGCACAACGCCGACTGATGCTTGAATGTCAAAAATGGTGGAGTGTGTAGTGCGAGATCTTCTCAGTCGCATACCCGCTTTCTTCTGTTCGCGTAGCGTCTGCACGGAGCAATCGGAGGTTGAAAAAAAAACGGCTCTCGTATTAATCCATATAGTATACAATTTAATCCTTTATATGATCGCAAAAGTCTTCAAATAAATCAGTACTCAGGGGGTTAACTTAAAATTTATGATCAGATTCTGCGTGAAGAATTTTAGAAGTTTGCCTTTTCCAGATGGATTTTCCAAACCTATAGACAATCCTTTAAAAAAGTACTTGGAATATTATCAGAGTCCATTTTCAAATTAGTCCTGACAAGAACTGTTTTTATATCTAATAAAACAACAACAACAATGCAAGAAAGAACAAAATATAAAAATATTTATTTGGGATTTATACAAAAGTGCTAAGTAATTGTCCAATCAGGAATCTACAGAATTGCCAACTTAAATTCAAATCGGACCACTTAGTTTTAAAAAACGGGGTATATCTGGTTATAATCGAGGTAGTTCAGTAAATTGGCAACCATAAAAGTACAACAATATCAATTTTTAATGTTTAATTTTTTATAAAAATGTTTAAATAATTTATTATGTTTGTAATGAGTCTAAAGGTACAATTTTCAACTGAGTGTCATTATCTCCCTGTAAAGTTAATCCAAATTCTTCTAAAACTGAGGATGACACCGTTCCCTTCTTCTGCAGACCTCCAATCATTTTCTGATTTTCCGGATTATTCTCACATAAATTCCTAATGGCAAAAATGCACCATTGAATAATAACTAAAAATATTTAAGGAAAACTTTCCTATAAAACGAATTAACTACACAACTTTCAATTCAATAGGTACACATTAAATATGATAATGAACTCAACTCGAAACGAAAATGACCAACAAATATGATAAATATCACAAATAATAACTACCTGCTACCATAAATAATGAAATCCTGAAGGGTGGTGTTTTAAATCACAAAGAGGCCTTTCCTCTCCTTCCCTCCGACAGAAATAACTGTTGGAGAAGGTGGGATTAAAAAAATTTATAGGATCATATTCACCAATAGTACAAGCATCTCAAGCAATTTTTTTAATATATTATTAATGTAGTTATCAAAAAAAAATTGTCCAAAGATACCTCTCTTTATAATACATATTTAGAAAACAAACAGGGTAGATGATAATTTCATTTTTGTGAAGGATACAAGGATTGTTTGCATCAATATTACAGCAGTCTAAAATAACTGGAATGACTTCAGCTTCTCGTGCCTAAAATTTTTTAGATAAATTCCAATTTGATATATATTTGTAGCAGAATTGAAAATAAACTTACTAAATTTTTCATGATATTATTCTTCCAACACATATTTCCAATTAACTGAATCAAATCTGCTTTTAAACCAAATACAGGATTAACTGCCTCGTCGCTTTGGCTTCCTGATAATTTCTGAACAGGAGTAAATGAATTATTACCGCTTTTTCCCAAACGATGAAAATTAATAAGTAATGCAGAAGCTGTTACTAAAATATTCTTATTTCGTTGAAGTTTATCAATGTATTTATCCTTACTGGATATTGAGGATAATACCCCCAACAATAATGATACTTCTTGTACTTCGTCTTGTATATATACATTAGTTATTTTGAAAAAAATGTCTGGACTCCTTAGGAAGCAATCTATTAATATTTCCAATCCTGAATCGGGAATATTAAAATCCTTATTTTGTATTTGATATGTTCTGATCATGTTTAATATTGTTAATTTATGCTTATGTCTCAACTCTTTATAGAAACTCCAAAAATAATCGTCTGATATACATTTCTCAAGAAAAAAACAAATAAATTCATTTTGATTTTCACATTCTTCTAGGTTCAACATCATTTCAAATAAATTAATGTCTATGGGATTGAACAAAGACATGTTGTATATTAGAGCTGAACATTCATATGTATACATCTTATGTTCCATGAGATTTTTAACAAAATCCAAGAATTCTGAATATACTTTTTTAGATGCTACCAAGTTTGAAGAAATTAAATTTATTAGAAATTGCAATATTATTTTTAAACATAAATGCAATGGATTTGATGTTTTGATATAATGCTGGGTGGTTTGTAAAATATTAGTATTTTCAACTATGAAATCCTGGACATGTTTATTCGTAGTGCAGTTTCTTAATGATCTGTAGAGCTCAGTTACTACTTCAGCAAATTCTTCTTTATGTGAAGAGCTCAACTGTACAAAATGATATAAGTATTTTTCTATTAACTGTAAAGCTTCGGTAGTCGCATCAATCCTGAAAATTTATAGAAATACATTAAATAAAGAAAAAGTTTTGTTACTTACTTATAAACTTTTCCATTTTCAAATATTTTGAATGTTTCCTTCAAAAACATTATCAATTCCTGTGGATTTTCATAACATTCTTTGAAATATTTTTTTATATTTACATGTTTTATATCTCCACTGAATTGCATTATTAATAATTTATATTAATTGGCTTATTTTAAAATATGTTCTTAATGTTATGGTTAAGTTTAAATATGTTTAGAAAAATATCTTCTTCTTTTTTATTGTAATGTCATAGAAATGAATGATTTCAGCTAAATATTAATCAACATATCGATGGCCTAACTGCAGTACCCCGTATCTTGAAAAATGCAACTATACAAGGGAAACAAAACACAAATTCAAATAATTGCTAATTATTAGTATGTTACATAAGGAGTTTGTAAAGTGATACATTTCAAACTAGCTACTGTTATGCACGAGTCGCGTAGCGGTGAGTGCTGAAGCATAAGGAGTGCCAATACACTTTCGAAAGAGTTGAGTACAGTATTTTCCCTACGACCACGTAAAAAATTGTTCAAATAAAATGTTTTAATAAGTTAATTAAACCATATCACACATGTGTTGAAAAGTATATAAACACATGTGGTGAAAAGTTGAATAATCCTACAATATTTATTTTGTAATAGTAGAGACGACAAAAACTAAAAGAATGATTATGAAATATTTCAAAACTAAGGAACAGAAAGAAAACCAATAGAACAATAATTTTTTGTAACAATATTAGATACCTAACAAGAATTAAATAATTATTTTGTTTTACATTTTTTCTGGGACGTTATAAAAGTGAAATGTAAAGTTGTTATTATAATAATTACTAAATTCCAGTGAATTTTGTGAATCATATTGTCTCCGTTTTCAGTCTTCTTACATTTGGCCTTTTGCCTTTCGATACCCAGTCAGATTAATATTTATTCGCATATTCCCTACCATCGTTCCAGGCCATATGTAACATAAGAAAAAGAAGCATTTCAATACATGTATGTTTTGTTATTTTTTAGTACAAGTGTGAAATAAACTACTTTCTTCCGTAATAATGAGTGAAACACTACATAAATCCAGAGCACTACAGTTGGAACCAAATTTCTAATAGTTAATAGATCATCTGTAAACACTGGGTTCCCCAGTATCTTAGCATAGGGTGACACAATAGATCCCTTAGGTCACAGTGTATATCTATATACATGTGCTGCAAGTTAATCAAGATAAACATATCAAAGTTAGCTATAATTTGCAATAGTTGATAAATATGTAAACATTTTTATTTTATATTTCAACATAGCTTAAGTAATATTTTACAAATATTAAACTATTACAGAGTTTTCATGAGCCCTATGAATAAATTTTCATTATGATCATATGTTCACTCAAAAGCAATACTTTCCAATTTTGATATGTAAGGAGCTACAGAGGGAGAATTAATAAAAAAATATAACTTGAGAATAAAGTTTATCCGTTATAATTATAAAAAAAGTTACATTAACGTTTTCTACGTAATTGCAAAGAATTCCTCCTAAGCCAAGCGGCACGTCTGGATCCTCCTTTAGTTTGAGAGAACCTATGTCCTTTGCCCAAACCACGAGACGATTTACCAGCAGATGTCTTGCCACGTAGTTCTCTGTGTTTGTGGACAGCATTTACTATCCAGTTAACTTTAGCATCTCTGCGAATAGCCTAAAATAACAGTCAAAATTTCAAATAATTTCTTCTTCTATAAACTTAAATAAAAATCAGGACAAAATTAAAAAATCACTTTAATTAATCTAAATATTTACAATAAAAACACAAAATAAAACTAAGTTATATTGAAATAATAATGAACACCTACAAACTAGTCAAATATGAACTTAACATAA
The DNA here is from genome assembly GCF_026230105.1 of Diorhabda sublineata. Lineage (NCBI taxonomy): Eukaryota > Metazoa > Arthropoda > Insecta > Coleoptera > Chrysomelidae > Diorhabda > Diorhabda sublineata. The sequence continues at coordinate 4,074,459 of NC_079476.1, forward strand.
CCTTAATTTGCTTTATTTTTACCATAGAAGTTTGGTTTTGCTGGAAACTCATAAATAAGCTATGATACCTTCAAATTGGAAAAGAAAAAAAAAGTAAAAGGGAATAAATGCATATGGATCAACCCTAATACTGCGTAGCTCTCCTGTACTTCTTATCACTGCATTCATGCGTCACGGCATGCTTGATATCAAATACTAAACAAAAGCTTTAGGTATATTCTCCCATTCTTCAATAGTGACCTCTATGAGTTCGTTATGATTAGAAACAGTGGGACTATGATTTCGATTCCTTTTTGAGATATTCCCATAGATGTTCTATGGGATCCATATCCTGTGGAAACTCTAATAAAGGGATATCGACATCATTTAAGTAGCCAATAACCGGTTCAGCCATATGGGGACGAGAGCTGTCTGACATCAATAAAAAAATAGGTTCAACAAGGGGCACTTTAGCAGAGATATTACAGCTGGTAAACCTTTCTCCTTGCCTCCTCATACAACCATCTGGAGCTTTAAGGTTAACTCTAATTTCATCAGAGAACAGATGGTCCCGTTCTAATATAGTCTTATAAAATTCAATCTCTGAACTTTGTTCTCTGTCTTCTGTTGGTTAACTCTGCTTCTAACCGTTTTTAGCAGAATGCTGGCGACTCTCCTGTTTCTGAGAGCATGTTGTCTCAAGAAACCTATCCTCAATTTGATCAACGTTTTTGTCCTTGTTCTGGTCTTCAATGGCATGAACCAGTTTCATTATATCGCCTCCCTATGTGACTGATGTTGGAATGTCTTCGTAACAAACTAGCAACATATCACATTGAATATCTTACATTCTGGAGAGTTGATGTTTGCACTGCCTCCTCCATTGACAAATTTCTTCAACGGTTCATTATTTTACTTGATACACTCCTAAAGGAACTTCCAAACAGTTACAATCAACAGCTTGCTTCAAACAGGAGCTTTACTTTAAACAGCACTTTTTAAGAAACTAATTACTGCCAAAAATAAGATTATGTTATATTATAGTTAACTTGAATAACAACTGTCACTGTCAAACAAGGTCCATAGCCTACTTGTCATACAGTAAATTATAACTAAATAAAGAATATCAAGGGATGCGTTAATTCACTGCAGACTACACATTTTTCTCAACATAACCAAAACATACAACAAAGTCACAATACATATAAAAATCCAAGATTAGTCCACTTGTGTCTGTGAACGAGTTCAGGTGGAAAAGGAAATTTTAGGTGGTATATTCATTTATAAAGTAGCTGTGGCTATATAGTGTTATAGTATAGTTTGTTCTGTATAAAAATAGTAATGAAGTGCAAGAAAATATTCATGCGCCTATTACAAGAACAACAAAGTCAAATAATGCTCAATGTAGTAAAATTTTGAAAAGAAAATGGAAGTATTTCTGCTAGAAATAATGAAGTAAAAAAAATTTAAGCACTTGAAAGTAAACTGAGTAACAAATTATTATCTTAAGAAGCAGGAGGCTTGTTTAGTAAAAATTCTGAGCTGATAATTAAAAATGCACAAAAAGAATTGAGAAAAGCTCGTTGCATACAGAACAGTTGAATGCCAAGCATTAAAATAAGCACAGAGAAAAAGTAAGAAAAAAACAATTCGCTTCTTTGTCCAAAAGTAAAGAAACTGCAGTTTGATGATGTTGATCATATACCCTTCTATAACAATAACAAGGAACCCACTAGATGCAAAAAAGCACGATTCTAGTTGCAAATAGCATAGTCATATTTTTTGTCAAAAATGTAAAGTCCACCTTTGCCTTGTAAAAAATCGCAACTGTTTCATAAATTTCCATAGAAAATGAAGTCTTATTATATAGAAATCTACATTCTTTTTTTGTTACAGTACAATTCTTTGATGGATTAAAAAACACTCGGCAACAAGAAAAATATTTTCTTACAAAGAAATTGGAAGTACATACTTTTAGTTATTCACAGATTGCAAGTTATGACATTGACTGCTCTGTGAATGAATACACACTTAACATCACGAGTGTACTTTGGGGTTTACAAAAATATTTTGATTACTTGGGTCAAATTCAAATTAAAAAAGGAATAGAACTTTTGGTAGTGTAATTGAAAATGACTACACATACCAATTGAACATCATTGTCAAAAAAATGAATAGTTAGAGAAACTGTCAAAAAATAAATAGAGAAACGTTTCCTAGAAATCAATATTCAAACAGTAAGTTTATTGTTGTCTAGTGGATAGTTCGGTCAATACAGAATAATTTGATGCCATTATTTAAAACAAATTGTTCCCTTTATTTCAAATAATTATTTTGCAGGAGGTTAATACATTTCTATTAAAATTTATTAATGATTACAAGTACTTACTTTGTGTGATGGGTCAACCAAAATGACTTCAAAGTATTTGTAAGTTGAGTCTTGACCTACCCAATAAGAATTAAGAACTCTTAATCCACCACATCTTCTACCAACACGTTCCTAAAACCAAAATATTGTATGTATTTAAAAGAAGTTAAGTCATATAAATACAGGAATATTTACCTCAGCAATAGCTTGCAAGTTACGGACTGGTTTCAATTCATTAACTCCATGGCTTTTTGGTTTACCATAGGTAGCACCTTTTGGTACGGGACGTTTGCGACCTCCACGACGTACTCGAATACGATAAATAACAAACCCTGAAATATAAGTACATTCAACGAATTAGATTAATTTTAATTTAAATAATTTACCTTGCTTAGCCCTGTAACCTAGTCTTCTAGCTTTGTCGGGGCGGCTGGGTCTTGGTGCCCTATGCAATTTAGTTAACTGGCGATATTGCCAGACTCTCACCCTAAGTAAAAATCTAAGAACATCACTTTGTTTTTTCCGGTAAAGTTCTTGAATATATTTGTAGGCTCCCATTATTTCAACCTAAAACAATATGCACTGTCTAAAAGATACACATAACCACACTTTGGTTAGACTACAAATAATACAATGAATTTTATTTTTAATTTAATCATACACACAAAAATACAACTACATAAGTTTTGTTTATCCTAAATTACATCTATTATGAATTACAAATTGAATTTAATATTATGGATTGCAATAATTATTAATAATTTAGAATATTTTTCACTACCGTACCTACAACGACATCGACAAAAAAGAAAGCAAGCACGCAAACTCAGAACTTAACAAAAGTTGACATATGACAGCTCCATAGAACAAACATAAATAGATAAAATGTAATCACACAAATACTAAGTGTCTCAAAAAATGCTAAGACTATCTTATTAATTTTACGAAATGTATATGACAAAATTTTCACACTAAATATATTATTATCATTTGCCCTATTGTTTAGAAGAAAAATTAGTTTATTATCGTTAAAATATTCCAGCAATTTATTAACTTATATTGACATAAAGTCAACTATTGCTATATATATTTCAAATTGCACCATTCCATTTAGTCTATTCATATTATTACCCATATCGTGTACAATTTCTCTGATTATGAGAAGTTTAAAGGAGCGAATGATTAAACAGTTAATAATAGGGAGTATATTAAAACTGTCAGTCGAAATGTGTTAAATGAAGGTGGCGCTACGTTAGGAGCAGGGTAAATTTTATAGTAGACGACAAATATTATTTACACCTAGGACAACCTTTCACACTTATACAATATACACTCACAATTTATTGCTACATTTATACCCTTTCTCTACACCCACGCCATTATGAAAGATTTTTGAACTGTTATTTATTGAATTCAGTGGATACTTTTGCAACTTTCTCCCATATAAGATACTCCTTTGTACCCTCCTAGAATTCATTGGATTCTTTTACCTAAAGTTTTTGGAAATAATCCAATTCACGTGCCGTGAACGCACCCTAAAAATGTTCTGTGTCATTTCACAACATTTATTGAGGTTATGGAAAAAGTTCCGTAACCACGTTTAAAATTAACTAGATATTAACCAGAAAGTGAATTGCTGTAATGGAATGTGTCGATTTTAGCGAATTTCAGGTATCTGGAGCATTTTGACATAAATATATTGCGTTAATCAATATTATATCTGTACATTTAGCGGTTATCACATAATCTTGTTTTGGCAAAGTATTCAATTAAGGTTATCTTCATCATTAACTTAGCTTAATTTGTTTTAGGAAACCTTGAAGGCTATGAGGAAACCACACGATTTAATAATTAACACAATAAATAGTACAGTTCCAACAGATTCTTTTCACATAGACCCAGTTGAAGCATGTAAGAACTTACATGAGAGTCTTGAAAAAGGCAATATCCAAAGGGAAGATTATATTAAAAAATGTATTGCAATTACTACTGAACGAGTTAAAAGACTTAGAGAACAAAGAGAACAAAATTCTGATGATATTCAAATATCCAAACAGTTGAGAGCCGATCAGACTACAGTATGTTTGTGTTTATTATTTTTTAATAATAAAGATTTATTTGTGTTTGTTTTCAGTTGAGGGTATTACAAGTCGAACTTACTGTTGAAGATTTAATTAGGCAAAGAACTGCCAAAGTATTCAATGAACGATGTAGAAAATTTTACAAACCTTTATGATTGTTATTTATAATACTTGAAGAAGTCTCAAATGTAGTGTTCATATATTAGAATTTATACTATACAAAATTATTGCCTTGATTTATTAAAGTGTTAAAGTAAATCATATGGGAACTTGAATAATTATCTTATAATCTTATATCTTATAATCAATTTCATTTTTATAGTCTATTATTATGATTGAGAGAGTAATGAAATGATGAAGAATGTAATCCATGGGCTTATCAGTTGTTTTCTAGACAGTTTCTTCAAGCTGTACTACAAATATTTTTGTATGAAATAACATTTGTATAAACATGATGAATATATGGGGTATTCAATTATATTTTCATCTAATTAACCTGCTAATCACTTCCAAATAAATGAAGGTAAAAAAGTTTAATTTTATTATTTTATTTTGCTAGCAGTTTGGTCTTGATCTATTAACTGAATGTCTGTTGTAGTTGCTGGGAGAAAATCGTCATCACTGATAACATTGTTATCAGGATGCCAAATTCCTGTTCTCCCGAAGACATTTAAGTGGCTCTGCATTGTACATGCTTGATTAAATGAGGTTCCAAATAATTGTAGAAATTTGAAATAATGTCTTCAATTTCTCATCTCATTGATATTTGAACTTCCTCCTCATACTAAATGCTCATAGGTCTCATAGAGCATCGTCTAATGGTTGAATAGTGAAACCACTCCATTGTCTCAAGCAAGATCAATATTCTTTGTGTGTGTTGCATGCCCATCAAAAAGTAATAAACTGTGTGATTCCTTGGTGGATTTTGAAAAAATTATGAACCAGGCTAAAAAAATTCAGCCCACCCTCCAGGTGGCAGATCCAGTTCAAACTTTTGCTGCTTTTTTACGTGAGAAAATCAGCACAGGCGATAAGGTTAGGTTAAGTTTAATTGAGATTTTTAAAATTACAAATTATTAAAATATCTGCTTTCAGTTGTTAAAACCGATAACTTTAAATAGAAAAATAAAAAACAACAATTAAAAAGGTACACATTATATTTCTTTAGATAATACAAAAATGTGATGTTAAATTAAATACAACATAAATATATAAAAACACATAGGTACTAAAGTGGTTTCGCTAAATTTGGTACTTTAAAATTCATATACTCGTGAATCTCATTGCTAGGGGTACTAATCTCGATGTTGGAGTAGTCGTTAGTAACTTTTCGTTCTTTGGTTTGTATATCTTCAAATCCTGAAAAATAATACCACATTTATTAGTTTCTGTATCGGGTGGGCAACTAAGAACAGCTTCAGGGAAAAAATTATAACAAACGAGAAACACGTGGAATTTATTTTCAGATGGCATATTTGAAAATATCACTTTGAGAAAGCATTTTTTTTCAATTTGCTCAATTAAGTGGCACTTTTTATATGATAATCGAATGCTTCAACAAATTCTGCGTATTTTTTATTATACAATTTTTAATCTATCTCTTCAAATAAGAAGTAAGGGAGAGTGGGAAACTTGCTATGAAAAAATGCTTGTAAGTCCGGTTCTGCTTAACCTATTTTAGTATCATTTGTATATATATATTTGTATAAATATTTCAAAAATAATGAAAGCTTGGCGGCCGCAGATGGAGAATTTTATTCAAAATTTGGTCAGAATAGTGATTCAACTCCCCAAAAACAGGATTCCGTGAAGATGCCAATTAAACTGGTCATTCAAAACAAAGTATATAAATTCTAAGCAATTAAATTAACAATGTGAATGCTAGAGGGCGCCGTTTCATATATTTTAGACCCAATTCACATTTAAATAGCGAAAATTGCATGTCAATATATTTTTTCTGCTCCGAGATATCTTAAAAAATGTGTAAACGGCGAGAATTTTTTCTCAAACGTTTATTAGTTCGCCCAAACGAAAATTGGATATTTATTCTGGATGGAAAATTCTTACATTGGTCTACCTAAACAGTTTTATATTAAACTTAGTATTACCGCTAGATGGCGTTATCTAAATATAAAGCTAATATTACTAACAATGAGAACAAAGTGTTAAATAAAGTACATAACAAATCTAATAATCAACATATTAGATCACTAACTACATAATTAGTCATACCCTAGATATTCAACGTATCGTTAAACATTGTCTATATATGAAATCAGTCGCTGAATATTTTCGAACTGTGGCCGTCAAACTTGCATTATTTTTAAAATTTTGTTTAGTAATAACGACACGTTGTTCTATCGTGTAACGCTTCATTTTTACTAATCCTAAACTGTCAGCTGTCGATTCGTTTTTTTTTAATATTGCCATACTGCATAAATGGCGGCAAATTTAAATCTTGTGTTAATTTTGGGACACCCTTTATTAGTACTTACCAGGAATGGGCAATCCTGATGGTGGATATTGAATATAAAATTCATTGGTTAAATTCTGTGGTTGTGGTGATCCCTGGAATTAAAAATAATTATCATTTCAGTTCAATAATGACGCTCAAGTGGAATTTATTTTTTCATCAATTCGAAAAGGTGGAATATAAAGTATTCTGAAACGAATCAATACACAACTATCTGAAACAAGTTGTAAAATCCGAAATAACCTCAGTTGAAAAAAATATTTACACAAGTTTTAATTCAAAAATTGTTCGATTCATCTATGAAGAGGTTTATGACATAATACTATAGCCCCCACTACATTACTCGCTCCGATGTTTGGACGAAGTTAACTGGAGTTCGAAGCGAGTGTCCATCGTGCAATCTCGCGAGAAACTCAAACTCTCAAGGTCTGCGCACTTGGCAACATGAGCGTTCAAATAGCAGCTGCTATGCGCTGCAATGTGCACTCTCTCTTGTTATAATTACGATTCATTTTTCATGACTCTTTAAACAGGATAAATATTTTAGAGAAGGAAATTGAAGTGAGTCAAGTAGTGCAGCTACACGCCTCGCAATCGAACTTCTTATGTCAAGTCCTTTAACTCGACGATGATGGAAAGTTTCGTGCGGCAAAGCAAAGTTGCAAGAAGCCAAACGAAGCTTATCTCCACATTATCTTATTTCGTAAACTTCGATCAACTTTGCGAGTAGTGTAGTGGACGCTTACCTATTAACATGTTCTAATTATTCCTAGTAACATAAATAAAACATAACCTACAATTTCAAAAGTTCCTACATTCCTTGACTACGTGCAATGGTATTTATATGAAAAATATGGAGGATTGAGGCTATGGGGAATATCTCATATGCGAGAAAAGTGCATCCAACTGTATACGACAAGTGACAGTTCATGAACCTTCTAGAGTGGCGCTGGTGTAGACAATGAGCATGCTATGAATGTAGCAATTGTAGATGAATTGAAATATGCTGAGTTAAAAAATTCAATAACTCGCGCTGTACGAAAGTGTGAACAGTTATTCAGGGGGTAAATAATATTTGGTGCTTCCTTTAAAATTTACTTCGATGCTAATGCAGCGCCACCCGTACACAGATTGTTTACCTCTATCTTCCGTGATTAAAAGTTTTTTAGTCTTTTTAGAGTACGTGCCATTGAACACTCGTTCGCGTTTCCTAAAATTCTCGTTATTTTAACATAAAAAATCCGCGGGTATTGAAGCTAAATTTATAAGTGATCCTAGCTTACAATATGGCGGCTTATATGGATTAATTGTTTTAATTTCCTCTAAATGTTATATTCTAATATGATACTGCCATCTATATATAAATATTGAAGTAGTAGTTGACAAGGTCTACAGCGCAGTCGCAAACCATTGCTGTCTAAACATATGAGGGTAACAGTGTCGATCAATGTAAGGTGGAGAATAAACCGATGATGTAATAAAGCTGCTCTTGGACTGTAAAAATGACTTGCATCGTGGATATTATGCATTGAAATTATTAAAATTCACTATAAAAATGGTGAAAGTTTGGCAGAGACTGTTCGTAAAACTAAAACATTTTTGGTGGAAAAATTTGAGCTGTTGGGACAAGTTAGTGATGTGAAGAATAAAACCCGTGCACGTCGCTCAAGAACAACTGCGAATATTGCTGCTGTAGCCCAAAGTGTTGAAGAAAACCCAGGTTTGTCCATTCCTCGTCGTTCTTTGGAATTAGCCATTCCATAAACGTCATTACACCGTATTTTGCATAAAGACTTGGGTCTTAAGGCCTATAAAGTTCAGTTAATACAAGAACTCAAGCCGGCCGATCATCAACAATGTCGTGTCTTTGCTGATTGGATCCTTGAAATGCATTGTCGAATCTGGGGCTCGGAAAACCTAAGAGTTATTGTTGAAAATCCTCTCCATCCTCAACGCGTGACTGTTTGTTCGATTTATGGTCTGGCGGTGTCATTGGACCTTACTTTTTCGAAAATGAGACTGGAGCAACAGTTACGATGAATGGATTGCGCTATCGAGAGATGATTAATGATTTTTTATGGCCGGAATTGGATGGTATTGATTTGGACAACGTTTACTTTCAACAAGACGGCGCTACGTGCCATACAATCAACGAAACCATCGATCTTTTACGGGAAAAATTTCCGGACCGTGTTATCTCTCGAAGAGGTGATCACAATTGGCCACCGAGATCTTGTGATTTAACAACTTGCGACTTTTTCCTTTGGGGCCACGTGAAAGATAAGGTCTACGCCAACAGTCCAGCATCGATTCAAGACCTCAAAGATGGAATTCGTGAGGCTATCGAGGACATAGGGCAGCCGCTTTGCAATTTGGTTACGGAAAATTTCATGAAAAGGATATGGTCCTGTAAGCGCAGTCGTGGCGGCCATTTGGCTGATGTTGTGTTCCATTATTAATGGCATACCTTCCTCTTTATAATGAAATAAATCGATATCGAAAGATCGCTCACCACGATCGTGGACTTTGATGGAAGGAACAGAAAGGGTATTGCAATCTTTGCGACCGTTATGTTGAGAAAACTATTGATAGTATAGGGGGAAAATTAAGATTAAATTCGATCTTACCTGGATTAACTCATAAGAATGTTCTTCTCGCGTCTTGACGAAAGGTTTTGGAGCGGGTAGTGTATTGTAATTCAATTCTAGTACTACTTTGTTCAAATCATTCCTTATTTCAACGTCTTTGTGTTTACCGGGCATTAACTGGAAAAATAAGATAGATTATGATTTTTTAAACATATGGATATGTTAATTTTATTCTCTCTTGAATCAATATTTGAATGTGTTTCATATGGATTATGAATAGGAGGAAATGTTGTACTGCTATCATCGTAGCTAGACTATCTAAAGCTCGCGATCCAGGATCAGAATACTATGGAAATCCAGTATCTGGAATGGCTGCAAGGTCGCGATCTAACTCTTCCCCAGTTTCTGCTAAACCTAGTCTCATTAGGTGCTTCCTGATGTAGCTGTCCTGACAAAAAGCCGGTTAAAAGAAAAAAAATATCTAAGTAGTCATTTGTCTTTTTTTTGCTCTATCAGTCATAAAAGAAATTTTTGTAATGGAACAATCGACCAGTGGAAATTTCATTCAGATTTTTTGCTTCACCTGAAATGCATTGTAATCACATTTTCCTAATTGCAGAAAGGTTTCAGATCAGTGAAAAGCTTTTCCTCTCCTTTTCTGGTATTCTGGTAAGTATATTAGCTTCCTCGTCTCCCTTTAATTCCGAATGACCGGGAATCTAAACCAAAAAGCTTTTGAACTTTTCGAACTTAGTAGTTGATTTCACAAGGTTGCACTTCACCAAAGAAAGAAGTATCGATAAATTGACATTTTGGGCGTCTATAAGCGAACTCGGTGTTCATAAGCTACGTCTGCCTGTCGAGTAGGTCTTGCAGATATTGTTTTAGGTGGGATTAACTTAGACAGCTCGGTAGCGCATCTGCGGTGGTAGTAAACAGAGTCAGATCAGTGACCTGTCTTCTATGCTCCAAGTCTCCAGATCGCTTATAAATGGAATTGCTCTCATCTGTATTGAGTCAAGCATCCTCAAGGTATGCTTGGAAGCCGAGCTCAATATGTGCGAGCAATACACCACAGATGGACGTCTTGTAGAGGATTAGAAGCCGTTGCGGTATACATAGTTTTTTGGTCTTGACGCTGGCTCCATGTTTTTGATAAGCTGCCTTAGCTGATTCGACCAAGTGACTATTCCAGGACTTATTACTCTCAATTTCAACTCTCAACAAGCGAATTTTCGGTGGTGGTGAAATTATATGTGAAGACAGTATCAAATCATGTACTACAGTGCCAAACTTCTTTGTAAAAACGGCAGCTTTGGTCTTTGCTGCATTAAACTCAATTTGATTGCCTCCATTCCACACTATAATGTCTTCAAGATCGCTATTAGTGGTGGTAATCTGTTGCTGCCTATGAATTTGGGTGTTAGCCGAGTTTGTTACTTATTTAACGACGACACCAGTGTGCCATCGTCAGGTTTGCAGTTTTATCAGGAGAAAGAGATGAATCACTGGGAAACCTTTCTGAGGTGTGTCCATAGATAGCGACCTGGATGGATCGGTCTTTGAGAAAGCTACTAAGCTAGCCGATAAGTTAGGAAGATCTACGATCTTGATTTATTTATAAGGTTGTCATGCCAAATCCGCTGATGAGATTAGCAGCCTGAAGATCTCAAGATTTGCTGGTTAACGACTTTCTTCATCACATTACTCCGATGAAACTCATAGTATTCACTGTATTTTGGTTCCTGGGATAGAATTTCAGAATAATATTTACTAGTCTCGGCTTAACTTTAACTTGTTTTCACAAGTGGATTGAAAAAGAGGAATATTTTTGGAATGCAAAATATGATAATTATAAAAATAAACACAAGCAAGAAGCTGAATATTACAGATTAAGAGATTCTGCTAAAGTTCAGTACCAAACTTAACAATTCAAGATGTGAAAAATAAAATCAAAAGCATTAGATCGACTTTATTTATCAGGAATAAAAGAGAGTAAAGGTTTCAATGGTCACTGACATTGGGGTAGACGATGTTAGTTATACAGATGATAGTGCCAACAAGAAAAAATATACTACCTTCATCTGAACTCACATGCGAAAAAAGCATGCTAGTAAACTAGAATGTGTGAGTACCAAATCTTTTGCTAGTGATACGCTTGCATTTTACTCGGCCGAGTACACTGACAGGTCTGAATGAGCTTTTCAAGTACCTACTCATGCAACAGATTCATTATTGTGCCAAACATTGATCCGGTAAACGTTTAATGATGACGGATCCGCTGGATTACCAGTACCAGATTTATTCCATACAAAACTTAGAAGTTTGATGAGCTTACGAATAGAAAAATAAGTTCTCATAGTTCATTATACTGTTTAACTGCTAGATAAATTTTTTTAGAATAATTTAACAATTTCCATATTTTCTGATAGTCTTTTAAGTTCGAACCAAATCCAAATACACCTTTGATAAGTTAACATAAACTTTTTTTTAATTGTGATAGTAATAAAGAAGTTATATTGGAAAAATCCTCACCGCTCTATCCTCATTATCAGAAATAGTACCACTATCGCCTAAACTACATCCGCTAAGAGTACTGATCCTTCCTGATGAACCTGAACTGGAGCTGCTTAAACTTCGAAGGGGCCTATTATTGATAGAAGAAGAATCAGAGTTGGAGCTCGTGTAAGAAACCTTCAAGTTATTTTCATGCTTCGGTTTAGAAAACAATTTTTTCATTCTCTCAAACGGAGTTGGTTTTTTCATTGCAGATTTCATTTTATTTTGAATTTGTTCGTATTTGAGTCGCATTTCTGTTAGTTGTTCTTGCTTTTCCTTGAAAGACTTTTGCACATCGTTCCTGTTTTTCCACTCTTCTACAAGTTTTTCGGCTTGTGTTATGGAATGAATATTGTTTTTGAAGTCTGTTATTATTTCTACTAGTTCTTTTTGTACTTTATCTTCAAAATCATCAAATTTTTTATTGGTTTTAGCGTGTTTTTGTACTAATTCTACAGGGGTTCTTGCTCTAACGGATTCTTCTTTATTCAGGAGATTATTTGTTGGTTCTGACGTTGAGTCTTCGTGTATTGTCGTGACTGAAATAACATAAACACGTTACTTTGATCTATTATCACAAATTGCATCGTAGTTTATCAATATAAAAACCATATCAAATAACTGCTAAAAACCTTACCAGGCTTGTGCATTGGTATGTATTCTAGACTACTAGCGGGCCATTCATTGCCGCGACCTGTTGGTGAAGGTAGATTTATGTCTTTCACAACTGGTCGTGGTGCAGGACATACTTTGTAAAATTGCTGCATACTTTTTGGTATCATATAACCGTCAGCATCTACAAATGTAAAATAATTACGAGATTTTTCAAACAGTTTTATCAAATAAAATTGTTATATAACAAGATATAAGATATAGATATAAGACTAGTGTCGGTAGTGTAGTGTATAAGGGAGGTTTTTTTGTTTTGCCGTAAAAATGAATCGTCGTGAAAATAGAAAAACGGTTTGTTGTGAATATCCACATGAAACTAGGAAAACCTGGGAAACACTCGAAAAAACTTGGAAAAACTTGAAAAAACCTGAAAAAACTTGAAAAAACTCGAAAAAACTTGAAAGAATTTGAAAGAATTTGAAAAAACTTGAAAGAGTTTGAAAAAATTTGAAAAAACTTGAAAAAACCTGAAACAACTTGAAACAATTTGAAAAAACTTGAAAAAACTTGAAAAAACCTGAAAACACTTGAAAAAACTTTAAAAAACTTGAAAAAACTTGAAAAAACTTGAAAGAATTTGAAAAAACTTGAAAGAATTTGAAAAAATTTGAAAAAACTTGAAAAAACCTGAAATAACTTGAAACAATTTGAAAAAACTTTAAAGAATTTGAAAAAACTTGAAAAAACTTGAAAGAATTTGAAAAAACTTGAAAGAATTTGAAAAAACTTGAAAAAACATTGAAAAACCATGGGGTTAAAAATTGATATAGAAAATGGAAGTGACTTTTCTTTAACACCACCTGAAATTAGAGTTGTATAATCAAATTTATTGCCGGAAAAGTCAAGGAAAGTATTTAATATGGCATAACTATTTTGAATTGGCAACAGGGATGATCATATAAATAAGTAGCATTATATTGTAAAATTAGAGTATATATCAAACTAATACATAGATTTTCATGTTGATTATTATCATAATTTTCGATAACTAAGTACTAAGTTCAATTGAACAATATTTTATGGAATATTCATAAGAATAAAATAATATTATTTATTTAACAAAAAACTACAACAAAAATATTTAGTAGTCTTAGATAAAGTATAGTAGTCTACTCGCGTATAATGAGTTATTATTCACTCGGTGATTCACTCGTTGGCACTCGTGGCAATCAACCTCATGAATAATAACCTGCATTATACGCTTGTGAATAATACACTATACGAATATTAACATCTAGAATCTATTATACAAGTGAATAAATGTCACGAAAGAATTATCGCACAAAAAATAATAAAAAGCAAATGTTCTTGTAGATAATGAAATTTCAACCTAAAATTGAACGCGACTTTCGAAACTATGATCAAAATCTGGTTTTGGGTTCACAATCAGCTAATAGATGATTTACCTGACCTCAGGACATAGTTTTGGAAAAGCCCTATCTTCGGAAGACAAAAAATAATTGATCAAGTTATGAATAGTGGAATTTATTTTAGTTACCTTCATTAGGCTTTGGCTGTAAGCTCATCTCCATCAATTTGGCGTATATACTAGTAAATTCGTTGATATTCTACAAAAAAAAAAAATAATAAAAAGAAAATTAATAATTAATTTTCGTTGAAATTATGCTTTTTAAATACAGAATAAAATGTGAGTTTTCTAAAATGATATATGTATCTAACTTCTCATTATGAAAGCAAATTTCCAAAAAAAGGAAATCTGATTAAACGTTAGTTACGGCTATAAAAATACGAGGGTTGTCCGAAAAGTTTCCGACCTAACAAAAGAACAAGACATTTTTTTCTAGAATCATCTTTTTTTATCAATATAGTGTCTTTTTGAGCCTATACAGTCAATCTACAGATACTCTAACCTTTTTAACCTTTAAAAATAATAGTTACCACCTTTCTTTTCAAAAGAGGCATTTATATTACATCCTCGTCTGATGAAAATATCTTTCCTGCATTTGAAACTTTAATCAGTAATCAAGAAAAAGTCGCTGGGGACCAGATCTGTTGAATAAGGCGGCTAACCAATTCGAGGTACAATTTTAGGTTATTGTGATGACCAGAGTGCGTTGTCCTGATGGAGAAGCACTTTCTTTTTTTTTTTAAATATAGTCGCAATTTTTGCAATTCCTTCCTTTACTTCATGATGCAATGACATACTTTTCTGTTATGTTTTTCATCTTTTTGAAGAAGATTGATGAACATAATCCTAATACTATCTCAAAAGTTTTAGTAGTAGGTTTGTTCCTTGGAATCCACTGTCGTAGCTTAGTAATAGATCCAGGTTTTATCTATATCTAGTTATGACTCGACGCAAAACAAGCGGCTCATATTGCTTAAACTGCGTCAAAAAGACCTGGAAATGTTCACACGAAATCGCTTTTGGTTCAAAATGAGCCCAGCGCACGGATAGCTTACGTAATCATAATTTTTCATTCAGTATAAGGTAAATGAATTATGTGGACTGACTGACTGACTTTCGACTGTCGTCCAGTACCTTCTGGTGATTTCTTTCGATGATATCACTCGTTGTCGTAGTTTTGATTGTCTCGAACGCTCGTCATTAAAAAAGCTGAAACGGCAAGATTTGAATTCATGAAGAATGGAAAAAATAGAAGGAAACAATGCGATTACTGAAGTTGTATTGAGATCGTAAAGTTTGAGGAGACTGATATGATTGAATTGATGGAAATTACCACAACTAGGAATATATAGGAAAGAACTGAAGCCAATTAAAATTGTTAAGATAAGTAGTATGATTTTATTTCAAACGTAAAATTGTGTTCTGCGTCGGTATGACTCACAGTACAACTCGATTTCTACTACCTATACCATCAGTGGAAGATAGAAAACGCATGCAGAAACGGAGAGGGGAAAATATCACAAAGCGGATGAATACAAGTTGTCCTGGGGCTTAAGTAATCTAAGCAAAGATTTTTGGCAATTACTACTAGAAGTTTTCACTCGAATTAAAAATTAGAATTCAGCAAATGAATATTTTTTATTATTTTGAAGTAATTTTGAAGCATTCTTATGACGCACCACCAAATATTTTATAATCGCCGCAGAAGATATTTTGATTTTACTACAATTTAAATCAGTTTAAACACTCCATTAAACAATTTAACTCAATTCAAAGATTTTGCTTTATTTTTCCATTTTGCCATTCGTTAATATTTATCCCAACACAACGCTTCGTAATCCGTTCCTCTGGACTAACTGGAATGGAAGATCGTGGTCATAAACGTGATTGTCTTGAATGCTCAGTGGAAGGCACCCTTAACAGATTATCAGGCTTCAACTAATGTCGCACTAGTTCCCAAACAGCATCCAATAATTTTTATTTTATAGGACAAAGTTATGTAATAACAGATATACATTCAATTATAAAAATGAAAAATTTTTGCTACAAATTGGCATACGAAATAAAAACTTACTATGAAACCTCTAAACATTGAAGCTAAATCGGAGAATCCATTAGCTTCTGCCATCTCTAATGGAGTCAAATCATAAATGTTTCTAGTTTCATAGGCTACATCAGCTCCGGGACATTCCAATAATTGCATTGCTAATTTTTCTAGTCCGAATTTGGCTGCAAAATGGAGAAGGGTGGGAAACTCCTCATGGCCTAAAAAATATAAATTTGATTTACTAGATAATAAAACATGAAGTAATACGTTGAAAGACCATTGTAATTTAATATGAAATAAAGATGTCGCACTTACTACGTTTGTGGCCGGGAATTGCAGTTGGATGTCTTGAATCACCGTGAGCCATTACATTGAAATGTGGAGGGATATTTTTTTGAAAGTTATGGACTAACCAATTGTCTATATTGTCTCTATCGGCTGGGTGGAAGCCTATTGCCTAAAATATACATCAAATACTAAGTTTATTTGGTGGTAGCTAATAGCTTTTCTTTGCAACGTTATTATCATTTAGAAATTATCTCAAGTTTATGTACATTTACATTCTGAAATTAGTAATAAATTAGACGGATAAATTCTTAGTTTAACTAAATGAGAATCAACAATAGTTTCCAATAATGTAGATACAACTTTCGCATTTTGAGGTAATGTTGTTGACGAAACTTCGAGCACTAATTATTTAACGTTGTTTTGCCATATAAATTTTTCAGTTCAATAAAAATAAATAATTGACTGTAAGTGTGTAGGGAAAGCGTTTTAGACAATGAAAGTATGCTTTATTTAGATTAATAAATTATTCTTTATCAAAGTAACGAATATATTTCAAATTAAATGATTAACTGTGATCAGGTTACTGTTATTTATTTCGCTTAAATGGATGTCCTTTAATTCTCAAAAGCAGCGTGTTACGAATTCGCGAATACGATATATGCCGTGGGGCTGGTCCTGTCCAGTTATAATGGAACTTTAAAATTTGGCGAATGTTGTGGCGCCTTTGCTATTCACTTGATGTTTGTATTTATCACAGTGGCAATTTGTTTATATTGTTTTCTTTAGAACTAATTTATAGATAGGTCTTATTATATATTTGTTCGTTTGCTTTTTTTCTAGAATTTTTGAGAAATTCTTTTTTGGTATATAAAAGAGTTTGTTTAGCGGAGTTGGTTAAGTCCACTATTTAAATAAATTAAGTGAGTAATATTATAAATAAATAAGATAAACATGTGCGAGAACGTGCCGCCTACAGTTCTCCAATAACCATTTTGACATAAGTGTCATATTCAACATCAGGTGAAATAATCAAGAACCCGGATCATGATCTGAATGTTCGGTAACTAACCCGGATCACGATCATTGTTGTTTGGTAACTGATCTGTTAATTCTCAAAAGCGTTGTGTTACGAATTCGTCGATGGTATAGGCCGTGGAGCTGGTCCTGTTCAGTTATAATGGAACTTTAAAATATTGCGAATGTTGTGGCGCCTTTGGTATTCACTTGATGTTTGTATTTATCACAGTGGCAATTTGTTTATATTGTTTTCTTTAGAACTAATTTATAGATAGGTCTTATTATATATTTGTTCGTTTGCTTTTTTTCTAGAATTTTTGAGAAATTCTTTTTTGGTATATAAAAGAGTTTGTTTAGCGGAGTTGGTTAAGTCCACTATTTAAATAAATTAAGTGAATAATATTATAAATAAATAAGATAAACATGTGCGAGAACGTGCCGCCTACAGTTCTCCAATAACCATTTTGACATAAGTGTCATATTCAACATCAGGTGAAATAATCAAGAACCCGGATCATGATCTGAATGTTCGGTAACTAACCCGGATCACGATCATTGTTGTTTGGTAACTGATCTGTTAATTCTCAAAAGCGTTGTGTTACGAATTCGTCGATGGTATAGGCCGTGGAGCTGGTCCTGTTCAGTTATAATGGAACTTTAAAATATTGCGAATGTTGTGGCGCCTTTGATATTCACTTGATGTTTGTATTTATCACAGTGGCAATTTGTTTATATTGTTTTCTTTAGAACTAATTTATAGATAGGTCTTATCATATATTTGTTCGTTTGCTTCTTCTCTAGAATTTTTGAGAAATTTATTTTTGGTATATAAAAGAGTTTGTTTAGCGGAGTTGGTTAAGTCCACTATTTAAATAAATTAAGTGAGTAATATTATAAATAAATAAGATAAACATGTGCGAGAACGTGCCGCCTACAGTTCTCCAATAACCATTTTGACATAAGTGTCATATTCAACATCAGGTGAAATAATCAAGAACCCGGATCATGATCTGAATGTTCGGTAACTAACCCGGATCACGATCATTGTTGTTTGGTAACTGATCTGTTAATTCTCAAAAGCGTTGTGTTACGAATTCGTCGATGGTATAGGCCGTGGAGCTGGTCCTGTTCAGTTATAATGGAACTTTAAAATTTGGCGAATGTTGTGGCGCCTTTGATATTCACTTGATGTTTGTATTTATCACAGTGGCAATTTGTTTATATTGTTTTCTTTAGAACTAATTTATAGATAGGTCTTATTATATATTTGTTCGTTTGCTTTTTTTCTAGAATTTTTGAGAAATTCTTTTTTGGTATATAAAAGAGTTTGTTTAGCGGAGTTGGTTAAGTCCACTATTTAAATAAATTAAGTGAGTAATATTATAAATAAATAAGATAAACATGTGCGAGAACGTGCCGCCTACAGTTCTCCAATAACCATTTTGACATAAGTGTCATATTCAACATAAGGTTAAATGATCAAGAACCCGGATCATGATCTGAATGTTCGGTAACTAACCCGGATCACGATCATTGTTGTTTGGTAACTGATCTGTTAATTCTCAGAAGCGTTGTGTTATGAATACGTCGACGGTATAGGCCGTGGAGCTGGTCCTGTTCAGTTATAATGGAACTTTAAAATTTGGCGAATGTTGTGGCGCCTTTGATATTCACTTGATGTTTGTATTTATCACAGTGGCAATTTGTTTATATTGTTTTCTTTAGAACTAATTTATAGATAGGTCTTATTATATATTTGTTCGTTTGCTTTTTTTCTAGAATTTTTGAGAAATTCTTTTTTGGTATATAAAAGAGTTTGTTTAGCGGAGTTGGTTAAGTCCACTATTTAAATAAATTAAGTGAGTAATATTATAAATAAATAAGATAAACATGTGCGAGAACGTGCCGCCTACAGTTCTCCAATAACCATTTTGACATAAGTGTCATATTCAACATAAGGTTAAATGATCAAGAACCCGGATCATGATCTGAATGTTCGGTAACTAACCCGGATCACGATCATTGTTGTTTGGTAACTGATCTGTTAATTCTCAGAAGCGTTGTGTTATGAATACGTCGACGGTATAGGCCGTGGAGCTGGTCCTGTTCAGTTATAATGGAACTTTAAAATTTGGCGAATGTTGTGGCGCCTTTGATATTCACTTGATGTTTGTATTTATCACAGTGGCAATTTGTTTATATTGTTTTCTTTAGAACTAATTTATAGATAGGTCTTATTATATATTTGTTCGTTTGCTTTTTTTCTAGAATTTTTGAGAAATTCTTTTTTGGTATATAAAAGAGTTTGTTTAGCGGAGTTGGTTAAGTCCACTATTTAAATAAATTAAGTGAGTAATATTATAAATAAATAAGATAAACATGTGCGAGAACGTGCCGCCTACAGTTCTCCAATAACCATTTTGACATAAGTGTCATATTCAACATCAGGTGAAATAATCAAGAACCCGGATCATGATCTGAATGTTCGGTAACTAACCCGGATCACGATCATTGTTGTTTGGTAACTGATCTGTTAATTCTCAGAAGCGTTGTGTTATGAATACGTCGACGGTATAGGCCGTGGAGCTGGTCCTGTTCAGTTATAATGGAACTTTAAAATTTGGCGAATGTGGTGGCGCCTTTGATATTCACTTGATGTTTGTATTTATCACAGTGGCAATTTGTTTATATTGTTTTCTTTAGAACTAATTTATAGATAGGTCTTATTATATATTTGTTCGTTTGCTTTTTTTCTAGAATTTTTGAGAAATTCTTTTTTGGTATATAAAAGAGTTTGTTTAGCGGAGTTGGTTAAGTCCACTATTTAAATAAATTAAGTGAGTAATATTATAAATAAATAAGATAAACATGTGCGAGAACGTGCCGCCTACAGTTCTCCAATAACCATTTTGACATAAGTGTCATATTCAACATCAGGTGAAATAATCAAGAACCCGGATCATGATCTGAATGTTCGGTAACTAACCCGGATCACGATCATTGTTGTTTGGTAACTGATCTGTTAATTCTCAGAAGCGTTGTGTTATGAATACGTCGACGGTATAGGCCGTGGAGCTGGTCCTGTTCAGTTATAATGGAACTTTAAAATTTGGCGAATGTTATGGCGCCTTTGATATTCACTTGATGTTTGTATTTATCACAGTGGCAATTTGTTTATATTGTTTTCTTTAGAACTAATTTATAGATAGGTCTTATCATATATTTGTTCGTTTGCTTCTTCTCTAGAATTTTTGAGAAATTTATTTTTGGTATATAAAAGAGTTTGTCAAGGAGTTAGTTAAGTCTACTGTTTAAATGAATTAAGTAAGTAATATTATAAATAAATAAATAAGATAAACATCACAATAGGCTACTGAGGTTTGCGGATTTGATACTAATAAAAAGCTAATTAGTTTTAAACTTCAGTGTAAAATCCGCGAGAGGGGGTAAATGATAACTGCCCAATAGAAAATTTTAAACATCTATAACAACTAAATAAATATCATGAAAGAATTAACGCACAAATAAATAATAATAATTATGTTTCAATTTTGAAATTTTCACCGAAAAATGAACATGACTTTCGGAAACTGTGAACTAAATCTCGTTCTGGCTTACGATTTTTAATCAGTCGAAAGGTGATTTGCCTGAACTCACGTTATAGTTTCCGAAAAGCCACAGAGTAAATTTATCTCGATAAATGAAATATAATTGAAGTAAACCGCCTTCTATTTCGAAACTATTTGAAAAACTGTAATACTTCAATAATAATAATGTTATTAATACCATTGGGTTAGTAATTATATTTGATATTTTTATTTGTTAGGTCTAATTATATTAGATTTAATAATTTTATTTATATTTAATAATTATATTATTTACCTGGCACATAAATTGAATGGGATTATTGATACTCCTTAATATTTCTTCTAATTCTCGTACTTTACTTTCACATTTCATGGGTCGACTGCCTATGATGCTACCATTTTTCTCCACGAGTATATTCACTATAGCAGTAACTTCCGTCAACGATTCCGGCATCCAGAATTTCATTAGGTACGGATTACGTCTCTTTACATTAGGAATTTCGTAAAGCTCTCCATTTTTTTCAACGGAAATTTTAACTATGTCTTCTTTTTGAAGTGGGTAGGTTAGAATTACGAAAACACTATTCTGACCCTGGAAAAAGACATCATATAAATTTCGGGCTCCTCCAGCTGCAGAAAACAACATATAATACGAAGTCTGGCTATTAAATAACGATACTGGTTACTAAAAAGGGTTTTATTATAAAAATTATTCTACATTCGAATGCTCCCCTTCAATATACTCCCTCCCTCCCCACGCCTCACACCTTTCCATAAGTTTTTTCCATTGATCGAAGCAGCGCTAGAAGTCTTCTTTGGAGAAACTCTGGTTTACCGCTTCCATCGATCCAAATCTGGTCCCTTTAAAAGCAAATTTTATCTTCGGAAACAAAAAAGTCGCACTGTGCCAAATCTGGTGAGTTCGAGCACTGGAGTGTTCTTACTGACCAAATACTGCTTCACAGATATCGCGTTATGAGCAGGTGTACTGTCCTGGTGCAAAATCGGGCCGTTTTTTATGAACTCGCTCTTGCACCGTTACCAAAACTGATACATAGTAAGTATGGTTGACAGTCTGATCCTCTGGAACCCATTCAGTCATCACGATACCGATAATGTCGAAAAAAACGATCAACATTGCCTTAAATTTTGATTTGTTCTCTCGGCCCTCACTAAAGCACTTACACCACTCCATAACACTCGCACGAGTTAGAGAATTGTCCCCATATGCCTCTTGCAACAACTTATAGCAGTCAATCGGAGTTTTTTTCAATTTAACGAGAAAATTGATACGTTTTTTGTCACACATGGTTTTCGGCACGAGAAAAAAACACCTTCGTTTCCAACCGCTACTGCACAAATATTATAATAGTGACTGAAACGCGTTTTGGGACGTTCATAGACAAGATATCTAGATACCCAACGCAGTACTCGTTTTTTACCCCACCCGTCTAGAGCGCCCTCTAGGCGCGCAGTCTCGTTATTTAATGGCCAGACCTCGTATTATCACTATTACCAACTGATCGGTCCAATTACAACAGTACAAACATCGAAACAATCAAGCCTTATATTTCTACAAAATAATTATTCAACTAGCAGTTCGCCATTTCCAGCTCGTTAATTTTTCATTTCAAGATTCTGATCCTTTTCAAGCCGATTCAAATGACTTGCCCCAGAAAGTCAGTTCAATTTTAAATCCTCCGAGTTTATTGGTACTGACGTAACGCTTGCGCGTTAGTACAGAAAAAAAATGAAATAGAATATCCAACACCATTTCATATAAATGTTTTTTTAATTGCAGTGCTCCAAAACCTAGGAGGGGGTCCCAAAAATATTTTCCATTTCCGAGATCAGTTGCCCCATAAATCAGTGGTTTCCGTCCCTCACTCCCGTCAACACCCAACACCGTGTGTGTGATTTTGGCATGATTCAGACGTCGACACAAAATAAAAATAGATTTCAATGATTTAATTAAATTTTTATAAAAATTGAGTCATCCCATTCATTAAGGTGACCACGTTGCTTCAAAAAAATGTCATATGTTGTAAAATGGCGGTTCCCTCGTTTTTTGGTTCTAGAAAATCGAAAAATCATCCGATTTTGATAATTTTCTTTTAAATCTTCGTTTTTACGGCGGATTTACGAAAAATATTTTGGGAATGAAAGAAAATGAAAACTTATATTGGTTTCATGAAAATGCATGCAGTAATCATTGAAGTTCTATGTACAAAAACATTTTTAAAATCACTTATTGTAGTCAAGTGTACAATATTAAAAGTTAATTTTGAAAAATTGAAAATTTTCACCATTAAAGAAATGGTATCTTACTAAGGTTGACAGTTAGAGAGAATTTAAAGACATAAAACCATATAAAATCATAAATCCTACATTTTTCACATAAATTTGCCGTAAAAACGAAGATTTTGAAAAAAAATTCATTGAAATCTGATGGTTTTTCGATTTTTAGAGCGTTTTTGAATACCATATGAAATCTTTAAGTGAGATAAAAAATGTATAAACAAACATTTTTCAATTTTTTTTTCTTCTAAAATGAACATTTTTTGTATTAACTAAAAAATATATGAACTGCGTTTGATGCTTTGTAAAAAAGTTATGAACGATTATATGCAAAGAAATGCGTTTATGAACACAATTAAAGTCATAAAACTATATGAAATCTCCAGGTGAGATATTTCCCATATATTTTTTTTCATAAATTCGCCATAAAAATGACGATTTTGAAAAAAGTATCGAATTCGGATGATTTTTCGATTTTCTAGTGCCAAAAAAAACGAGGGGACCGCGAAAGTATAAAATTACCGTAAAATGTTTTATTTGGAAAAGAAAAAATTCTTTATAGTTAATAATACTTACTTGTCGAATTTTTTTGGGAGTTATAGAAAAATAAGACTTTTCCTGTGAAATAATAGAAATCTGTTGCTTCCACACTCTCGACAAAATTGCCATGGCTTGTCCTAAGAATTCTTTAGTGAAATTTTCGTCCTGGTCTTGTCCTACACACTTTCTGTGCCATTGATAATATGTTGGTAGAACTAAAAAAATCCATACAGATGAGGATAATTAAGATTCAAGAGTCGTTACGAGGCGTAATCAAAAATTATTTGATCAAAAATAAAGTAAAAGGAAACATAAAATTTGAAATAACCTTCAAAGTACTGTCCCTGGGTAACATTGCACTGAAGCCAACGTTGAATCTATAACACTGCAGGTTGTCTTCATTCGGAAAGGCTTCCATGTGCTCTACCTTGACTTTCAAGTAGTTCCCTGCACATGTTTTATTTTCGGAAAGAAAAAGGCGGTTCCGTGGGACTAAATCTGATAAATAGGGGGTGGATTGAGAGAAATACTTGCGACTTGTTGGCACGGGGCATTTTCAGGATAAAGCTGAAGCTTGAAATTCACCGATGGCAAACATTTTACAGATAATCAACAGGTATAAATAGGTATTATAAAAATCAGATTTTTTTATAACTTTATTTGTTGTTGTCATACATAATGATACTTATATTTCAGTGTGAAACGTGGCTGTCCATAGTTTAAACTAATTTCTTATTATTGGAGATATATTTAGAGTTCCCGGTCCTTGAACAATTATCTAAATGTGAGTCATTAAGCTTTGTTCGGTATTTTGATTTCAAATATTTCATATTTGAGAACAAAGACTCGCAATTGTATGTTGTTGCACAATATGAATAAAATTTTAGCGTACGTTTCCTCAAAATAGGATACTTATTTTTATCGAACAAGTTCAAAAACATTTTATCATTACTTTTAAAATAATATCACTTTGCAAGTTTATTATTTCTAATTCTAGGTCTTCGATATTATGAAGATCGAAATACAGTGAAACTATTTAAACATAGACATAATCTTCAGTACCATTGAATGGATTTATGGAAAATCTTAGAACGGGTTCTAATGCTGCAAAAATCTTCAAATCTAGAAGAAAACTCTTCTATTAGCTTATCTACAGTTTCTAAATATGATGTAGCAGTAAAATTTTCATTATTCAAATTCTCAACAGTATATTTTGTATTTGGGAAATGGGATAATGATTTTTTCAATATTCAAACTTGCATTTGAATGCATTTACTGCACTAATCATATCAGCGATATGCTGATTTTTCCCTTGTACAACTTGTACAACTTTGCCGTTATATCTATCAGAAATCCGAGGTCGATTAGCCAATCCTTATTTTCTAATTGCTCGTAATTTGCCTCTTGATGAAATAAATTCCTTTTTTGTGGCAAAAGCGTGATAAAACGCTCAAGTATTTTACCTCTGCTCAGCCAGCTCACTTCAGTATGTAAAAGAAGATCTGTGAACTGAACGTCCTCATCTTCTAAAAGTAATTTAAACAATCTAAGTTTTGAGTAGCTCCCGAACTTATGGAATTAATAATTTTTGTTAATATCGTAAATACTTGTTGAATATTTCCTGATGTATGAGGCTATGATAAGAAATAAATTTCGGGAATAAGGAATGAATAGATAGCATTGGATATAAGAAATGAAATAGTGAAAGAAAAAAACGAAGAAAGAACTGTAAGCAGTGCTAAAATGAACTAAATTAACTGTTTACAGACGTAGATGGAACAGAAGTTATAAAAGAAAGGAAAGAATATACATTTAACTAAAAATCAAAAATACAATTGTCCAATTCTTATGGTCATGAGTATTTTCATTGTTTTCCTCATTCTTGATTAAATTATGGGTTTGTTATGCTTACCTCTTTTATGGCTTTCAGTAAAATCTTCATCTACAACTCCCAATAAAAGAGCCAATGTTCTATCAGGTAATAATAACTTTCCTAATCCCATGCAATCTTCAGTGTGCTCAGCTACCATTTCCATAAAATTTGGACACAACACAACCAATTGTAATTTTACCGCTGAAGCTCTCGAATTGAATTCCTTATATTCCTGTTCTGATTTTGTCATTATTTCTTCTAATGAGGCATATTGTATCCTATGAATAAATAAAAATAAATACGACTTATCCAATAGGTGACAACTGAAAATTGTTTTTTTTTTCATTTGTTGGCAAACAAAAACTATAAAAACTTTAATGATCAAGATAAATTAAATGATTGTAGTGCCAAATCCATTTATTGTTAACGATCGAAATAAATGTGTTAAGTCGATGTATAAAACTTTTGTGTGCAGTGATCACATGTATCGCTAGACCATATACGAGGGTTGTCTTAGAAGTTTCTGATTTAATAAAGAAACAAGATATTCTTTCCATCTTTTCAACATTTTTATTTTTCAATCGTTTATACAATTAGTCAAGTGATGCTTGAACCTGTTTAGCCCTTCCAAATAATAGTTGCCGCCATTTTCCTCAAAATTTACGTTTACAACAACAACAACGGGTTTGCTAGGGGTTGGGGTTGCTAGGGGCCGGATATGGTAACTACGGTGGACATTCGTAAAGTCATGGCGATCACTGAAGTATGAGAAGGCCCGTTGTCCTTTCTTTTTCTTCAAATGCGGTCACTTTTTGTAATTTCTCCCTTCACCTTATCAATGATGATCCCAAGAAAACGATTGCCATCGCTTTTCCGACTGTGGAACCTAACCATATTTTTCGGAGCAAATTCGCCGTTTGAAATCCTCTGTTTTGACAGTATTTTTCGTGTTAAGATCTTAGTAATTGATCTAGGTTTCATTTATAATCATGACTGAAACTGCCCTTTTGGACCAAAGTGAATAAATGCGGCACCCAAAGCGCGGATACATCAATCCGATATTGTTGGCTGTCGCACTTTCTGGCCGTCCCGAACGCTCGAGGTGAGTCACGGCCATGTTTGAATTCCGCTGTCTAAAATTTTTCGTTCGTAAATGAAGGTGTTGGGTGTCCGTACGCAGTATCCAATGTCGCTTTACTTTGTATTGGCAGATTGTCTCAACAACAAACAAGACAACTGAGTCGTTAACCATTGAGATATTTTAGGTCTGCTAACATCATCAGCGACTTTCAATACGGCTTCCGTAAATATCGATTAACCAGGGATCTCCTAGTCTATGTCACCAAAGTATGGACTGAAGCTATAGAAAAATATGGAGACTCCAGAACAATCGCACTGGACATATCGAAGGATTTTAACAGGGTTTGGCATGACAACCTTCTAAATAAATCAAGATCGTACGGTTTGTCCTCCTGACTTATCGGCTGACTTAGTAGCTTTCTCAAAGACCTATCCATCTAGGTTGCTAATATTCCCCAAGGATACTTCTTGTCACCTACTCTTTTTCCTGTACATCAACGATCTACCCGATCAAACTGCAAATTGGTGTCGTCGTTCAAATCAATCGCCCCAATAAACCTTCCAAGCTGTTCAGCATAATCAAACCTAGAGCAGTATTTGCAAGAACTGTTGGTAAAGTTCAGATTCGCATATGGCACAACGAAAAACATGAAAATTCGTCGAGAAACCTTCTACCCTAATTTTTTGTCAAATCTTCCATTTATTTTCGTTGTGCTTCTTTGGTACCTTTCAAATTTGGTTTCATTTCAGTCAAAGGTCAAAACATTCTATTATATCTATTCAAATTGGTGTTCTCATCCAATAATTATTGTTACGAATTCGTCCTCGACATGAAGGCGGATCTATCCGGTTATAATGGAATTATAAAATTTGAAAATTGTTTATTTGAACTAATTTCTAGAAAGGTCTTATTATTCATTTGTTTTTGTTGGTTTATTTTCTAGAATTCTTGAGAAATTCGTTTTGGGTATATAAAGGAGTTTGTTTAGTTTATAATAAATAGTAATAATGAACGAGAAGTATCTGGTAAATATAAATAGATTATATAAGTTAGTTAAGTATTAGTGATAGGTTATAGTTCTTCCAATATCAATTGTAGAAGACAGTTGTGAGAGGAATAATCAATATTTCATAAATACGCACGCCATTCATACCAAATTAAGAACTGAAAAATCATGTTCACTCCCCGTCTAAAATACGGTAAACAATTAACAAACCGTCAGTCCACGTGGACTTATCATCTCAACTGTTTACCAATTAAAACATCGAATCGTGAACATAAATGTATTTCTATTGGCCGAAGTCTTATGTATACGATTTCTTCGAAATATTCCTGCAAGAAAGTCTGCGATAAGCATTGGCATGGCTTGGTGAGTTTAGTTTAATTCATAAATTTCTTTAAATAAATAGGAGGAAGAGTTTTTATAATCTGCGAATGATATTGGAGGAACTATAATTATTATTATTATACTATATTAATTAAATATAGTGTAAGTCTTTAAATAAATTTAATAAGGGACATTGTTTATATATTCACCCCTCCAGTTTAAATAAATAAGAGAAACATTTGGAAATTTTGGCAGGGAACTCGTTGATAAAAAATAGCTTTTGTTATGACATGGAAGATTATAAAACAGGCCATGAAATATATGAAAGTTTTTTAATTGCATTCATCTCAAGGTAAATTACATCGAATCCATTAGAAAACAGAAACGTCAATAGGAAAAAATTGAAAGAACAATGAGATTTGTTGAGAATTTACCGCAGATAATCTGGCAGCATTCCGCTTTATAAGCATGTATCAAATCCTTTTTTTTTTAAGTTCTAAACTATCGTATCAGTTGTACGGTTCACTATCAGCATATTTTCAAATATTTTGAATCTACCTTGAACAAAACTCCTATGGGGTTGGTTTACATTTCGTTTGTTTAAATTCCAAATTTTATCGTCGTGGTACAGGCATCTACGCATAAATTCTGTTTAGGATAAATTTTGAAATTAGTTATTAAGCTTTAATCACTTTTATGGCCGCTAGGTATTTATGAAAATCAATAAAATGTCGCAAATACACCGAGAGCAGATGAGTGACGGCAGTCTTCAGGCTATTGACCAATTTACTTACTTAAACGGTTTCCTGTTGGCATGTTTACTTATCTGCTGGAAATAATTCGAGAAGTAATCTACCCATAACGACGCTGCTTCGCTTCTCCTTGAGGAAATTATCAGGATATCTTCCATATTTATATTCTTTGTGTTTCCTTGAAAAATAAATTAATATAATATTGTTATAAATATAAATATCGAAGCATGAATAACCGTTTAATAATAGTTAGTATTTTTTAATAACTTTATTAACACTTTAATGGGTTATCTCATAACTGCATTAACCCGGCATTAGACAGTTGGGGTATGACAAACCCCAGCGCTTGAAGAATGCAGAAAATAGGACCGTTTCAAAGTTGCTTGGAGTTTCTCACACCCCACCGGTCTAAATTCAGAACTTTTTTTGAGCAGATATGTTTTGTTTTTGTAACATCCTTTCTACAAGCAGATTCTTTATTTTCATCAACTATGGTTATTATTTGTGAATTATCGCTTGTATTAGCTCGTGTATTGATGGGAGATAACAAAGAAGATAAGAGACGTTTCCAAGATGTAGAAAACAACGAAAACTTTATCGATGAGGATGATTCCGAAGAAGATGACGAAATAGACATTGTCAGCGTCTATAGTGATTACCCTGATGCCAAAAAAGAAAACCTAGAAATGCAGGAAGTCGACGACAAACAAAATGTCGCAGACTCGGTTGAAATCCATACATTTTATGGAAAAAATGGAATGGCAGGATAACGTAAGAACCAGGTTCGAAAATATTATTACCCATAAAACATTGAGTATGGAATTGATCAAAGACAACCAAAGACAAAGGCGGTCTAAGTCCAGGCTTGCTCTCGATTTACGCGGCAATATCAGAAAAATTTTGGGTAGAAATCCTGAACCACCTAGCAAAAAAACCAAGGCCTAATCAACAGGGAATCTGCTCTGCATGCCCACGTTCACGTGACAGAAAAACTAGATATGTTTATGAAGCGTGTTCCGTATTTTATGCCTCGAGCATACTGTCATCTATTGCAAAAATTGTACTAATT
The DNA here is from genome assembly GCF_026230105.1 of Diorhabda sublineata. NCBI lineage: Eukaryota > Metazoa > Arthropoda > Insecta > Coleoptera > Chrysomelidae > Diorhabda > Diorhabda sublineata. Next base: position 4,104,427 of record NC_079476.1, read on the forward strand.
GAATACACAATAACTTTTTTGTTTCTAGCGAGAATTTTATCCGTTTTTTTTTTGTTTGAAAGCCTTTAGCTTTATTTATAACACTCTGTTTCGATTTGTTTGGTATCTTTATCGAAAATTTTCAGCAAATAAATAAAAAAAGCATCTCATTTTTTATTCTAAAAGAAAGAATCCACTTTCGTACAATATCCAATAAAAACAAAAAATAATATTTTTATACAAAAATTTCAATGTTACCTACTAAGAGGGCCCAGAAAAGCACTAAAATCAGGAAGGCATCGCTGACCGAATCAATTTGGGGTTTGTTACACCCCCAAGTGTCACAACTATTTTTGACCTGTCTAATGCCGGGTTAAGAAAAATTACTATGACTAAGTAATAAAAAGAAATACTATGCTTTCAATGGTACGATTAAAATAGAAGGAAATAAAAGGCTAGTGTTTTCATTCCCGCAGATCAAAAATAAATTGCTAGGTCAATGTTTTTCTACACCAGCAGAAGCGGTTGATACGTTCAAATCACATGAGTCATCAACAAATTTTGTGGCTGGTGTTATCTTAGCATACAACACCCTTCATTTGACCAACTCGAGGCGCTCCATTTGAGTATTCTGCTGTTATCTGGCGAATTATTGATAGTACAGTACTGAATTAACCGTTTGACTAGGTGAGTGGACATGATTGCGGGCTTTGCAATGCTTAACATCACTTCACCAATCTTCCACCATAGTATGCCTTTATTTTTCTCATATTTCATCAATTCTTTTGACGAATGTCTTCATTTAATTGTGTTTTAACAAAAAATCGCTGATTTTGATACGCTTAACTCATGTTGCGTTTTTCTGTATGTCCAGTTTTTTCAAATGATTGCTCACTGTTTGATGTCTAGTGCATCAGCGATGTTTTGACAGCTCACATGTCGATCGGTCTCATTATTTTATAGACATGTTACCTTCTAGAAACCAAATCAACCCGTTTTATTTTGCGAACTCTTTTCCAGCTGGTTGGCAGAGGTACTCCAGTAGGAAGATTCTATATGTTAAACTTATACAGTCGACAAAGTTATCTTACAACATAAAGCTCGTGAATGTTGTTCTGGTTAGCTAACTGCTATAGAAATTAACACAGAAGCCAAAAAATTGAATAAAAACTTTTGTTTTAATAATAAGTCCATTTATTTCAACGGAATTTTCAGTTAGAGGCTGGGCGAAACGAGTCAATTCTTTCACTACCATGTTTATGATGTGTCATAGGCTTTTTTATGGTGTAATTGATTCAATGGGACTAGTGGTTCTCTTATAACATCAAGTGTGAAAATCATAAAATACTCTATAGATAGCCTTTTATTCAAATTCGATTAATCTATAGTGGGAAAACAAATCTAGTGAAATACTCACTAGAAAGAGCTTAGAAATAATTGTGCTAACGTTTATGAAGATAATTAAAATTTTGCTTACCTTTGGTACACTTTATACACCTTTTCCTGGGAAAAGAAGCATGTCTTATTGAATGGTCATCAAGATCATCCCTATGTACAGTTTCGTTAACAACTTTTGATGATTTATTTGACGATTGACTTATATCGTTGGTTTTTTGTACTGAGTCATCTGTGGCGTGTACAACGAAAGTGCCTATAGAATGTCTCCTCTGATTAGATCTGTTTATTGCCGGAAAATTATGATATCTGAAAAAATACCGAGGCTCAAAGAAAATGTCTCTAGATTATATGTAGTTTGAATTGGCTAGTGCAATTTTTGCCGATTATAGTACTTGAAATAATTTAAGATTAATTCGAGGTATTCTTCAAAATGTGTATAATTTCTTAGTATTGAATACAAATCAAAATATACACTCAATACACTGTTAATTTAGATTACTCGTACATTATTAGATGGAACATTAAGGATTAATTATGGGTCACAAGTCATGGCTAGTGCATACATGACATATTCCAAGTGGAAATGGATCTGATAATACCAAACGCAGAGCATTGGTTGGAAAGTATGGAGCTGGAGGTAGCAGCAAAAAAACAGAGTAGAAAATTGAAAATATCTAGAAATAATGATTGACAGTAATAGAGAAAGAAGATTAGAAATTCAACACAACAGATTAGCTACTCATAGAGCAAATCATGCAAGTAATAATATGCATCAAATCGATATATTAAATAAAAAGAACACAATGGATATTTACGAAACATAAGATGAAACTTATACTAATGCACGGCGAAGAAATAAAGACACTGACAAACAGAGAACTAGAAGAGTTCAGAATAACGGAAAGGAAGATAATAAGAACAATTAGAAGGATCAGGATTGAAGACAACGTATAAACTATGGAATAACGAAAAAACTAGAAGAGGAAAATATAGTTAACTTAATAAAAACACAAAAACTAAGATGGCTAGAGCATCCGTCAAAAGAAGAAGTAGTTAAGAGAAGTAGAGGACGCCTCGAGAAGAATTGGAATCGTGCGATGGAAAGAAAAGACCAAGAACAGGATTTTTGTGGAAAACTAATTTTAAGAATAATAAAGTTTTCCTATCTTATAAATCTGATTATCTGATAACTAAGTTACAAGTAAGTTGGGTTAAAAGAGGAAGTTAAGTATTTTGGAAGATACTAAACTTGTAATTTTTTATACTACATACTGTAATTCATAATATGGCATTATAATTTGAAGTTTGCCTTATCCATGTAACCTTTCCCACATTTAAGTAGACTTATAAAATCATTCCTAGATTTGTCTTTAACAAATAGATCACAAATTTAATTTCTCCTGTTACTTCCATTTTTTATTTTGTTTCATTACTAGTGAACATTTTTTTAGAGCTTCTGATTGATCATTTTGTTATACTTGACCTATTATGTGAAACGATCTTTGAATTGGAAGACAAAAGGTGAATAAACAGTAACCGGAATCTTATATAAAACATGATTAAAATAATGAAAAATAGGAAAGAAATAAAATGAAGTACAATCCTCTTAAACAAATACTAGTCTGACTATTCTATTCTGCTCTAACTTGCATATGTAGTTGTTGCTAATAATACCAACCTTTCATAATTATTATCATCAAACACCTCATTTTCACAAAAATCATCACTATGTTCTTCAGTTAAACAAGTTGGAATATAACTTAGATCGTTACCGAAATCAGTCTTTTGACTTTTCACAGAATTTGATCTGCTTGGAGGATGTTTGATTTCGGGTGCTATGTCGCTCAGTCTTGGTTCTCCCATTATTAATAATTCTTGATTAGATTCAGCTGAGTTGGTACTTACCGACCTAAAATTAAAAGTACAATTATTTTGATGAAAATATCAAATATTAAAATGAAAAAAATGAACAATTCTAATTTCTCAATATAGTCTCCATTAAGATCAACATATTTCCCTAATAATGTTCTTGAACCACAGAACTATCGCTAATATGACTTTATTATTATCCCAAGCAAATCATTTACCACGAAAATATTCTGGAACTTCTGCAAATAAGATATGAACGTCCAAATTTGGTAAATAATGACACTATCTTCAACTACTCCGATCTAGCAACACGAGATCAAGAAGTATGGTGGTGGTTATGGGTGTCTACATCTACATCTTCGACTCAACAACTTGTCTGTTTACCACATCTAAACTCACGACTCAATCTTTTCGCTGTGCTATCTGATATTGTAGATATCTTTAATCTATCCAACAATTTTTTCTGGGACTATGTTTAGCAGAGGATGCCACGTGCAGATTGTGCTACATAGAGAACAAAACTTATATCAACGTTCTCTCGAAGTGTGAGAGATTACGGAAATTTGGATGAAAGTTTTTGGTACATAGAGCTATCCCATCTGGATCTTTATGACATGACTGGGATTAATACATCAGTTGTAAACATTGTGTATTCTCAATACTAACAATAACAACAATAAAGATGATAACTTGGTTATCGAAGATCGCGTCAGACAGTGTAATTGTGAGTGTTGGTCTGAATATCACCAACGGCACCAGAAATTCCAGCTTAGTATAATGTAATATGGATAGATCATGGACAAAAAACAGAGATCAGCCTCGTAGAATCACATTATTTTTATGGAAGAACTATAAAAAACGATTGGGTACTAATTTTATTATTTATATTTATATGGAATTTATAAAAAAGTTTTTTGTGAACGTATCAGACAAATAATTAACTTAGATCATCCATTTACAATTGTAGAAGTTGTTTTTATAAGGGGAAATCAAAAGCTCACTTAGCTCTATGAAAACTGAAGAAAACAATTCAAGAAAAGCGATTAAAGTCGATAAACATGCGTATAATTGAAAAATATTTGGTGTTCAATCCTTTAAAATTGTGAATCTTAACGTTAAACACATTGTATTGGTCAAGCATCGTATCATACCTGGAAGATTCACATCACTCAATGAGTCGTGTGACTAACTAAGTAAGACATTTTGTTCTTGTCAATAATCGATTTTATTCATCAATATAATCTCCTTCAAGAGCAATAAAATAATGCGATGCTTGTAGAAGGGTTTGTCTTTTGCCTCAAATAATTGCTGCTTCATTTGAGAATTTTTTTGAGATCAGCCAGTAGACACTGGGGGGTAGATTTGGACTATACGGTGGATGGGGAAACAATTCGAAGTGTAATTAAGTCAATTTAACCATCGTTACCATCGTGAATCGGTGCATTGCGGTTTTTTCTTTGACGTATGAAGCCGTTTTTTCTTTGGACGCTTCGGACGTGGTTCACCGGCTGCAGTCCACTCAGATGATATTGGTTTTGATTCCGGATCGAAGTGATGGATCCATGTCCTTCCATCTAGAAATTTGACGCAAAATATCTGATTTATTACGTGTAAACAAGGTCAAACACTGCTCTGAATCATCAAAATGTTGTTTGTGATCGACTGTGAGTAAACGCGGCACCCACTTTGGAAAAAGAATTTTCATGGTCAAATGTTCATGCATAATTGTAACTTGTAAATACACTTCGTTTTGATATCTTTTTGGTCTCAGCTATCTCAAGCAATTTCAATTTATAATTAGATATAACCAATTTGTGGACTATTTTGATATTTTCTGGAGTAATCACCTCAATTAGACGACTAGAACTTTCAACATCATCCATTGTTGAGCTTGTACAGTATTTTTTTGATTAAGAAGAAATGTTTCGAAAATAACAAAGGTAGCTTCAATTTTACACATAGTCTTTTGAAAGTTGGTACTTCATAAACGTCATTTGACAATGTCAGCGTCAACTATGTGTCAGTCACACATCTTATTGACTTATGTCATATGTCATTAAAATATTACATTTTCTTTTAGTTCTTCATCATTTTCTTTTCGACCACAGATCGCTACTAAATAGTAAAAGTAGAAAAGCGGAAATATGAGAATAAGGTTATAAAGTATAAAGAGAACTATTGATTCCTAGTACAAACCAAACTGTTAGTGATAACAAATATTTAATAATCAAAATATAATTATTTCATGGTTTGTTTGTTTTAATAAGCATTATCGTTAATCTATATTAAGGTTAAATACTTTCATGTTCACAATAAAAATTCATTTTCGTACTTAAATACTAAAAATATTGTAGACCTTGAAACTTTACCTTTGAAATGCGATTATATTTACTTGGTCCATTGTAACATCACATCCTAAATAACTTACTATTTATAATGAACCGTATAAAAAGCTTTTACTCCACTCAAAATTGATCGAAAAGTTCATAAAAATGTACGCGGCAGTTTTATTTTATTAACTTTGGAAAACCGATTCGAAGTAACGATCATTAAATTGACTTTTTGTTGTACCGGATAGAGTTTCCCGTTAATGTCTTTCGTCTAACTGCTTGTAGCCAAATTCCGGTTGCATTGAACAAATATAATGTTTACTGCAAATAGCCACCTAACGATTACGGTAAAACTTCAACACTTCCGTTTCTTAAAATAACAACGTCAGAAAAATCAAACTTATTGCGAATTATAAGCACGTGTATACTTATAGCGAGGTGCATGGGTTTGAATCTAATAATTTGCGGTTGATATTCGTTTTTTATATACGAGAATGCGTCTTGTTTTATAATACTGCACACTACGACGCCAAAGAATAATATATGACTGACATTGTGTTGGCAACTATAAAGATATGACGGGAAACTAAACTGAAAAAAAAACTGAGTAATATAATGTTTTATTGACCATTAAGTTGGTAATCAGCTGTGATGATTTCCATTTTCACAATTGTATAATTTAATTCGAATCAATTAATTTTTTAAGTTAGAAATGTTTCCATAGTGTAATCCGTATATTTCTATATGATTAAAAGGGTTAAATTCGCCATAGCAAGTTTCGTCAACTATAGTTCCATACTTAGTATGAAACGTGGTATTAAATGTGGTATTAAATTTAGTTTTCCAAGGTATCAGTTTCGATTACTTTTAATTAGAACTAACACTGATTTTCATCTATTTTGTAAGGTATCCGGGTGGTGTCATTATGACTAATTTCTGGAAGGATATTTCGAGAAATCAAAAAGTTTATGTAAATAATACGAGTTCTAAGCCTAGCATAGAAAGAAAGATCATAAATACAAAAAATTCAGTAGGTCTGACTAAAGCTTCTAAGCCACAATAAAAATATTATTCATCTTTAATATGTTCAATTTCATCGTGGCTCTTAAGTCTTTTAACCATCAACCCAGCGATCAGATTTGGTAAAAAAAAATTGTCGTATGTAACTAGAGGATTATATGGTGGGTGTTCAATCTCTGTGAAGCCATATTCGTGTACATTAGCCTTGGAAAGCGAAGCAGTGTAGACTGGAGCATTGTCATGAAGCCAGCGCCCATTTTGACTGATTTTGCTGCGTCTTTTTTCGATAATTTTTTGACGCAAGTAAGACAGAATAATATGCCGCGTTCACGGCTGTATTTAATACTTCAAAAAGGTATCATAAGCTCCCCTTAAATATTTTAGTCATAAATCTTTTGGTGTTTTTCGTGACCTTTGTTTATTTTGACTCCTTTCTTCTTTCTGATGTCACTTCATGGAATCTCTTTCGGATCTCGGATCATAGTAAAAGACTATAGTTTCATAACTCGTTATAATGGATCGGATAACATTTTCTTCTCGCGGCAAAGTTTTAAAAATCGATAATTCGAGGCGTCAAACTTGCACTATTTTTCTTCATATATAAATGCTTGAGGAGAATCCTTAGAGCAATTGTTTTGTAAATACTTGTCTGTGCTGCAATTTCTTTTGTTTTTAGGCGCCGGTCATTAAATTTTTTCTTGCGCAGCCACCGTCATAGGACTTCCCACACGTGGCTCATCTTCTAATGATTCTTATCCCCAGCAAAACGACTTAAATTTCTTTTAATTGCTGGAAATAATGGATCAAGTTACCGCGAACAGCCTAGCCTCAATTCTGCTTCTGATTTATGTTGGTGTTAATCCTTCTTTAGTCAAAAATTTTATGATTACGTGAAATTCAATTTGAGACATTTTTAAAACAACTTGAAAGAGGTGGTGCTCGAGCTCTACTATAACAGAATAGGTACGATTACTATTTCCGTGGCGCCTGGATTTGATACTTGGAGTTGGAAAAATTTATTTTTATTTAATATTTGTATATATCAACCTAACCTAACCTAACCTAACCTAACCTAACCTAACCTAACCTAACCTAACCTTCTCGTGGTGCACTTTGAGTGCAAAAAGTTCAAATTTCGTGAATTTTTTATAGCTAAATGATTATTTAAGTTTTATTTTATTATTATAGGGGGCTTCGCAATTATAAAACAAACGAAAATAAATAACTTTTGAAAGCATTCAGAACTTACTTTTTGCTCGAAAGAGGATGTTTTTACATTAAATTATTAATTAAATCTTCAAACTACCATTAAATATTTCTTTTATTTTATAAATAATGAAAAAACAACCAACAATTCTTCATGAAAAACATCAAATTATTCATGTATTTATCGTATGTTAAGTTATATTCATCACAGAGTGATGAAAGTTATCAAAAATGGCTCATTTTCCTATAAAAATCTGTTTTTTCCAATATAATATCAGGGTGAATAATATAAAAATTAAATAAAAAATCTTTTGTTTATTGAATTACAAGATTCATATTGAATTTGAAGTGATAAACTATTAATTTGAAATGAAGTATTGAGCGCCATCTGTTCAATAAAGCGAATTTTGAACTAACGTTTTATTATATCGATATCTCGAAAACGAAGCGAAGACAATTTTATTCTTGATTTTCGATTTATTTTGGCCTAATTAAGCCAATCGTACTCTCTCTATAAAATGAACAAGTCGAAGCTTTTTGCAAACTTTGTTCAGATTTATTACTGATGCGTGAATAAGGATTTTTGCAGGTACAGGAGTGTTGACGTCACAAACCGCAATTGTTAACGCAGATCAGGGATCACTTTCTAAACGCTTTGATAAATTTTTCAAAAAATACCTTCCGGCACAACACACATCTTAAACAACAGTCAGCTCATTAAATATTTTTTAAATAACTTTAAGTACACACACTACCTCACAAATTTTGTTTGGAATGAGAACTATAACAATACGGCGACCGTGAATTCACGCTCCGGTTGTCTAGTGTAATGCACGTACCTTAAATATACTCTTCTTTCTTTGTTGTACCATGATCCTCCTCTAGGTGGAGTCAGTTGCTTGAAAAAAGTATATTCAGAGCTGTTCCATATTTCCTTTTTTTCTAGACTGTTTTCCTTTCCATTAGAAATTGAGAAATACGACGGATTATCTGGAAGAAATTTTTGAAAATATATTTACATTATTATAAAATAGAACAAAAAACTAGAAGTGTTCAAGTTGGTATAATTTTTATTCCTTTAAGTATTATTCATTTCATACACTTATAACTTAACTAATAATAAATTCGTTTTCATGGAAATACACGTATCAAGAACACGTAAACAAATAAAATTGCCGCTACTGGAGTGCAACCAAAACAAACCACAATCATCAGAAAGTGGCAGGATGGGCTGCGATATCAGCTCGAGGAACTGTAGGCGTTTAATTATGAAGATACACACGTATCGAGTACTTCGATGAATATGTCGATCAATCTAAGTAATATCTGGCAGAGTTAGAATCAAAAATCCATCACATACTATCAGAAAACTATTAGGTTACAAAAAAAGCACAATTTGTATGTTTTCTTTTAATACAATCCATTAAGGATGTTTGCGATAATATTTTCCATTATTTCTTGTGACGTGTGCTAACCACGAAATATCGTGTAAGCCTGTACATTGTCTGATATTTCACCCAAGACAAGATATTTTCTTCTTCCAATCCTTTCAAACTTGTCCAAAATTAATAGTTGCTGGGATTTATATTTCGTATTCCGAATTATATGCTCTAAGTATGCATTTTACTGTTTTTCAAAGAGTTTTCGTTGTATAAAGCAATCACATCATCTGAAATAAGGATTCTCATTCAAATAATTGACAATTCACTTGGAACTTCTCGTAAAATATCTAAATTATTTTGGCAATTGAACCAAATAAGTTCCGTAATTCTTATAAAATCATATGATCAATACGACATTGAACGCTGTCTAATTGGAATATCCATTAGTTCAAAAATTGGATGTAGGCATTTATTAATGCAATACTTTCTAGATTTTTAGGCGATAGATTAAATACATACATTTAACAGAGATGGTTAGTGGCAATCCAAATGCGTTTATTGCGACAATTCTTACAAAGTGTTACCAAAGAAATTTCACCTATTGCTGTATCTCGGGGAGCATCAATTTAACAAAAACAGTCATTCGGTGACTGTATCACGTAGAAAATTCTGCAATATTGGCAATGTTCGGTCACTTAAATAATGCGCCAAGCGCTCAACAGAAGTTTGAAGACTGGATTAACTCAAATCGGGGTGTCCACGGTCTTTTAGAACGGCCATAACGTAGATAGTGGTATATCAGTTCGTGACGAGCCTGCTTTGTCTATTTGGAAACGTGCTGTTACTTTAAACGTACATAGATGACAATTATTTGGTAATTTACACAAAGATTTGGGGCTGCAGCCTCACAAAATTAAGTTGATGATGATTGAGCGCTTTCCAACGTTTACAAACATATTATTTTGGAATGAAGCTCATTTTCATCTTAAGGAACACGTCATCAAACAAAATTGCTGCTATAGATCCAATGAATCTCCGTCACGAAATGGCATCGATCACGGAGAATACGTGCCTAGTTGTCATAGGTAATTTTAGTACTGGATTAAATTATTGCCGTTAGAGCAACGGTTAACATTTGCACAATGTTTTAAATGCTTTAAACTACATAGATGACCATTATTCGCATTTTCCAGAAAGATTTGGAGCTGCACCTTTACAAAATTCAGTTGGTGCAAGGTCAGAGGCTTTATTTCATAAACCAGATGATGATTTAGCGCTTTCCAACGTTAAACAGAATATTGTTTTGGGATTAAGCTCATTTTCATCTTACGGAACACTTCAACAAATAAAATTGCCGCTACTGGAGTGCAACCAAAACAAACCACAAGCATCAGAAAGTGACAGGATGGGCTGCGATCAGCGCGAGGAACTATAAGCGTTTACTTATGAAGATGAAAGGGTACACACAGTTACAGTGAATTCATAGGGTTATGTGCAGACTTCTTCGAACAGCATAACTTAAATTGCTATAACCAAAGATCATTATTCGAGCACGTCGGACCGACACCTACTGACGTCCAATAGATCTCTTCACGAGTTCGTGAAATTTTCTTTGTCAAATTGATCACCAGGAGCCGTGAAATAAGTTGGCCTGCACGCAGTTCTGATGGAATACCTGTGAACTTGCAGATAGAACTACCACATCGCTTTATGCGTTCGGGACATCACTAATGTGATTGAAACATGATCACTGGTATCACCTTTTAGCTTAGGAGAATATTATAACTGGGTCTAATATCAAAGAAGTTCAATTCAGATTAACCAAAGGGAAAGAAATTGAAACAACATGGGAAAAAAGAGAAAAATATGATGGGTTCAGGCTTTTGGACGTGTATATCAGATTATGACATACAAGCAGCTTAAACCGTACAGACACACGAGGAAACGTATCTGCAAATATCTTTACTTAGAGAGTTGAGATGCTTTGTGCTATGTGAGGTCTTTTATTGTAAAGTCGAACAAAGATGTGAAACATGTACCTTCACAGAAGACACTAATACCTTCAATAAATAAATCAAATTTCACCTTCCATCTGATCTTTGATCTTTTTGCAAAACAAGCGCAGCTCACTGCGTTTTATTTAAACCACAGAAACTCGTGTTTCATTACTTTCCGAAAGTATTTTTTGGTTCAGGATCATTTTTGAAAAGACTTTACTATTTAGTATTCTGTTATTTTAAAATTTTTTAATCATATCATTACAAGTCGTGTCCAGCAATCAACAAAGCTCGAGTTTTGTTACACGCATCTTTTTGATTCACAATTTTATGCAGCACTGAATTATTTGTAGCGAAATAGAGAAGTTGTGGTTGATTGCAACTACCAATTTCACAAAAAATATAGTATACAGATTAGGGATGTCGATTATTTGTAAAAATATCAATTAGAATCGATGTATCGTTTCATAAAAAAATGAAGATCCAAAAGATCGATTTCTAAAAAATAGATTTTTTTTTTCAAGTTTGCACATACAATCTAAATATGAATCCATTTTAAGAAAAATAAAAAATATACTATGATAAACAATTTCTGGGATTTCTTATCAGTAAAATCAGGGACTTTTTAGTTCCGGGAATTCAATAATGTTTTTACCATATCAAATATCAGATCAGGTATAAATGATAGACAAGTATTTTCCAAATGTATTTTTTATATTTAAAAGTTGAGTTTAGGATCAAACTTTGATAATGTTTAAATTTTTCTTTTAAGCCCTTTCCAGTACAAGTGTTTACAAGCAACGAAAACCAAGAACACAGTTTTTGAGTAATTAACTCTTTAACCGGCAACACCGTAATATAACAAGTTTATTCAACTAATTTAATGGTTTTTACCAAAACAGAAAAAATTTAATGTGGATTTTCAATCGATATAGAACAATATATCGATTTCAAAAATCGATTTATTTCGTCCGACGAATCGACTCTTCGATTAATCGATTTCACATCGCCATGTCTAATACAGATAATAATAGTCATCTATTTTTGATATGATTAAGAATATTTTCAGTAACTATGAGTACAAACTCGAATATTCTTTTCAAGCACTACGAGGACGGTTTGATAGAGAAGTTACTTTTCAGGGGTTGACAACACTTTCATTGAGGTGATTATACTATTGTATGTGAAAAATTAGTTTTAATAATGATATAAATAAAACTGTTTCAGGTGTCAATTGATTCAAGAAGTTAAGGAAACGTTACATAAATACTTAGTGGGTGGTTATATTCTTTCAGAAATGGCCATAATCACTCCTGTGATACTTAAAGTCTGGAACCGTCTTTTAGTGTAACTACTCCAAAAAAGGGGTCAATCAAATACTTGCCCTTATAGTTACTAATCGTCGAATAAAATCTAATGAAATAAACTGGTATCTAATGTTTTGAATTGAAGCTATTGCTTGAAACTGATGAAATATCGTTTACATTGAATGAATGTATGAATATTTTCACATGTTATCCAAGTGCATTTTCCCATAAGTTATAATAGATGAAACTTGGGTACATCATTATACCCCAAAAACAAAAATATAGTAGAAACAATGGACTTCATCCAATGAAAGTATTTCCAAGAGTGTTTTGTGATCCCAAATCACTTTGATATCGATAGATTAGAAAAAGAGAGAACGAAGACTAATCAATACGAGGATATATTCGAAAATTCTTAGCCTACTATAGAACCAAACAAAATTACAATGTCAAAATATTTAATTATTCAAGATATTCTCCTCTTAATTGGATACATTTATTACAGCGAACCTGCGACGTCTCTAGATCTTTCAAAAACAAAAACGTTTCTTTCTTCATTCGAAAAAAATTTACGATTTTTTAAACTTTTTTCAGTTGGAGAAAGAACCAAATGTGGTGAATAAGAGGGGTGTTCTAGTAACTCAAACCCTAAATAACGAATTTTTTTTACATGGCAACATGATATTTGTGTGCAGGAACTGGTCCTGCAAATCAAAACACCTTTGGATAGCTGTCCGCGTCTTTTCTCTTTAATTTTTTTTCCGTAAAGTGGTTAGTCCAAAAAATCAATCATGATTACTCCATGGCAATCCCAAAAAACTGAAGCAAGAACGTTTCCAGCAGATTTTTGGACACGAAACTTCTAAGGTTTTGGAGAACCAGAGTGTCGCCATTCCATCGATTGTTGCTTTGTTTCTGGATCGTAGAAATGTACCCAAGTCTCATCAATAGTAACAATTCGATTTAAGAAGTCGAACGAATGCTTCTAGCCTTGAACGCTTTTGGTCAACATTCAAACATTTGGGGATCCATTTTGCTGCATTTTTTCTCATGTCCAAATTGACGTGAACTATATGATGAACGCGTTCGTACGAAAAATTCAGTGCTCCAGATATCCGTTTCAGCCCAATTCGACGGTCTGATAAATCATGTCGCAGACTCACACAGAAACGGACCTGCCCGATCGGTCATCATCTTCAATGGAAAATTTACCTCTTTTGAAGCTTGTAGTCCAATTTTTCACGATCGCATACGAAGGACATTGATCACTAAGGGTATTGATCATATCTTTGTAAATCTACTTACCTGTTAATTCTTTTAAATACAGGTACTTGATGATGACTTTACACTTACACTTCACTAAGTTATTGTTCGTTGCTATGGAAACGCAATATTTTGTTTATGCATGGAACTGGTCTAAGATAACTAGATTTTGATACATGCTCGTATTATACTGTTTTTCTAATATTTTTTAATCCCAAACGCAAGAAAAAACGAGCGCATTTGGTGAAAAAAAATCAATCACGACAATAGACAATACCTCTGCCGAATTGTTCGTTATTGTAGTAGAAAAAATTGGCCAAATATATTACTGTTTATCGGCCAAATTTAAATGGCTAACTAAGATTACTTTTTATTCCAATTTTTAAAAAATTGTTTGGTAAAAATCTTTTTTATATATAAAAATGAGGTGATGGCAGAGACTCACTCGTATTTTAGGAATTTTGTGTAATATTCTTTTTGGAATGAATTTGCAACTCATCAAGTTTGTTATTTGGAAATTATAGTCATGAACATGAAGAATAGAAGGATTTATATTAAAATTAAGTAAAATTTTCATTGAAAAGTCATTGTACCGTCAAACCGTCTTAGCATATATCCACCGTACCTGTAAATTTATGTTTCTGAAAAACTAATTTTACACACAGTTGTCTGCAATTATAATTATAGTTTTTTAAACAAATTCACACACCGTATTTTCTTATGATCTTTCTAATGATAGAATATACGCACCAAGTTCACATTAACACTAACTTACCGAAGTCCATTGTTGTAAACTCGACGTAAGGACGCCTATTATGTTTATCAAACCTGACTAGAAAGAGTCATTTGAGCTTCCTCCTTTTCCTTGACGGATACTGGAGCTGAAACAACAACAGAATTTTTTATTAGAATAATAAGCAGGCACCAGGAGATATAAACGTATAATGCTAATGTTTGCCGGACGATCGAGACGCAGAGGCGGACGTGGTACAGTTGTAAGGGATCATTAAATCACAAGTGACCTACTTGAAACTAATTTTGATCGGTAGATAAATGTTAGTAAAGTAAGTGACTTCAAGTGTTTGTGTTGCAGACCTTCCCTCGAGCTGAAATTGACGAAACCAATATGATCGTCACAAAATTTCCGACTCAAATATTGTTTATACATAAAGTGATTTGAAATTAATTGCTCATTGTCTTAATTCTATTTGGTTACCTCATTTGATGGCAATTTTACAACAATTCGAATGAATCCAAATTATTTTTTTTATCTAAATTAATTCTTGTCACGATTTCGTGTCTCGTGTTTCGATTCAATCGCTAAGATGTTCTACATCGAATATTTTTATTTGATATCTATGATAAAACAGAAATTTTTTAAATAAAAAATCTTGTACCGTGTGAATATTTTTAATTGTTTCAGACTATACGAGGATGGTCTTTAAAGTATCTGACCCAACAAAGAAAACACAAAAAATTTGGGAGAAAAAATATCACTGACTCTTCCAAATCATCAGACGGAGCTGCTCTTCTTCACACAAAATACATACTTAAAATTCATTTTCAAATCAGTTATTTCTACGTACATTGCAGAATTACATGCGAAA
This sequence comes from Diorhabda sublineata, assembly GCF_026230105.1. NCBI lineage: Eukaryota > Metazoa > Arthropoda > Insecta > Coleoptera > Chrysomelidae > Diorhabda > Diorhabda sublineata. The sequence continues at coordinate 4,119,785 of NC_079476.1, forward strand.
CTATAAATACTCATTCAAATTAACAGATTCACAACAACTATATACCAAAAATCTAATCGCCTTACTCATCAAGGCAAAATTAGTGTACTTAAAAAATGATGATACCACCGTTGAATTTATGTTTGCACCATTACATTCTAATATAAATAAAAATTAAATATTAAGTGTTTAGTGATTGGTAAAACAAAATAATACGAAAGAAATCAAACTATCAGTGAATTCTTGGCCCCAATCAACATCAAATGGACCACACCAAGTGAGAATATTGCGCTTACGACAGGGTCATAGCAATTTAGCCCATAAAAATGTTATCAAACAATACCATAAAAGTTTTTTCATGCCAGAATTTCAAAAATGCTGCCAGTTTTTGCTGTTTTTTGTTTCTAGTAGACAACAATCAAAAATGGAAGCGACTCATAATTTTTATAAATTTTTTTATTTTCTTATTTCTTATATATTTTATAACAGACGAGTTAGAAACATAATTTTTATATAGAATGTGCAGTAATTAATAATTTAGAATAAATTTGTGACAAGTAGAAAACGAATTTAATTTATTCGAAGACTTATTCAAAGAAACTGGTCGGTGTAATGTCCATATAATTGAATCACAGTGTAGAAATAAATAGCAATTCAAGACCTAATTTTTTGTGTTATATACCGTTGCGAACGCATCTCTGCCCCGGAGCCGGTCCTGTCCAAATTTAGTAGAATTCTAAAATTTGACACCGCCTTCCATGCTTATTTTTTTAAATAACCCTTTATTGTAGCTGACGGTTTATTTACATTATTTCTTTTGAATAATTTCTAGGAAGATCTATTTATTTATTTGTTTTTTTTCTTTATAAAGGAGTTTCTGTACCATAGTTCAGTTAATTCATATTAAATATTCATCGTGAACAGACCGAAATAGAAAGTAATAGAAGAATATAAATAAATAAAGTCAAGTGATAGTGATAAATAAATTATATAAATTAGTTGAGTGTAGTGTAAAGTATTTAAATAAATTAAGAATGTAGAAGACAGTGTTTATTAATTCACCCCACGAATAGAACTCGTACAAATAATTTAGAAAAACATTACAATATTAAGAAGTTTGCGTTTATTTTCCCAATATGCTTTTTATTGTTAGAATGGGATTTTTTCTATTTACAATTATTGGTAGTTAATCTTTGATTACACGTCAGCTATAATGTTTTTATGTGAGAGATGAGATAGGAGTATCTTAACAAAATAATTTTGTCCCATGCAAAGAAACGAAGCTAACCAGAAGTTAGTGGAATAAAAGATGGTTCACAAAATTACCTTGAAAAGAAGAAAATTCTAATTTGAATACTTCTTGAAATATTGATATTAAATTTACTTTCAGGTGTTGAAAAACTTTTTATTATAGCATGCGGTTTATTCACATTGTTTCTTTTGAATAATTTTTAGGAAGGTCTATTTATTTATTTGTTTTGTTCAATTATTTTCTTTTTTTGGAATATATACGAAGGTGTTTCTGTAGTGCAGTTAAATTAATTTATAATAAATATTCATAGTGAACAGATCGAAATAGAGAGTAATCGAAGAATTTAATCAAATTATTTAAGTTAGTTGAGTAATAGTGATAAATGAATTAGTTGAGTGTAGTGTAAGGTATTTAAATAAATTAAGAATGTAAAAGACAGTGTTTATTCTTTGATTATAGCCCAGCTATAATGTTTTTATGTAATAGATGAGTATCTTAACAAAATAATTTTGTGCCGTGGAAAGAAACGAACCTAACCAGTAGTTAGTGGAATACAAGATGGTTCACAAAATTACCTTAAATACCTGAATTAATAGCAATAAATTTTTATAAGTGTAGAATGAAAACAGTTGTTAATTGATTTACGAAACTTGCTCCTTCAGACCGAATTGGTCGAACTAACTAACATCGATACTGGCGATGTAAAGCAAATCCCCCAACGGTAATATCCCTCGTAAAAAAAGTAGATAAGATGTTAAATCTCAAAGTCACTTAACCCTCGAACTTGGTGTCCACTTTTCTAGATTGTCCCCGTTGAATGTCGAGTTTGTTTTGATGGTCGAAAATTAAATAAGGTTATCATTTCTGATTCATATCCAATAGTACAAGTTGATTATTCTTACTAAACTCCTAGGTGCAAAATTCTTGTCGTCTATTGATTTGGAAAAGGCTTTCTTGCAAATACCTTTATCTGAATCTTCTCGTCCGAAAACTGCTTTCGCTATTTACGGTGTAGGACTTTTTAAATTCGTTATTACCCCTTATGAATAGTGGAAAATCAATTCCTTAATCTGTTTCCAATAGGAATTGTTATTGGTCGATTTGTACATAACAAACGTACCCCATAGATATAGTAAAATAATCACAAGAAACTGATGAAGAAAATTCAATTATGATTGTAATACAAACTTTCTCTGTATTTTGTATCGTACCATAAAAATAATAATTTTATTGTTGTTATTAGTTTATAAACCTTCCGATATATATTTCTCAATATCTTATAATAAGAGGAAACTCAAGAGGAATGATCTCTAATCAGAAATCATTAATAACGGATTTATTATCTTCCAAATGACTCGATGTCGCTTGCGCACTTTAGTTATAATGATTTTCAAGGTTTTAATGCTTTCTTAGTATTTAGTATATAAACTTTGCGTTTATACAATAATAATATTCTATTAATACAGTATCTTTTTGTTCTCATTTTTGTTGATTTGTTAAATTGTCAATGTTTATCTATGTTACTTATTTCCACATGAATTTTTTGAAAAAACAGACAATATGCATTGTTAGATACCAAATGAATTTGGTATATATATCGTAGGTCAATAGACAAGTTGGGAGTATTAACTAAATGCCGGATAATAGATTATTCATCGAAAAATGACCAAGCGTTTGACTATTCTGTTGCGTTCGCTCTCATATTCTTTAGATATTATAATAGAAAGGTACTAACGGCAACGTTGCTTTTCCGAACAGCAGCTAAAAACTAAAAGGTGTGCTTAGGAGAGAGAACAGAGACAGACACAGAAAGAACCACATGTTTAAGTTTAATTTAATCAAATATATCGTTACTCTGCCTTTACAAAGTTTATTATTTACAATTATTGTAATATTTCATAGAATAGTGTTTCTTCATGAATAAATGTGAAAGTTGGTCAAGTTGTATATGTTGCATTCGCATCCTGAATGAACTAGTGTAAACTCCTGGAAACGAGAAGCTGAATAAAGCTGCGAGCATCGTAATACACATAAATTTGGTCCTTCGAGCCGGATGTGTGTGTGATCAAAGTTATGTGTATTACGATGGTCCTCCAAACAGAGAAGCTGGACCCAAAGCTTACAATACTTACTATCATTATGTGAATAGCTATGAACTATTGCAAATCGAAAATGAATGTCACGTAATCGTAAAAAGAAAAAAAAACTGTTATTTATTGTGTGAAGATTAGACTGGTTAGGTTAGGTTAAGTAAACAATGTGAAACAAACCGGTGTTCTTGTTTTTAAAATAAAATAAAATATAAATTAAAATGTCACCAAGCCTCCACGTGTTGCAATAAATGATTGACTGACATGCAAAATTTAAATAAATAAGACTTCTTTCAGCCTATTTTTTTAACTTATTCTGTAAACTCAATAGTCTGCTATCCGAATTTTAGCCAAAGTCCCAGGAGAATAGACAAACGCTTGGTCATTTTTCGACGAATAATCTATTGTCCGGCATTTAGCTAATACTCCCAACTTGTCTATTGACCTACGACATATATAAAGATTACAGTAAATTTAGACACAGCATCTTAAACAAATACTCTTAAAACTTAAAAAATATTTTTTCTTTTTCAAAATATTCTCCATCAAGATCAATACTCTTGTGCACGCATTCGAACCAATTGTCGATTGAGGTAACCTGTAATTTGAACGCATCAACCGCTTATTCAGATGTAGAAAAACGTTTGCTTCATCATTTATATTTTATCTGCGGAAATAAGAAATCATTGGGAACCAATCAAGGATATCACGGCGGATGAGATCCATCAATCCGATATTTTAACTGCTCAAAAACGTTTTTGTTTGAAATGATGTGTGAAAGCTTGCAATCTCGTGGTGGAAAATGATTAGTCAACTGCGTTTGGTTTTCCTGATTTCCACGAATACTTCTGGCAAATAAATGCTGATGTACTATTCCGAATTGACCGTTCTACGTTGCTCTAGAAGGTGGCGACATGCCCAGTTACTACAAAAAATCCGGCGACCATTTGCTTCGAAGTTCTTCGAGCGCTTCTTCTTCTTGTTAAATAGGTTTAAAATCTGTTTCTTCTTCAATTTGAGCCTCCTGGATCCAGATCATCACACCATCTCTTTTTCGGTCCCTTGCGATACGAACTAGTCTTTCGCTTGTCATTCTGCTAATGTGACTATTCCATTCTTGTTTTCGTTTTAGTACCCAGACAATTACATTCACTACCTTGCACGTATTTCTTATGTTTTCATTTCTTCCTCTGTCTAAAAGTGTTTTCCCTGCCATTTTCCTGAGTACTTTTATTTCCGTTGTGTCTAGTAGTCTTTCTGTCTTAGTTGTATCGGGTCTTGTCTCTGCTGTATATGTCATTAAATGTTTAATTGTTGTTTTATATATTCTGCTTTCCGTTTGAGGCATCCTGCTACTTTATTTGTTTTGACGACCTGCTGTCGCACCTCATTCTCGACACCTCCATGCTCGTTATGTCTATTCTTAAATATATAAATGTTAGTATCTGGTGTATTATATGACCATCAATTTTTATTTTGCAGCGTATAGGTTCCTTAGACGTTGTCATGCTTTTTGTTTTCTCAGCTTTTTCATCATATTGTACTATTTACCTACTGTTTTGAAGATGTGTACTAGTCTCTGGAGATCGTCCTCGGATTCAGCGAACAGTACGGCATCATCCGCGTAGCAAAGTATTTTAAGTTATTTGTTACCCATCTGGTACCTTTTGCCCTGTCGTACTTTTTTTATAACTTCGTCCATTATTATATTGAATAAAAGGGGGCTTAATGAGTCACCTTGTGTGATGCCGCTATTTACAGGTACAGCATTTGTCAACTTGCTATTAATTCTGCCTTGGACTTGGTTAAGGGAATAAAATAGAATAGAATATGGGTCAAACGCTTTCTGATGGTCTATGATATGCTGGTTTTTGTATACTCTATGGATTCTTCAACTACTTGTCTCAATATGAATACAGCGTCCACGCATGACCTTCCGGATTTAATAAAGCCTTGTTGTTCTTCCGACAAAAATGTAATTGCGTCAATTTTGTTTGTTATTACTTTTGTGACTAGTTTCAAAGTTGTGACTAATAAGTTCATGTCCCTATAGTTATTTGGGCACTTTTTATATCCTTTTCTAAACTTTGGAATCATTATACTAGTTCTCCATCTGTTAGGTAGTATTTTTTGGGTCAAATTTGGTAAGTGCTGTAATTGAACTTTAATTGCATGTGACTCGTCTTTATTAATCCATGATTCGTTGCCTGTCATAGGTAATATTAGCTTACACACATGTTTTCTGGCACTATAAACGATTTTGAACGACCTTCGCGAAATTAATCCTGTAGCGAAGCGCGTCCATGATTGCACCGCTTTCTCCGGTGCTTTTCTTTTATCGTCTCAATTAACTTATGAAACTAAATTGGTATTACATGCACCTGCAGTAACCATTTACAGCCAATCTACAAAAATTACTCCCTCAATATACCACAATACGGTTAGCATGACCTTTCTCCTGAAGGTTGCTTCTTGAATTTTTTCGATGGTGGTGATCCTCGATGTTTCCGCACTCCTTCTCACTTTGCATTGTAGTCTCCGCATCATAGTGATAGATCCATTGACTCATCCATTATTACCTTACTTTAACTTGTCTATACTGCTGGACTTACGGGACACTGTCTATAGATATCCTTTCAGCTCAAACGACTTCTGTGGAAAAATATTTATTTAGTATCATCTCCAATATATACCCCTCTTGTACCCCATGCAAATCTTCCATTGTCAAATGAAAATTTTGAACGTGGTAGTACGTAAATCATTTTCAACATCTCTTGAAAACGCTTAAACCACTCAAAAACACGTGGACGTGACAAACATGCATTGCCATTCACTTGTTTCAATAAATTATGAGTTTCAATAGCAGTTTTTATATCTTTACTTCGATTAGTTTCATGGCAAAACAGAAATTCCTATACAAACGAGGGCGACGGCTATACTGGTTTGTCTACACACACGGTAGACATCGCATTCGAAAAAGTAGACAGAATTTTTGATAGCTAGACATGAGAAAGTTTTTTTTTTGGTAGTAAAGTGAAATTAATCCTAAATATACGATGTATATCGAATGTAAAAAGTTCAAAAGTATGTATTTCAAAAAATATTAATTTGAACATGGGAAAATATACATCCATTTTAAGTTTGAGAATGGTTTGATGTATTTGAGTATTCATAATTTTAAATCAAAATTATGTCGTGAATTTGAAGTTTATAGTTTTGAAAATTGTTTTGTAGACATCTGTCATTACATACCGTGGGTTATTGAAGTACGGTAATTACCTCATTACAGCAAACTCTTCGATGAGCTAAGCTCTTTAATATTTCGTATCGATCACTAAATAAACTTTTTTATTGAACGAACCACTCTGTAAACAATTTATAAACAGTCCATGCAGTTGAAATATCTGAACACTTTTGATTTAAACCAGTGCTTGATCTAAAATTAAGAATTGCAGGCTATAATCATACTTACAAGAGTTATATTTTAAGCATACCAAGAATCGATATGATTAATTTCTCAACAATAGCTGAATATTTTCGTCTTCTGTTTTTCTTTTCGTTATTATACGTACCAACATTTAAAAATAAATTGTACAAATCGCAACCTTAAACTTCAAGACTATGTTTATATAAGTAGACTCAAAACAGAGTTTTTGAGGACAAGGTGACGTGTAGACGTTGAACATTTTATAGAAGTAATTATAAGATATATGTTACATTTATTATTTTTTTATTGAAATTTGTGAAAGACTACGAGGGGAATTAAAGTATCATACGAAATATCAATTTTGAAAAAATCCTTTATCAAATTATTTGAATCTCTAAATACTAATGGGCCGCCCCGTATAAACAATCATTGATATAAAAGAAATCTTTCAATCTTTTTTCAATCTAGGATCGATGTCATGGACGTAAAATTAGAAAAGTTGGAAATAACGATTCTCTATTTACTCAGCTTCATTATTCTATTTAAATAAAACACAATCTATCAAAAAAATATCATGTCTTATATGAAATGATGGATGTTTCTGTATTGTTCACATTTTCTTTTTTTTCCCAAGAATAAAAAAAATTGTATTTGTGGATTGTGACACTAAACTTCGGTGTCTGAAGACGATAATTTGGTTATCCAAATAATTCGAAAATAGTTCAGCATTTAACCGTCAAGTATTTCTCATCTGGTACCTCGTTTATCAGCTCTTCAACTTGTTATTGTGTGAGAATTTTTGGTTTTTTGAAATGGAATCTTTCACTTTTTCAAAATGCCATTACCTTGAGATATTTATTAAAATCAACATTATTTTTAACGAAGGCGCTTAACTTGATCACCAGACAAGAAAAGGGACGTGAATTTTTCAAATCACTGTCTAAAGAGATATTTCCAGATCTGCGATATTTTGGACTGAAGATTACATCAATTTTCGGAAGTACATATACATGTGAAAGTGCCTTTTCCTCAATGAAGTACATTAAAAACCACAACAGAAGCAACCTCGCCGATTCTTCCTTACGTCATCTCATGAGACTGTCTACAACTGAACTGGAGGTGGACATTTCCTCATTGGTGGATGAAGCCGATTGACCACAGTCTTCACATTAGATATAACTTTTTATTACTATTGTAATGTTTCTCTTAGCTCTCAAAAAAAAATATGTATAAATTTTCCATTCATTTACAAAAACGTACTCGATGAGCAACAAAAGAAATAATGCTCTTTTTGTGTTTTAATTATTTTTATACCTTACATATTACTTTAACAAAATTATTA